>NW_027271996.1:125000-560494 GCF_040938485.1 Diadema antillarum
TTTTCAGAAATTATTTTTCATCCGAGTGACTTTCCTGGTTCCAATCACTTACTATGGTACATTTTCCTTTATGTTGTTTTCGTATTTTATTTGCAAATAAACTAGGTTGTCCCATGTCACAGCCTAGCTGAAAAATCACAAAAGTAGGTGGAAGTACACTCAGAAAAAAAAAAAGCATATAATTTTTGGCTAAATGTTAGTGTATTATATAAACATGAACAAGTTGTTATTATATACGTAAATGCTTTCTAATGATACAACATATTAGAAAAAAAGACAAATCCATCACACTAAAAAGCATGAATTCAATTGCAAAGATATACCTGTGGTCTCAATACAATGTAATATCTTTGAAGCCCAAAATAATAATGAAAGCTAAAGATGATGGAGGACAATGAAGAATTTTCTGTCACTTCAAAATTCAAGTGAAATGAGAGAAAAAGCAATAAATCATGAACTCGAAAAAGTGTGAAATTTCTGTCTTTCTTTTTTTTTTTGCTGAGTGTATATATTTAAGTACACATTAAGCATCACAAATCATTTCAGAAATATTCTTTACCTTAATGATTTTCGTAGTTCTTATTACCTAATAATTTTTCTTCTCTTTTTGTTTTAGTTGCAAATAAGCTCGATTGTCCAATTTGACAGCCCAGCTGAACCCCCTCCCCCCCCCAAAAAAAAAAGGAAATTAAAGTAGGTTAAAAATATTTCCCCATTTTTACACTTCATTGACAATAGGCTAGTAAGCTCTAGGCATGAAAAAAAAAATTCTCGGACTTGAAAATGTTCAAAAGTGGTCAAAATAAGAGAGGGTTAGAGATGCACAAGGGTAAAGATGGGAGAAAGAAAAACAAATTGAATGATTAGGATCATTTTGGCATGCTCTACAGAAGTATCAGAGCAAACATGTATATACTTCACGATGGATAAAGCACAGGTCTAAAAAAAGGGAATAAAGAATGTATATGTATATACAAAACTGCAACAAAGTTCATGCTGTATTCACCAACGGTTAATTTCTTGTGAAGAAATAAACCGTTGGTGAATACAGCATGAACTTTGTTGCAGTTTTGTTACTTATCTTTTTATCTTGCCAACACGTGGACTACCTTATCAACATGATAATGTATATATACATTTACATTTTTATGTATATATATATATATATATATATATATGTTTCAAAACGCTTGCGAATATCATCCATGTGACTGTAGGCAGAGAAAAAAATGTTCTCCCAGATGAGACAAATTAAAAAGAAAAAAAAAAAGAGTCGTCAGCCGACATGCAGACAATCCTATTCTTCGACTTTTGGTGGTCACATTTATCAAATAATATTGACCAATCATATCAATGTAATATCAGCAGCTACTGCGGAAGCACAACAAGGAGCATCAATGACGGCTAGCAGTCAACTGAGGAAAAGTCAAAGCCAGCGCCAAATTCATACCTTTCCATTTTTCTGGTATTGTCCGCAGTTTGTCCGCATGCTTAACTTATGTTGTCCGGAAGGCATCCTGATTGTCCGCGTTCATTCCTGGTGTAATCCTAGATGTTTCCGCGCTGCCCGGCTACGATTAGCATATTCCGAGATATTTCACGCTCTTCCGGAGTGATTCCTAGGACCGTCCGCAGTCAGCCCGCGGACAGTCCGCGGACAGTCCTAGGAATGTCCCAGGACAAGGCGATTCACAAAGTTATTCTGCGTCTGTCGCGGACAGGATGCCGAAATAACAAAATTTGCTTCCGCAACCCTTCCGGGGCTTGTCTGCGCCCAAGTGGACGTCCGCCCTTACTGGGATGTAATTTTAACTGAAACACCTCCGTTGTCCATCATCAGCATCTTCAAACCAGAAAAGCATTTGGAGAGTGCAGACCTCCACCAAGCAGGTCCATGGTCCTGTCATACATTTATTCCCAATGATAAAGAATCCTTTTAATATAGTGCCTTAGCTTCCAGCTGCGCCTTGAGAGCACACTTGCGTGTATACTGTATGCACACCTCAAATTCATGCAGCTTTAATTCCCTTGCTTGTTGGCCCTATTTGCCAGTGATAAGAATTATTCAAGAAGTCTTCGGACTGCATCCAGATGGTACCAGCCGTGATCACTACCAAAATCTATTCATCTTTTCTTTGTGTCATTACCAATTTTTTTTCCTGTAAATTTCACACGAAATCCATTCACAACATGTTGAGTTATTTTGGGAACAGACAGACAAACAGACAAATAAATCAGTGCTGGCAAAAACATATA
Organism: Diadema antillarum; assembly: GCF_040938485.1. Lineage (NCBI taxonomy): Eukaryota > Metazoa > Echinodermata > Echinoidea > Diadematoida > Diadematidae > Diadema > Diadema antillarum. The sequence goes on from NW_027271996.1 coordinate 127,257, forward strand.
ACCTCCTTGGCAGAAGTAACCATAACCGCTTCCCCCTCACCCCCATTCTTTCCAGGATGAAAGCATCAAGGCCTTGAGGTCGGACACCAGATCCTCCCTGACGGAGCCGCTGAGTATCATCACCCCGGTACCCAGCCTCCCCTTTGCGGCATCATCTCCATCGCCGACAAGAGCTGGGAAGGTAAGTGATGAACATACATGTAATTATGTCTCATCGGATATGTCTAGGTGGTACAGGAGCACTTTATTTGTCAGTATGTCAAGTATTGTTGTCTCTTTTTGTTTGCTTTAATGATTTAATTTGAGAGAACATGTATCTGTAAGATGTTGCTGAGTACTAACAGTATTAGTAATATCCAGAAAAAACAAAAGATCAATTCTGAATAAATGAATGAATGAATTAGTGAATGAGTGAATGAGTGAATGAGTGAATGAGTGAATGAGTGAATGAGTGAATGAGTGAATGAGTGAATGAGTGAATGAGTGAATGAATGAATGAATGAATGAATGAGTGAATGAATGAATGAGTGAATGAATGAATGAATGAATGAATGAATGAATGAATGAATGAATGAATGAATGAATAAATGAACAATGTTAATGAGATTAGTTTAGAAAATCATGGTATTTTACATAATTGTTTTCTGTAGCACAAACACTTTCTATCTTTCTTCTGTTCATTTCTATTTCCTTTTCTCCCCATTTCTATCCATACATTAATTCGTCTACCTGTTCATCCATCTATCCATCCTTCTATTTCTATCTGCTGTTCATCTTACTGTCGTCTCATGTATTGTATTTTTACTTTTATCTTTTAGCCCAAGTTTTTTCCTACCCAGAATGCCAAGTCCATATGAATATGAGATTTACATATTTATTCTATGCAATACACACATTCTCTTTCTTTATTCTCCTAACCTTCTTTCTTTCTTTATCTTTATTGGTCTCTATCTGTACATAAAATACTATCTGCAGGTTGTTCTTCTGTTATCAATACTGTCTGTTCATGATTTTTTGTTGGTGTATTCACCCATCTATCATTGTGTCTTTTCCTACCAGCAATGTTTCTCGCCCCAGATCTCAATGAGGAGTCCGTGCATGTCGCCCAGCCCGAACCCCAGCCCCACCCGCTCCAACTTCACCAGGCGCAGTATGAGTCCCGTCTTGCGGCCCAGCTCACTCACCTCCTCTCTCAAGCGCAAGTGTGAGTCTGCGGCAATATATCGTGGGCCCTCTATGAATCTCTGTACTGTAACCTGCCCTGACTCAGATGATAAATGAAATCAAATGAATTATAATTTCAATAAAGATAATAATGATAAATAACATTTGTGTAGTGCTTTACGCAGACATTTTTATGTGCCGGTAGTACAGAACAGGAAAGTTGAATGGAGATACAGAATATCATTACAGGCATTGTGATATACTGGCATGTAGCAAATAAGAGAAAAATTATCATAATTGATTGAATAAGTGAGTTTCGAGCATTGATTAAAACTTGTCTACATTTTGAGTATTTTGAATGTGAAAGGGGAGTTTGTTCCAAAGAAATGAAGCAATGAAATCTATCTGTACCACCATAGGCAGAGATACAGGATATATAGATAGAATGTTTGACTGAAGATGACATTGGATGCTTTAATATGAATTGCGTGTTTACTCTCCCAATCTCTCTGAAATTTGAGATGGCCTAAGTTTTCCGTGAGAAGTCTTTGCTCTCTGAATATAATGTCCGCTAATGAGACAATTTCAAATTATGTAGAGTGGCAGAAGATAACAGAGTGGAAACTTTCTAATGAAATTGTGCTGTTGATGCTGTTGAGAAATTAGATCAAATTATTAAGCATACATGTATTACAATTTGTCATGTACGACTGAATGCTCATGTGAAATGGAAACTCCCTTCACTTGTAGGAATTACATTTTGTGTATGAGGGAGCAGCGTAATGCGCATTTTGTCGTAGATATCTCATTGCGCATCAGCAGTGTATATTTGCACGATATTTTGCGGTTTTTCCCGGCAGATGACAGCGACGGGGAGTACACGCCCTCGAAGCGGCAACTACTGAGCTCACCGCTTCATCCTACGTCACTAAGGTATCAAACGCGAGTCTCTTCAGCAGTGCACCTCAAATTCACAGCTTTGTTTTTACATCTGTGTAATATAACATGTCAATTTTTCAGAGCTCACTCCTAAAAAATTTGATTTCCTTATGGTTAGGCAGTGATGATAAACTAGCAGAATATGATGTTTGTACAGCAGTCTCTGAAACGATATTTTAAAATTGTGTTTGTTCAAATGAGTATTATGCTGCTTTTGGTGAAAATGAGCAACTGTTGCCCCCTCCACCCCCACAAAAAAACAAACATTGCTGCCACACTTGCAGCAATGCTTACAATTCAATTCAATATCAATACTTCCAAAAATGGAATTTGGATGGCTTCACACTTGAAGCAATCCATACAAATAATTTTTATAACTGTACTTCAGAAAATAGAATTTGGATGGCTTCTCTCACTCTAAAAAAAGCAACAAACAAACAAACTGACAACAGCAATACACAGGAAATTTTACTTGTTGTTGTACCTAAACCCTGCCACTAAAAAAGTGTCAGTGATATGGCAGTAGGAGTTTGGGAGTAGCTTGCACCATGTGCCTTTTGTTTACCAGCTGTTGCTGAATGTTTTGAATGTTTTCCAGTTTTATTTATTTTATTTTTATTTTTTTGGTGAATGTAAAGACAGTTTTCCTGTTGGACCTAGTGACAAGCTATTTCATCTACTTGTACATACTCACTGCTTTTCGATACTAAGAATTTGGTGTGCATGCGGTGGTTGTTGCACCACCAGACTAGACTCGGGCACGCTTTGTCGTAGTCAGAAACAACTTGCACCGGCTGTTGCTCTGCAACAACCTTGTGGTCACTGGCACTTACATCATATGCATGTAGAAGCTTTAAATCTTGACGATTTTGATTTTTTAGATTCCTCCAATATTGCATAACATAATCAGATCCATTTTGTACATATGTCTCCCTTCATTACTGTACTTCATTATCGCGAATTCGACCACTCACAAAATTGCTGAGAAGTCCTGATGTGCGAAAATTAGACTCGTTGAATATATGGCAAATCATACAGTATTTTCCTGTCAAATGTGACATTTTTTATGAGTTTTATAGTGGTGTTATGTCCGTTGCATCTTTTCTTCTCCTCTCTATTCAGCATGTCGAGTATGAGTTCGGATGAGACAAGCCCACCCCAACGCATCGTCGCTACCCAGGCTTCCTCGTTTGCCGCCGCCGCCGCCGCGGCGTCCTCCTTCTCCCCCACCACGACCTTCGACACCTCCGGGCTGAATTCCTCCGCCTGCTTCAGCTTCTCCACCAACTCGCATGCGTGATGCCCTCCTACCGGGGGGAGACGGGGTTGCCACGGTTACGGCACATGCCCACCAGGGGGAGGATGGATGGATGGATGGTCATCTATGCGTGATGAGGCATATAGACAGATGATGGTCGTCCATCCATCCATCCATCCAGCCATCCAAGGAATTCATACCAAGGCTTTTGTGGAGTCATCTCGGCTTTCCTCACTGCGTCGCAAAATTGGCTAATGATTATGATACAGAGTGATTGCGTGGTACCTTTTGCCCAAAATATCTCAGGTTGATTCTCGTTTTGAAATGCATGCCACTGAATCGTTGCTAAACAAAAGGACTCAAGCTCAAATGTGGTTTACAAGAAGAAAATGTAGATTAGCTTCCAATGCATTGTACCTGCTTCTAGTTTTTTTTTTTTCCTTCAATCGATGTACATTCTGTCAAAATTCAAGCAATGAGGTAAGTGATGGCTGCAGATTGTGTCGAGGTTGTGTTCAACGATTGAACGAGAATGCCTTCTGAATACCGGGGCACACCTCACAAAGAGAAATACTGTGTCATTCTGCATGTGGCCAGGAAAGGATATTAAGAAATCTGTGAAAGTTATTTTTATTATATTATTTTTTTCATAAGAGTGGACAAGAGGTAATAACCCAAATGAGGAGATGCTCTCATAGAGCAGTGAAATTAAAGCAGCAGGTGATTGCTTATTGCTGCATAACAAAGAATATGAATATATACCCATGTTTTCCAATGGATCCGCGCCAAAATCCTTTAGGATTTTTTGTCAATCAGTTGCAAAGTCCTTTACGTTTTAACATGACTCTGATGCTTTTTTTATAAACATTTTCACCTCTTTTTTGATTGCATGCAAAATAAAAAAACAATAAAAAATATGATCAAAATACATAAAATATATTATGGTGTTTCTGCTTGCCCCTTACTCTTTTACAAAGATTTGTTAAAGTTTTTTTCTTTTGTGATTTTGTTTTTTAATGTGCACTAGAAATGTGACTTTTGTATCTGAAATTGCAGAATTTCATAGCCGCATGAAAACGTGTCTCTTTGGTGAGTCACAATTGGTCAGCTCACAAATTGATGTGAAGGATTAAACTCACATATCAACTTAATTCTCTCACTTTGCTGAAGTTTTCACTGCTCCATGTTGCTTTTGATTCATTTCTTTTTTCTTCCCTCGAGTCCACTCATTTTTCCCTCATTGATCGGCGTATCATCTGATAGATAGAAGAGACGAGAATACCGCTGTGTGGTGTGACAATCTAAGAGTGGGAGAAGAAATTGTTTGATGACAAGTGAATGTTTCCCGATGAAATGATTAGGCAACTCCTTATTTATTCATATTCTGTAGATTGAGAGAAAGGGGAAAAATGTAACTAGAGAAAATACTTGTATATATATAAATATATATATAGATATTTGATGTGATGTTGCCAATGATAATATATTTGGATGTACAGTTTAGAAAGGGAAGTTTAAAAGGGTTGAGAGGAAGTTTAGGATGAGGAAATAGGAGAGGGTAAGAGAGAGAGAGGGAGAGAGAAAGAAAGAGTGGAGAGAGAGAAGGAGAGAATGAGAGTTCAAGGACAAGACTCAAAGCGCATTTTGAGTATAAATGTGTCAAGCGAGTGATGAATGGTGACTAAGAACATTTGGTGGTTAAATGTTACGTGACCCTGAATCAAGGACTTAAAGAGCACACCGCAAGGAAAACTTGCAGAACTGCAGGGGGGAAAGACGGAGGCCTGACGTGGGTGGAAGTATGTCACTGCATATCATGAAAGCATTGTGATTGGACGAGAAAAGTGCATTTGTACCAGAGTGTGGCTATCCTTCGGCGTGCGTAAACCTGTACAAATTATTCAGAGAGTAGGTCAAAGGTGGGCTGTTGTGTACGAAATGACGAAGGACAGTCAAATCGTGTTTTTACTTTTATGTGTGTCAAAGTAACGTCATGGCTGTAGCATATTGTCAAACTGAGAAGTGTTGTGTTTTGACCGAGTGAGGACATTAATTTCAAGTTACAGTGTAGCGTTGATTGTCTGTGTTATGGAAAGGTGCTAGGAAGGACAGTAAAGGACTGATAACTTTCACTGGTTGACTGAACAGTTATATGTTAAGTGGCTGATTGTAAGGTTGCTAATGAATGTTTTTTAATGTTGAAATTACCTGTGGATTTAATTATTTTTTTTTAAGTTTTTCCATGATCTTATTACATTGTTTGCACAGGAGGCATGATATGTAAGATATGTAGCATTACTTGTGTGGAATTCTGTTTTCATTTTTAGGTGCATTTACGTAAGGCTATGTTAGTATCTGCTGATCAAAAGAAGCACAAACAATTGATAGCTGCTATAGACTCTTATCGGCACTTCATTTTCAATTGTTCATGCCCACTTCTTCATGATATGAATTGCAGTTACAAAATGAAATGCAAGCTAACTTACATGCAAATTTGTGTCAGCTTGCGAGATATTTTTTATTTGTGCTTCTGGAAGGAACATACGTTTTGATTTGCCTGTGAAAAAATAGAGACAAGTATTCAAACCGGAATGGTTTCTCTGCAGTATTAAAGAGACTTGTGCCATTCTCACAAAATCAGCACTGTTTGGCTGGAGAACATAGCCTGTATTTCAGGCTCTACAGCACTTTTTTTTTTAATAGTTGAAAAGGTTTTAAAAATTTTTCAACCAATGCCTGCATGACCTTCTCTTTTTCATGGCAAAAAAGAAGTATGGAAAGATTGAACAAGTTTTTTGTCGAAAGTTAATGCAGATACAGAAGTTCAAGTGTCTTGTAATGTCTTTTGTGTAGGTAAGATTTGTCATTCGTAATGCGTATAGTCATCTATGGAATACTTGCTTCGTTTGTATGTCACAATGTTGCTTTCATTACGATGCAGATAGTGTGGTTGTTATGTTGCGTCAGAAATATGTTTTGCAATCTATGAAAAAAAAAAGGAAAAAAAAATCAAGAAGAGAAAGCTGCTGGCCAGCCATTGCACATTTACCTTATAACAATCACTGTTCCTCATGCCATGTTGTCGCTGTATTTCTTAGAAAGGCTCTGTAGCTGCTATTTATGTTCTTCTGTGCTGGAGTCGTCGTGTTTTCTGGTTGTCCGACTGAACGTCCGTTTGTCCCAGATCTCGTCATTGCGGTGTAACACAAAAAGTTGCTGTGCAGATTTTCTTGGGACCTAGTCCCAGTATGCTATGCGAGATGTCGAGTCACTGATTACCTTCTGGCATGGGCAAAGTCTTGCAAGGTCAAAGGTCAAAGGTCCCAGTACATTCTCTAAACATTGCATTATTCAACTTGAACTTCAGCTGAGAATGGTCAGTGGTAGTATCACTTGGTAAGAAGGGTAGAGACAAACTGACAATTATGCATACCAACTGACAGTTGTGAAGGGGAAAGGTCATATGTTAAAGGTCACTACTTTGTCAAAATGTCATATGGAAGTCATTACTTCAGCTAGAAATGTCCAGTGGTTATATAATTACAGTGAGAAGGGTCAAAAGATGTACAGTGGTTATGTAATTTAGGTGAGAAGGGTCAAAGGAAGTACAATGTACATTATTTAGGTATGTGAACATGATGATACATATTTAGGTCAAAGATCAAGGTCAATGGTCATTCTACTTTTGTTTGAAATGTATTTTTTTTTCTGGCATACGTATAAACTTGTTGTTTTCATATCAATTCATCTGTGCACTTAGTATACATACTTTTAGAGGATGTGCCTCAGTAAGTAGCAATCTTTTCATCAAAGTATATAGTAAAGGATTTAAAAAGCAAAACCAAACAAACATTTTATGAAGGTTAACTGCAGGCAGGGTTATTGCAAGGGGTATGAATTGTAACTTTGAAATAGTTGTACAGTGGAAACCCTGTGCACTTCACGACAAGTAGTCATAGCGACTCATGCTGTCAATTATCAGCTGTTATGGAGGATGTTGATTCTGTCACGAAATTTCATGAAATAGTACATTATCACTTTGCGTTAATAGTCACTGTTTTTTAATTCTATTCATTTTTATATTTGTTTAAATATCATTTTTTAGCATAAGCAAGTGATGTGATTATTATCTTGGGTTTACCAGTATGTGAAAGGCCATTTATTGTGTATCTACTGACCTTCACATTGTTGAAAACTTTTAGCCAGTTGCGGTGTGATTTCCGTTTTTGTTTGTCTGTTTGTTAGTTTGTCACCGGGCTGTTTCTGGGATCGTATTAATTTTCATTCAACTCTTGATCTCTAGGACCTATTCTGCTTGCCTTTATCCAAGTTTACTTCGCACCCACAGAAAAAGTGTTAACAGTCGGACATCAATTTTAATAGGAGAGTGCACATGTGGGATTTATAAGCATATTGTGTTATCAAAATATTGTAGGCATCCGTTCCAAATATATCACATCTGCGCCTTGTTTCAAAGGCATTGTAACATAAAGATGGCTGATGTTCAACACTCAAGTATGTGCCCTAAACTATTTTACCGAACTTCTGTGGTACTTTATTCCTCCACGCACGAGTTCACGATTATGCTGGTTGATTGCGGGGAAATTGAGCATGTGGGGGGGGGGGGAATTCGGCTTCAGAAAATTTTTCGCCTGCTGCGGATTCGTGTTTTAGATGTGGACGCAGGATTGTGCTTTTGCCTTTGATACGAGCTGTGCATATAAAGTGCTTTTCAACTGATTTGGCCGAATCGCTTCGTTGGCCATCGCATAACAAGAATGGTCACCGGTGCGTGTTGTATATTTTGCATCGACTTTCAAAAATGGATAAGAAGCCATTTGATTTCCTACTTTAGTTGGTAGTGCTGGCGTTACTGAGTTATACGACTCTCATGTTCCGTTTTGTTTTTGTTCTCTTTTTTCCCCCTGCTCCAAGCCTTCTAAAGCAAGTTGTCTCTTCTATATTTGAGGCCAAATGTGATTTATACCAAGTTGATGCCAAGAAAAAAAAATGTTTTGGGAATAACGAAATTGTAGATATGTATATATGTATACGATATATTTAATTATAAAAAACAAAGTGCTAGGGTTGTCTGTCTGTTTTGTGTATTGTTGGTTGCTTACTATTCTTTTTTTTTTGTGTGGGGTGGGGTATGGGTGTGGAAAGGGAGAGGCAGTTTCAGTGTTGGACAGTACAGTAAGTTTGTTTGATATGTTCAATGTTGTGGAGGTTATTTGTGCATGTTGTAATTACTAGGTGTGTCACAGTAAGCGACCGGGAGGGAAACAGCTTCTCAAACAATACCCTCAGAAGGTGTACGTAGTAGTAGGTGTACTCTTGAAGGTGAAGTTGCCATGGTTACGTATCCCTGCATCTGTTGCCGGAGTGTTACACGGATTCACAACCTGGCAACTGTAATCCTGAAGGTTTGCCGATGTATTTTCCATGTTACTTGTACAGACTGCACAAGTCGTTTTCCTTTGCGATGTTCCAAAGGTGACATAATCCAGTAGATCGTGAAAGCTACATTCTCTATTTATGATGTAACATGTTCTTTTCTCAACATCATTCGTAGTCCACTTTGTTTTTCAGAGGTACAATTTATGTTGTAGGTGTGATTCCTGAAAGATGATGCGTGTCGTACCTCAAACCTCATGATTGTGAGTGCTGTGAAAGCAATTTTTCTAGGACATTAAACAGAACCACCTCTGTGTCTGGGCAGGGTATGTCAGTTTCTGTGATGTGGTCATAATGTACAGTATGATTTTTCATGCATCATATCTACAAGATGTTGCTCATTACAACCAAAAAAAAAAAAAAAAAAATGTGTGTGTTACAGTTCTTTTGCAATTGTGGCCCTGCATCACAAACCTACAGAGAGATTCCGGATAAAATTTGTTGTTGTTGTTTAGATTACATTTTCATAGAGGAGATTAGAAACTCTGAAATGATCACCGACTTCTCAAAATTAGATGTACCCAATTTGCTGTAATAAATGATGAGAAATCCAATATTATATGCAGGAATGCTACCTATGAGAAAAGGGGCTTTGAAGTCAAGGGTTTGTATAAGTGTACCATCTATAGCACTTTATTGTGCGTCGAACAAGGATATGTTATAACCCCATTGCAACCACTGTGAAGGGATTTTTCAGATATACAATGTAACATAAGCTTTGTGTACTCATTAACATTCTCCACATGACCATATTGAAGTATCATAGTGTAGTTTTCTGCTGTACTTCAAATTTTGATAGAAAAGGGGTTGCCCCTTTACAAAGAACACCCAATTTCAAATCCACCATGTTGACACCAAAAAAACTTTGTTCGCTTTGTTTCATTTAAGACCAACCAGAAAATTAATGAGTGTGTCTTCTTGTGGGTGTTGTGATGTTAATCTACGTGGAATACAGGACACAGCTATTAACCATGTCACTCCAAAGGGCTAACTTGGTGTACATTTTCAGAGGTGTTTTTAGACAGTACCGCTGTGGGGGTCAAGCGGAGTTTGGGGCTCGTAGTTGATGTGCGATTTCCCAATCTGCCCGTGGGCGCATTCTGGATTAGAACATTTGTTATTCAACGCTTCGTCTCACCAAATGGATATTACTATTATTTCTACTGCGGTCTGTCAAATGTAACTGGCTACATTGTACAATGTCAGTCATACAAACAATAGTGCAGATCTTGAGTAGATCGTATGGTGTTTGTCGAATATTATTTATTCCGTATGCCTTGTATGTACATCTTGCAGGTGACCTCCACAAAAATGATTAGCAAACACAAGGAGATTCACTTTTTTTTGTGAATAGTTGCATGTATTAACTAAATTAGCAATATGCCATGAGATGCTAAGAAGAAATGTTTTTCCCCCTTTTTTGCCATAAAGAGGTTGTAGGTTAAAGTTGCATTGCTCAGTGTTACCCAAAGGGCCTTTAAATTACTTTATATCTTTTTTTATGTTGTATTTAGGTTAAATTGAAGAAATGTTGCCATTTTTTAGTCTTTTATTTTCTGCAGGATGTCTAGTAGAGAGGTCTGAAATTGCAATGTGTACATATCTGGATGTTCTCAAGTGTAAAATTTACTTTTCATGTGTGTGTATGTCGCCTATCATAGTGTTTTTGGATGTTTCTTAGTTTCGAACGTTTCAAAAGTTTCAAAAGTGAGCAATATACATCTGTACAGAGTAAATCGCATTCTTGGGGTTCATACACAGGGACATGTTTGAATGTATGTGTTCGTAAGTTTGAAGCCTTTTCTTTAATTTGTATCAATTGTCCTTTGTTGTTGTTTTTCCTTCTTATTCTTATTCTGTGACAGGCAATTTGAACAGTAATTAAAGTAGAGGTGAGGAAGTATGTGGGAAGTAGCACCAAAAATGGGCATCCTGGTTCACACTGACGATAGTATTGTTTCACCGCAGATGTAAAAATACTGAGTATTGTAAATTGATCACATGGACTTTCCACTCTGTAAATAAAGCTTGCTACATGTAGCAAATTATATTAGAAAATACGAGCCCATCTTCGGTCGAATCTCTTTACTTTTTGCTCTACAGTATGTCCCCCCCCCCCCCAATTTTTTTTTCGGATTTTTGCATAGATAACTCCCAATATGATTAAACTGTCTACATGCCATTTTAGGGTCTTAAAATACAACATCTTAGCTATATTTTACAGAAAACCCCATTCAGTTTGGTTTAAAGTGGTCACAGATAAATGCAGATCATTGTAAAGCATGTCATGGGTCTGATTCTTCCAAGTTTAGCACTTGGATGCTCTTGGAACTGCACAATGTGTGAACACAATGTGAAGGGAAGGGATTCCTGACATGCTCTACAAAACTCCTCTTTTCTCTTTTTTGACCACTGAAGCAAATCAGGTGGAGTTTTTTGTAAGATGTGGGTAATAAGTTGTAGTTTCATACCCTGAAATTGTATTTGGATTGAGTAATCATTGCGGAGGGTCCTGTTGTAATTTTTTTTGGGACATGTGGTAAAGCTGTATATACAATAGACGTGTATTTGAGTATACATGTCAGGTGATTGAGTCAGCTTCAGTTGAATTTGTGTGTCTGACACGGTGACACGACATTTGCTCCTGCAACAATTGCTCCAGTTTTATTTTTTTGATTATTGAAATTTATGTTTGGCCTAACGTGCAGATATTTCAGGGGAGCAATTATCGCAGGAGCAAATGTCACGGAGCCGTCTGATAACAGGCAGGCCAGCCCCAATGTGGAAACTCTTTGTATGAACTGCATCATTCGTCCTTATACATGGCCCTTGAAATTATGAGAAGTGTGTGATCTCGACAGAGGCACGGAGAGAGTAGGGTGAGGAGAAAATTGAATTGTGTTTTAGCTGCGTCGAGAAGCATTATTTTACCGAGTGAAGATTTGCTGTGCCATAAACCCCTGTTACGGATGAAATCATGCTGTCTTTTACTGTATGTGATACGCCATATATTTAGCGAGTCTAGTATTTCTTGAATTGGGACTTCCTGACAATTTCGCGAATGGTTGAATTCGCAAATTGTGGAGTACCTGAACAGAGAAATGCAGTGTATGCGTGCATGTCACATTCATGTCGGGATGAGAGTTGATATTTTCACGTAATTTTTAATTTCGCAAATAGCACCGCACTTGCGAAATCTGTGAAAATAAAAATCTCGCAAAATATTTGGTGTATACAGTAAGTTAGAGTTGCGAAGGAGGAGTGTATCCTTCCAGGACTGTGAAGTCTTGTGCATTTTAATAGTTGTTTTTGTATTGTTTTTGTTGAGATGGGGCTTCAGGTTTCTAACTTTTTTTTTAATGATTTTTTTGAGATAATGAGAAACCCCTTTAATATGAAATATACACATGATTCTAAGAGGAATTCAAAGTGTATTAATCATGAAAATTGGTTTTGAAATGGCTGAGATATCAAAAAAAAAAGTTGAAAAATTAAAAGCCGAATCCTCATCTCAACCACTACTAAATGTACAATGTACCATCCTTTTAAGACACTTCTTTATTTCAAGTGTTCTCCATAATCTTATGAACACTTGCCAAAAATTGCACATGTGAGAGGAGGGCACAAGGACATGGATTTATGTACCAATTCCTGATTGATTAATACTAATAGAACCTCTTGTTTTGCGTGTTTACCACTCTAGAAGGAATATACACACCCATACCTAAGAGAGTGAAATGCAAATACATGTACTGTAAAAGTGGAAATTTCGCGCATTTCGCGCAACCCGAAACCAGCGCGAAAATAAAAGCAAGTGAATATTTTTGCTTGCCATATGTTCCAGTAGTTGATGTCTTGATTCCGCGGTATTAAAAACACGCTAAACTCTTCTTACCGCGCCGAGCGCGAAAAATTAGTTGTGCGAAAATATCCACTTTTACGGTACTGTATATACAAGGATCAGATGAATGTAGAAATATGAGTGGAGCATGTAAATGCATTTAGAGGAAAATCAGACAATCTGTTCAAAAGCCATGAATTTTTAGAGTTTAGGTACAACCATCATCACTGGATAGGAAGACTACAACAATGTGTGATGGCAAAGTAGGAGAACATTATACAGAAACTATGAAGAGAATTCCAAAAAATTTCATTTTACATGACAAGTACACATTCTTCCCACTTGTTATCGACATATGTTAACAGCAATATTATTCCTTCTGCCTTCAGAAAGACGTAAGCCAAAATGCCCTTTCATTTTGCTTGAAAAATGAAATATGTTGAATTCTCTTCATAGAATTTTCTTTATATTTTTGTACTACTGTGATATCACAAATTGCAGTCCTCTCATCTAGCAATGAGGACCCAAAAATTAAAACATTCACAGCTTTTGAACATATTGTCTGATCTTCCTCGAACTTCGCCAATGTTTCTGCATTCACTTAATCCACATAACATATTTGGATTTCACTCCTGTATTCACTTTGGTAGATTCTCAATCTCCACAATAGAATCCCATTAAGATAGAGGATTGTTATTTACCTGTGTGTATGTAAAAAATACACACAATGCAGTTAATATCCAATTCCATGATGAAAAATGCAAAAGCTCCCAATATGTTCTCTTGCTTCGCCTGAAGTGATTCACTCTCACATCTTGTTCAATGTTAGCTGTCCTGCCATTCCGACTGTGATGCAAAATGCCCTCCCCTAATATCGTGCCTTTAGCACAAGAATCGCCTCTTAACATGCACTGCACTCATTCTCTAAAGTCACTCGTAACTTTGCATTATTTATGCACCAACAAACTTTGGGAAAAACGACACGATCACTCAAAAACTTCCGACATGCATCTGTAATGGTTGATAAGGTTCATATGGAAATTACACGATACAGTTCATTCATACAAAAAAAAAAAAAAAAAAAAAAAAAATCCAGGAGAGATGCACCATTAATTCTTGCATACATTTAAAAGGATTCAAATCTACAAATTCAAGCAGGACTTGAAAACAAGTACTGGCAATACATTATAGTCAAGGGTAACATAGCTTTCATGAGAAATACAACCGTAGATATGATGAAACAAAAGTATCGAAGTGAGATGAGAAAGTAAAAAATAAATTTGCATAATATGACAATCCATTAATGGAGTCTTCAAAGTGATAACTAATCCATGAAACCCTAGACAAAAGTAAACAGTGATGCATAGCATCATAACATATCGTATGTACGTACATAGTTGGCATAGTATCTGATCTGTACTGAAGATTTTTTTTTCTTGCATATATTTTTAAAGATATTTAAAGTTATGGCAATGTGACATTAGTGAGGGCTGAAACTTGGATTATGGTAGGAAGAGGACAGATCTTTTCCCATGGTCCCATGGATATATTCAGAGAATAACTACATGAGTGCAATGATGGCGAACAAACGCTACATCACGAACTGCAACAAGCTCCCCGTACGTTTACAACCGGAGAGGCTACAACTGACGGATGCCATCGAGAATTACAGGTAAATGACTTGCATTATGACTTCAAGTTGGGAGTTGAAGCTGGCGTCATCCTACATCATACCATTATGCCATCATCACACCACAGCCTCTTGATAAGCACACATAATACTGACTTAGTCCCATGCACATGATTTGATGTTAGTGTTTGGCAATGCCTCCCATGGTTTGTCACCAGTACAGTACCGTAAAAGTGGAAATTTTTGTGCAAGTAATTTTTTCGCGCTCGACCAGGTAAGATGAAATATGGGGGATTTTAATCCCGTTCAAATGTAAAAGTAACACATTATATAACGAGTAACAAATTGGCATGCCTTTATTTTTGTGCTAGTTTCATATTGTGCAAAATGCACAAAAATTTTCCAATTTTAGGGTATATTTGGAGACGCTGCGATACAAATCTGATTATAACAGGATCATGATGTTACTTTACACGCTGTTATACAGTTTGTACATTTCTACATAATAGGTATATATCTCTTCAAACTGGGTAACATTATATTGTAACTCTTTTTGACACTCAGAATTGCAAATAAGGTTTAAAAACAAATGAGGAAAAAAGGTATTAAAGAATTCAAGGAAAACCATTCAGTTCTCACTGATAGACAAGCGAGTGACCGCAACATAGCATTCAACACTGTATACACTTTCATATAAAATGGTATCTTTGGCAAAGACATGTTATGATGGAAAGAAACTGGTTTACACATTCATTATTGTATCAATATCGTTTCAACAAAGGTTGCTCCCAGCAACCAGAAAGCCTTGCTTGAGGCACGCCCTACAGAGCAACGCCCAAGTGCCTCTGCAAATGGGATTCAAAATATTGGAAAATACCCTACTCGAAAGAGCCAGATGAATAGCTTCATTCTTTGGTCCTCAACAGGGAAAAAGAAAATGACCACACATTTGAGTGAATCAGTACATACAGTGTAACTCCATTCTCCAGGTAATGGGGAACCCCCAAAACATATGTAACATTGCATCATACTGTTCAATACATCATAACAGAAAGAATGCTTTCTTTTATTTGTCTATTTCTTTCCTGCTCTCAACTTCTACTATGAATCATGTAGACACAAGGAGCATGGATTCAGAAAGTGGTATACATTATGTTTTCACACATACAGTTATAGGATTACAAAAGAGAAAATTCATGAATTCAGTCCTTTGCGCATTGAGGTCCTCAAGGTCGTAATGATTAACACAGTGAAAGTTATTCAAAGTTGTGCAAAAAATTATGTGCAATGGGTGCTTCAGAAATCTTGGCTAGAACATAAAAAAAGAAGAATATAAAAATGGGAAATTTCAGTTCAAATATTTTAGAAATATGTCTTGGAAGAACTCCATCTTATTTTCATTCTTTTTTGTTTCTCCATCCATTTTTCTCTTCTCTATTTCAAAAGTTTTTGGCAACCATTGTTCTACAACTTCACACGACACTGCTAACACTCAAACTCACTCGGCAGCTAGCTCTGCTCCAGAACAGACTTTATACCTCATAATTATCTTTTTACCTAGTACACTCAATCTTCAATTGCTCGTGCTACACCTGATATGTACACATTTGTACACCAGAGAAGATTTTAACCCTTCCCCTATGAGATTCCGACATCTCCATGAACTTTATGCGCAATCTGCCAGTGTTCCGTAGGCAAATGAGTCAAAAGGGAATTCCAGTGCAGTTGAAAGTTGGTCTGATAAGTAGGAGTAACATTTTCTTAGCACAACAATCAAAATCTAATCAAAATCGTATGAAAAATTAAGGAAGTTATGAAATTTTGAAAATTCACTATTCTTTCTCAAAACACTTTTTGAACAGTCAATGCGAATATGCAAATAGTGAAGTGACGATGTCATCCCCCGAACAACTCGCCATATTGTTTGTACAAAAATTTAAAAATTTAAGTTTCTCATTCAAACACGACTATGCTCTAGTCTCAAATCCTGATATATCTGACTGATCATTATTTTGAAGCCATTCATTCAAGAAGAACATTAGGTTTTAAACTTTTACACCAGAAAATTTAGATTTTCTTTATTCTTTGTATCTGTACTTCTAACAATGGAAAATTGTGAGGTGATGACATCATCAGCTCACTCCCTCACATTATTCAAATCAACTGTTCAAGAACTGTTTTGTAAAAAGTAGCGAAGCTTTGAAATTCCGTAAGTTCCTTACTTTTAGTCTGATTCTGACCAAATATTCACTGGTGTGCTTGTCATATTTTACTCTTTCTTGTCAAGCTAAGTTCAAACTGCCCTGGAATTCCCCTTGAACACTTGTGAATATCCATGCAAACAGAGAGTTGGAATCACATATCTGTAAGCTTTCTCACACTGCACTGTCAAAAATGGGGGAAAAAGGCGAAAAAGGCAAAAGAAAAAACAACAACCCACAAACAAAGAAACCTCACATCCTCCCCCCCCCCCGAAAAAAAATAAATAAAAATCTACCAAAAACACTATACAGTGGACTCTTGATATGAGAACAATGGTAAATCTAAATCATCATAATTTCAAACCAATATGTGTGCCCCAAGAGTAGAATTTCCTTTTTTAGGTTGTTTTTTGTGCTCCAATATAATATAGTGTTTTCACCAGTTTTCACCAAAATATCAGACAGACTGTATAGTACACATGAAGGACACACACGAAGAACCGTTTGCCAAAAGGCTGTGTATGCACTTTCCACCTCCCGACAACTCGGTTTGCATGAATATTCCAAGTAATAGTTATGGCAAGTTTAACAACTCTATGCACGAATACAGCGCTCAAGGTTTTAACTTTCTGTTGTGAATACTACATCATGAATTTAAAACAACTTCAGTGCTCTGTACCTAAAAGAAACATTCAGCCCTTATGGTACAAGAAAGATGTTAATATTCTGCAGGGAAGTTTGAAGACTGTGATCTTGAAAAAAAAAAAAAGATTCCATTCCAATTGCTCAATACCAACAGGTTGGTGTTTGATCAAAAGCGCACTAACCATTTATGTTTCTGGCCAGTGTGGTGGCTACTCAAAGGGTTAGTGAATAGCAACACACAAATTTTTCTTTTTTACAAACTTCCAAATCGAAAGACAAGTTTACCATATGAATGAAATAACATTTCTCAGAAGTTAGAGTATATTTTCCATATGACCCCAACTGACTACGTTAATACCTAAAAAGAAAACAACAAAAAAAAGTGAATATTTTTCAGCAGGATACCAGAACTAGATGCATTCAGTATCCTTAGAGCAACTGAAAACCATTTTCAACACCCCTGCCCACATTTGAAATTGGCACAGGAACTACACTTGATATATCCTACCTTCATTTTCACAAAAATTTGCAGTCGACCTCATCATGTAAGTCGAATGCACAATATAAGTCCAGCGTGTGTCAATATTAGAGTTGCATGGAGTTTGACTACAAAAGGGATAGGAATCATCCTCTTAGTTCTCAATGAATATCATTTCAGACAAATTAATAATTTCTCGCATAACATCATTCTTTTGTACCAAAAGCGTCAAATATGTTTCCTGGACTTTCGTACTGGGCCAGTTGCATGAAAGACTAACTTTAAAGGAACAAATTCTGAATGCTGATTGGCTGTTACTTGAACAGCAAGTACACAGTACTTCATGCGATCGGATCCTGACTTTTTCCTCCCCAAGTCCAACTTTTTCTTTCTTTCTGCACTGAATTCTACAGAACACTCCAAAATTCTAACTTGTTTAATAAAAAAAAAAAAAAAAATACAATTGCTGAACTGAGTTGTGATGCAAATAGTTGGACATGTTTTGTCCTTCAAGTTTCTGTACTTCTTCATGTGAAAATATTCAGTGTTTCAGAAAATGTTCTCACTCTGACCACAATACAAGTATAGGGGTCCAAGCACCAGTGGAGAACTTGCAGAATTCACTCCGTTAGCACACATTCTCCTTGTTTGCCTCAAAACACTGCCTGCATCCTACACTAATACAGACCTGCACTCGGCAAATACAGATAAATAGTTCCTACGGCCTATAATACACAGCAAATATCTTACATTTCCATCGAATCACCTATTAAACTCATATGTATACACAGTATCACTTAGAATACATTCTTGTTTCTGCCTATGCAATGTGTATGCAACTACTGTAGCATCTTGCCAGACTGCAGTACGTGTCAAAGCTACTTCTTAACTACGATGGCGCGTGTACAGACTCGGAAAAATGTCATGCCGTTACTCTACTTTAAACATTTTAATGCTTCATTGTGCAAAAGAAAGAATACTGAAAGGGTCGACTCCGTTGAGAGTCATGATCAGCATTTCCATCACATAGTACTATTCTTATCTATTCTATCATAGTACATTTTCATTTGCCAAAAACAGTAGTCTTACATAATGCACCTGTTCCTAGTGCTCTGTCATGCGAACTAAATGTACAGGTACTTTTTTTTTTAGTACTTGCTATTCTATACACATCACAACACTGCTTTTCTAAATTTCATAAGCTTTGAACATGTCTGGTAAAGATATTTGCATATATACTTATCTATAACAATGTTAAATACTGCAAGATCTAAAGTGGTCAAAATAGAGATTTTTCTTCTTTCCTACCATACCCTGTGCACAAAAATGACTAAAATGCATACAGTGATAACGAAAACTACAGTCGACATCAAATGAATATAAAAAATGTTATTCTCATAATAATCATATTCAAAGAAAACATATCAGAACATCTGAGTATAAAACCATACATACATTAACTAAAAATAGGACCTGAAAAAATGTCCATATATTAACTAAAAATAGGACCTGAAAAAATTTCCAAAGAATTATAACAATAGAAATTATCATAATTCTATTTGCCTAAATGTAAGCATTTCAGAGAAAAGTGAAAAAAAAATGAAAAGCACCTGCTTTAATCAGAAAGGATGCAGAAATAAAAACAATCAGTTTCAATGAATCTACCAACAAGTGGCAAATGCACCTTCCACTACAAGCACCAAAAACATATCCCTCCCCCCACCTCAAGGATACATCTTTTGTACCTTGATAGACAGAACTGCACTCTTCCTGCAACACAGAAAGGCAAAATTGATTTTGATTTAAAAAAAAAAAATGAAGAACACAACATTATACTCCATTTCATTTGCTGCTCTGGCTGTATAATCTGAAGAATGTGCATGAATATGGGGTAAAAAAATTGAGAACAAGCTTAAGATCCCAATCCAGAATAAGCCTAAAAACTAATCCATCGACGGCTCTGTTGTGAGAGCTCCACATATGTTTCACACATCATTTCATCCATCAAATATCAACATTCTCTTCTTTGAACTTTTCTCCCTCTCGGCTCTGTAAAAGATCCTCTCATATCCTTACAGTGAAACATCAATTAGTGGTAGCCCCTACAACTTCGAATGAGTCATCGTGAGAGAAATTTATTTGCCAGAAGCAGGCCATCACATGCAAAAATCTTCAAGTCTATGCCTCGTGAGTTATTGATCAAGAAACACTGCTGTAATCAGTATACTATTCCATCTTGAAACATACACAACTCAAGCAGGAACCTGGAGCATTCAAAAGATGTCTGAGAATTTCTGACTATAGAATCTGTATCCACAAAACAGCACAGAAATTTGTGAATATTTTCAGCATGCTGTACTGCCACAAACATGAAATAGAATAAAAACAAGCACCCCCCCCCAAAAAAAAAAAATTCAAATTACAAAATAACTCTCCTACAGCAGTTGACTGAAAGCAGATTACTTAGAACTCGTGAAAAAAAAATGGCCTTCATTCACTTGTATCTCATTTTACAGTTGCATTGTATCTTAACATAAAAAGCAGAACAATCCCACAAAATATCACATTTTCAAGAATAATGCTGCAGTAATATATATATACACATTGAAAACTATCTCTACAAGCTGTAATTTCCATGTACAATATGCTTAATCTGACACTTGAGACTGAAGAACAGAATTCTTCAAACACATCTCACAACAAATGTAGTTCTTTGTTATGATTTTTGACAAGGGAGGGGAGAGAGAAAGAGAAATAGAGAAGAGAGGGAGAGAGATGAAGAAGAAAAACAGGAATAAAAATAGAAGAGAGAGAAAGAGGCAGAAAAAACAAGACATAGATATGTAGCGCAAGAATAGAGTTTGGTTACTGACAAGGGCCTGAGTTGATTAAGAGCTTTTCATTCATTCATTTTTTTTTTAAAGTTTGTCTTCAACGCGCACTTGACTCTATATGTAGATTCCCAGCGTGCGATGAAAGTCTGTGAGGGCGGCACACAGCTGGCTGAACTTGGGCCGGTCCTGGGGCAGGAGAGCCCAGCAGCATGCCATCAGGTTAAAACTGCAAGGAGACGCCAGGGATAAAAACGTCATACCAAAATGTAGCGATATCGAGATATTCACAGCTTCACTTTCAATGTGTCTCATTATAAATCCCTCTCTGACAGGTCTTCTATGAATCTTTTTTGTTGTTGTTGTTAATGTTCAATGACCATGACATCCTGATAGTGTCACAGAAATCAATGCTTTGAGGAAAAATATATATACATAATTTGGCTAAAAAGATAACAAATTGATATTTGTTTATAAAACAACAACATTTACAGAAATATGTTAATTACTTTCTTTCCAGATACACTAGTCCACAGACAGTTTGCACATCTGAACTTTTTGGTTTTCATGCAGCATGTAACTACCCTCTTCTGTTTGGATTGTTATTTTCTAAGAACCTAGTCTCTTGCATGTTTGGCTGCACTTCAACTTCAAGGCTAGTATTTTCAAAATAACGCTTATATAGCAAACATCTAGACTATATGTATTTCTGTGGTACATCTCTGG
This sequence comes from Diadema antillarum, assembly GCF_040938485.1. Lineage (NCBI taxonomy): Eukaryota > Metazoa > Echinodermata > Echinoidea > Diadematoida > Diadematidae > Diadema > Diadema antillarum. The sequence goes on from NW_027271996.1 coordinate 148,427, forward strand.
AAACAAAGTGGGACTGATCACATATTGCTGAAAATCTTAGAAGTCAGCAGAATCTACTGAAACCAACATCAGAAAATTGATGGTTGGTGATTTCATCAAGCTTTTGTGGAGATGACTCAAACACATACCTGAAGCCTCCTCAAAATCAAAATCAAGCCTTTACTGGATCACTTATGACAATTTGTTAGTAATGCAACCACAAGACATTTTTAGGTCGGGGCATAAGCTCTTTCATTTCACTACTCAACAAGTAGCTCGTTTGTTCCTGTCCACATGGTTATTTTAACTGTATCTTTGACCTTCATATAAACTTAAAACTGTGTCATCTGTTTTGTAAGGAAAATATGCAAAATCATTCATCACCCTTTGATATTTGTGCATGTTTCTACGTATTCATTACGGTACTTGGGGATCTATTCCATTGCTTTACTGGCCCAAGAGTACAAAAATCATAACTTACAGTTCGTCCGGGCAGCTTGGCGGCTGGGGCATCCGGTAACCGCTCTTGAGGAACGTTGCCATCTCGAATGGATCTAGGTCCATGTAGGGGGTCTGACCCAGAGTGACCAACTCCCAAAGACACACCCCAAATGACCACTGGGCCAAAAAGAGAGCATAGAAAAAACACAGTCACTCAGCTATCTATCTCGTTGTCTTTATCAGTAAAGAAGTCACTGGGACCAGGGAGGTGACAGAGAGATGCCAACTCCCTGCAGGGACAAAAAAACTTCCTTACAACTGCCGAGATATGGTGAACGTCAATACATCTTCACTAGTGTCTGTTTACTGCCACCAAGTGGTAAATTGCGAATTGTGCGCATGTCTTCAGAGAAATGCAGATTAAACAAGGCAGTGACTACAGAACTGGATTATCTACAAATATTTTTGCCACATTAAAGGACATACCAGTATCTTTGAGAAGTTTGAACAAGAATTAGAGTAAACTTAACCTCCTTATTATAAAAAAAAGCAAATAGGAAGAAAAAAAAATAATGAACAGGAACCTCTTAGAGACAATCGTAAGGGATTGTTATATTGATGTCAGTCACAACTAAATTGACATCTATGTCATAATGAATACTAAATTCTTTGAATATTAGGAATCAGTGGAACTTTCATCAAACAATGACAAAGGAGAAATATGTTGTGATTATGTCCAGCAAGAAAATTTTCACTGACCACATCGCTGGCGTGGGAGAAGTTACGATGGACCAGGGACTCTACGGCCATCCACTTGACCGGCCTGTTCTCGTTGTCGCCCAGACAGTGATAGTCACTGGGGAAGAGGTCCCTAGACAGGGCATTGTCCGTGATCTTCAGGTTGTAGTCTTCGTCGATCCTGGAGGGAATGAAATTGGTTCAAGGGTGACTACTTGGGGCTCCCCAAACTATCATTTCCGCCCACAGACAACCACCCCTAACGCAGGTTGACCACCATGATTATCAACCCTCCGGTATATATTCCCTGGTCAATGACCCTGGGGACAAGTGTCCCGCAAGAGATGTGGTAGGGGTGGAATTGTTATTATGTAACTGTTTCTTGTGATTAAATATACTTGTATCTGTTGGGGGAGGGGATAATTCTGGAAGAGAATGTCGAGGGGAGGGGTGGTAAGGGGGGGGGGTGGGGGGAGTTGTCCAGGGATGTAATTGTCTAGGTAATGACTTGTTCTGGGATACAATTGCTTGGGGGTGGGGAGGAGGAGGGTGGTGGTTAATATCCCAAGGGACTGCATTGTCTTGGTATGGTAGTTATTGGTGGGGGTGGAGGGGTGCGGGCGAGGGAATGTATTGTCCAGGTAGTTGTTTGGGGTGGTACGAAATTTTGATTGATTGATTTTTGTTTCTGCATTCTTTTTCACATATAAAAGTAACACATAGTCAATTAAACAAAGTTACTGAGTATTGCTTCGATCTAACAGTTGAAAATGGTACCTGTATTAACTAAAATATACGCCATTATTCCATAATTGAAAATTAAGACAAGCAGGTGATATTTTATGCATATTCAAACTTAAGAATTACATGTACAAACCCTTCAAAAGACAAATTAAGCAACTAAAAATATAACAGAAATGCTGGAGACCATCATTATGAGTAAAATCTCTTACTTCTCCCCCACCCCCTTCCAATTTTTAGGATACACCTTCAAGAAGAGTACTTCCAAAAGAAAGGGATTTTCCATGTTTGATACTTACACACAATTCCTTGTGGCAAGGTCTCTGTGCACCATCCTCTTTTTGCCCAGGTACATCATACCGTGAGTGATTTGAATGGCAAGGTGGACCAGATCTCTCGTTGATATCGTCTGTCAAAGTACAAGACAAAACCAGCCAAACATGCTATTCAGATAACTGGAAAATACAGACAAGGGGGGTACTAATGCTGGTAGCAGCAAACTTATAGGCTGGATTACAGCCAGTAAACAGCCAAGGTCAGGGTTACAACCTATGCAGATCAAAGACATAATAATGCAAATAATACAAAAATCACATCATGGTTTGAAAATAAGAAAATTGCACATATTAAGCAAGCTCTGAATCCCAAATGATGGCCCTCCTTATTAGGGCAAAATAGAATGCTGAGCAACAACACTCCATAACAAAAACTAAATCCTACATGTACATGTACATGCTCATTTATTTCTGAAAATTGGCAGAAAGTCACTTTAATAATGCCAGCTTTGGTAAACACTTGTGAATTTGCAAACAAGCACAAGCAGACTTTTGTTACTGATGATACGACAAGGTATTGAGTTAAATACCAGCCTGCATACAGCAGCCACCTGTCTATAAAGGCCACCGTTGGCCCCTTGTGAGGCTCTTGTACACAGAACCCCCTGAACTTTACAAGTACAGCATGCCTTTTGATGAAAATGTGCAGCTCTCCCCTCCCCTCCCTCCCCACCCCCTCTCTCCAATCCCCCTCTCATGGCCAACATCTCACCTGGTGTTTGTCACCCGGCCCGATGCGGCCGTTCTTGAGGAACTGCTTGAGGTTGCCCAGCTTCATGAAGGGCAGAAGCACCAGGGGCGGCTCGGCGGACAAGCACACATACAGCAGCGGCAGGATGTTCTTGTGGCTCAGCCCCTGCAGCAGGCAGCTCTCCTTCAGAAGCAGGTGGCGCTGTTCCTCCGACGCATGATCTGCACACCAGAAACAAACATCGCCTCCTTAACTCCTCAATTCATCAATACCATTATAAAGATGATTATACACGTCAAAAGAGCACGCTGATTTATGAAAAATATCTATCAATGAAAATTCATGGCAGATGTCAATGAGACTGAGAAATCCTGACACAGTCCATGATTGATAAACTTCATTTTGCTATTGTATCATTATGACATCAGGTCATCTTACAGGTAAATATCTTTAATGGGAGAATTCACTGTTGCTGTTGAATCACATCTAATTTTTCCTTTTTTTCAAAATGACTACAAAATTGTAACTTCACAATAGAAATGCATTTCTAGAGCATATAACTTGATATTTCTTTTTCCAACACGGAACAATTGCTGAGAAAATCTATAAAACTATGGTAGTTTGGAGATAGAGATAGTGCTCCATGTTACTACTGTACAATCAAACACAGCTTGTGTTGTGCACCAGTACAGCATTGTAAATACATTGTAATATAGAAATTGACTTACGACGCTACAAATTTAGCTTTCACTTATATGCAATAGGGAGAATTCATTATTTAATGGCATGGCATGTCTCTCCCTTCACCGACAAGTAACGCACACTTCCGAGCACATAACTTTGTGCTCAACACTTACCCGTGACTGCCTTGACAAAGACCTCCTTGTCGGCCTCGCCTGTCTCGCCACTCAGCAGCATGCCCTGGTAGATACGGCCAAATGTTCCTGTCATGAGGAAAAAAAGATGCATACACTTCACGGTCAATGCGCTACCAACAATCTCACATGGAAATTAGAGTTGTTTCTCTGGGCAGTCAGGAAGATACTTCAGGCATTGCAGACATATAGGGGAAAATAGTGAAATTTTAGAATTTAACCTAGAGCGTGTGCAACCCACAAGTTGATAGGCGCAGCTTCATTCACTCATGCATACATATGCCAAGTTTCATTGTGACATCTCAAACAGTTCTTAAGTTACGTTGTCCACAAAATCGATTAAAGCTGAACGGACAACTTGAAAACATGCCTTGAGCAATGCTCTATGTCACAGGCATAAAAAACCTGTCCAAATCCTTTTTCCTCAAAGGGAAAAAAATACAATTTTTCTTACCCTCCAGCAAAACATTGCCCAGTGATATTCTTGACCGTTCGATGGCGTAGGGGGCCAGTTTTAGCTGCAGATCCTCTGCCTCCACCCTAGATGGACACGTTTGGTATTGCAGGGTGCTGTAACCTGTAAAACAAGGAATTCAAGACACGCAAACCATTCACATCTGCAAGCAGAGAAAAAGTTAATTTAGAGGTTTTGTAATTATGCAAACTATACCGGGGTGCCTAGCTTCATCTACAAGTATCTATGGTTTCTGAAGATGAAATCCTTTGTTTGTTATATTCTCAGTTTTGGGGGCGGGGGGTAATTCAATGGGAATATATCAGAATAGGTTGGTTACTGTCTCATGCTCAATTGATTAGGCACTACCAGAATGTTATGTTCTGCCTCATGCTTGTATGACCATCCCAGCAATGTTATGGGCAATGATTACACAGAACATGAAAAGGAGATGGCATATAAGGTACAAAGGTGGTGTAGCCAAACTTATGGGTAGTGAACACTGTGTAAGTAAACCTTGATTGCATGAGCACATTCATTATTGGACCATTATCATTGAGTGTGCTGAATCATTGCATTACCTGCTCAAAATTTACATAAGTCACTGACTAAGTTTAAAACTCCTTAGTGAATTCTAGCCAAGGCTCCTACCTTTGCTGCCTGAAGAAATGTGTATAAGAAACAAAATCAATTGGGAATGGTTTCATCTACCCAAACAAGCAAAGTAATTAAGCTTTTACTTAACAAGGGTTTGTAAAATCTCAGAAAATGGCGACTAGTACAGCTTTTGATGCATGCTGGGATAACTGGGGGAGCCAATGTGGTTTGAATTTCAGATACCTCTCCCAAAGATTCCCCTCTGGCAGTATTTTATAAAGCTCTGTGCATAATGAATTATAGATCTCAACCACACAAACATCCTTTGTAAATGGAAGGATGTCTTTAGGCAACTAAAGATACTCACCACCCCCACCACCTCCGCCGCCACCGCCACCGCCGCCGCCGCCGCCGCCGCCACTGGAGAGGCCATTGGCCTTTGGCGCCGGAAGTTTGGCAAAGTTGGGATGCTCCGCTTGCCGCGGGATGATGAGGCCCGTGCTGCTGGCGTCACTGCTGCAAAGAGAAGTACCGGAGAATCTGCATGTGTTAAAAGACGTTTTTCGGCAGGAATAATAATCCTAGTATGATGGGGTGTAATACTGACATGATCTTACCACACTCGTCTGCCCTAGTTTGTTTATGGGAGAGAGAACCCCATGGTAGAGTTCTAAAGGTGTATTTCATTGACATAATGACACAAACAAAGTATATTGGGAAAAAATTGGAGTGAAATGGGACAAATCAACCCCCCTACTAATACTCCATTTAGAGTAGCCTTACTAAGAAAACCGCTGGAGGACATACCAGACAAAAACAGGCATTTTTTTTTTTGAATACTAACTCAAGAGGGGATGAGAGAAGCCCCCGTTTAGAGTTCCCTCGTCATCTAACATGAGGTCGGCATCAATCCCCTCATCTGTAGTAAACACAGTACAACCTCTAGAGGTTGTGCTAGACTCATGCTAGACTCATACCAGACTCACTCCAGACTAGTGCTTTGTGCTTTGTGCTGTGCCCGATTAGAGTCCCCATTGTCTGTGGTAAACACGACATGACCGTCAGAGGTTGTGCAGGGTTTAGCGGGACTCTATCAAAACAGGGTAGAAGTTGTCTCTAAAGAGAGTAGAGCAATAATGTTACAGATATTAGGGAAAGTGTGAGCATCATCAGGCAGTTGTGATGCACATTGTATTACATTTGAGGGGCATCTTACCTGGCTGGATCCGCTCCCCTCATTGTCCGTAGATGTATAAGGGCCACGACCACCACGAAGAGCAGGATGATGCCGCAGACCACGCCCACCGCTATGTAGAAGACACTGGTAGACGTCACCGACTTCACCTTCGACTCTGCTGTGAGAATTGTGAGAATTCACAAGATTGAAGGACATCAAAAATGTCAACACACAGAAGGTGTCCAAATGTATGTACTAAGATATGATCTTTAAGTATTCATTCATTCATTTATTTCCATATCAAAACATAACATTAAAAAAAAATCAAATACAATTGCCTTGGTACAATTCATACATTTTGAATGGAGGGATCATAGAAAGCACACAAGAGGCTTGTTGGAAATGATCCCCTACAAACAATTATTACATTTCAACTGAACAATTATCAGACAAATTCAATTGATAAAACAAAGGTGGAAGATACAATGAAAAGAGAATAAAGAGGCAGAGGTGGAAACAATGTGGGCAATTCCGCAGTTAGGTGGACATGACATGGATAAAAGAAATGTGCCTCTTTATCTTGCTCTTTAATTTAGGTATCAACTAATGCCATGGGTGTTCACCAATCACTAAGGTCTTTCAAATTCAGTAGATTTTATTTTTTGTATTTATTGATTTTTGCGAGATCTAAAACCATCATTTAAAATGTACATGTGGGACTTGGGATGCTGAAATTCACTTAAATGCCAATTACAGTGGGTTGCTTTGAAATTTTTTCCTCAAATTTTTGCTAAAAGGTAAAAGATGAATACATTTAAATACTCCAGAAGTCATGTGACATTTTGTCAATTACAAAAGGGTGAAATGACCTGCGGAATTACTCCGGACAAATGTAACGTTACTAACCGTAACGTTACTAACCATGCATTTGAGGGTCTAGCTAATAAATTATCGGTCGAACTGCTAAAAATATTTGCGTGAACATTTGCCATGATGCAATAATTGAAATTAATGCAACTCTTTGTTTGAAGTAACTTGAAATTTTGCACACTTTTTGTTACACGACATTGATATTTTTGTCATGTCCTTTTTTCGTAACGTTACTAACCAGCCCTTTTAGTTGCCATAGCAATTCTAATATTTATTGGATTGTTCTCATTCTTTTCTATATCATAGACCTGGGAAGGATGAACATGTTTTAACATGATTTTGACTTGAAATGAATAAATGGTGATTTAGTAATAAAGATAAATATCTAAATTTCTTTAAATGTAACGTTACTAACCGCGGAATTGCCCATGTATACTTATAGTTACAAGCACATTTCATCAAAAACATGTTTTTTATAAAGCCTTTTAAACTGACTAGTCTTACTACTCTTAATTGATGGGAGAAGGGTATTCCAAAGAATAGGGCCATGGTAAGATATGGAAGATTGAGTTTTTGAAATTCGGTTTAATGGTGTGTGAATATTTTTGGCATTCCTGGTATTGTTATTGTGAATGGAACAATTTGGAGTGAATTGATTCTGAAATACTTCAGGAAGAACATTATTACAAACTTTAAACATAAAAATCATTCCAAAGAAATAAATTCTTGAATCGGTCAAATTTTCATCTTAAAAAATAATGGCTTACTGGGAGCTGAATATGAGGAGTGGGTAATCAAACGAATACTATGTTTCTGTAATTTATGAATACCATCAATATTTTTCTTTGTAGTAAAACCCCAAACAATACTACAATATTTTATGTGAGATGAAACAAAACAATAATACAACTTTAAATTTTTTTGTGGAAGAAATTGTAATTTGTAAGTAAATTTGTAAGGTAAGTATATACCAGGGTACATGACAATATCACATCTTATGCAGTCTACAAAAATAATTTACATGAAAATTATCCCAATGCATGAATGCAAGGCAGAAAACCCAAACTCACATTATAAACAATGAAATTAGCTTCAGATGGCAAAAATGGTTGTGAATATCATAACGAAGGTGAACTTTAAATATGATACACTACAGGTATTACATACAGGTACATGTACATGGAAATTATCTAGAAATACCTTGCCGTACAAGTTACATGTATGTCTCGCACACACCAACAAAAACATGGTGATAAGACAACAATTCGTCGGGTGCCCTTGCATTGGCCGCTAACGCAATACAATTTGTATTGCGTTAGCGGCCAATGCACGGGCACCCGACGAATTGAAATACTCACTGACGAGAACTGAGTTGTTGAGTTGTGATGGATTTGGCAACCTTTCTATGGGATCCTCCCTTACAACCGGGAGTTTGGGCATAGCTGCAAAGCCAAAGACCAAAAGCATATATTGGATATTATATCTTTTATTAACATCATTACACAGAAAAAAAAAAAAAAATTAATCATCATTTTGAATGATACAGTGAATCAAACTTATCACCTGTCATGTGTCATGCACACTGGACATTGTATGAAGAACTTACAGTGTACAGTGTTGTATGTGTAAAGCAGCAGAACTTTTTCGATTCCAAGTTATACAATGTATGTACATTGGCAAAGGGCCCATCACACACATTTGGCTACTGGACTTGACCCTTCCTGTGTTTTGGTAACGATCCATACATACTGCCTCAATATCTTTGACAATTGGCACAGACAGTACTGCTGTACGTCTTGAAAGCAATTGTCATGAAATAGGGAACATACAATACATGCAATTCTGACAGTCTCTACTGGATTAAGAGGCTTCCTTGTGTGTCTGACATACAGTACGTGGTAACTTTAAATCGCACTGGGTTTGTGTACTTTGCAATACAGCCAGGTTTCCAGGAAGGAATTTCCATAGAATTCAGCTGAGTGCATGGGTAATTTAACCTGTTAAAGATTACACCCAGGTACATGTACACTCGGACAGGTGTCTATGGGAAATGCATATTGTAGAAAAATCAGCTCATCCTCAACAGGTGAAGGATTATTTAAAGAATATCCACACCATGTTCACCAAGTTGAATTTGAATAATGAATAAAAATTGAGTAAACTCACAACAGAGAGCTCTGCAAAACTGTCAATAAAATCAGACAAAAAAACAAGTTCTTTTGCCTGATTCTACTGTACTGTGTTGGTTTTAAAGCTAAATTCACTACCCATAGAACATGGGGAGAAGACTGACTGGTCAATTCAAAGTGGCTTACCCCCGTCGCAGAATTTGGTCCTGACTGTGTTGAGGGTGGTGATGTTGCTGGCCGAGTAGAGGGTCAAGTTGACCTGCATCTCAATGGTGGCCTCCCCGCCCTCCCGGCCAGTGCACATCAGGTTTACCTGGAAGACTGAGACAAGGGAGTGGACATGCACACACGTTGCCATTATAAACACCATTTGTTTTTCAAAAGTTTAAAGAGATGATATACTGTATTATTAAAAACAAGGAATGTTCGAGTGCATTTAAATTTTGCAAACAAAGAATCCTAAAAAGGTGGGTCCCACCTTTTATCAGGACCTCTTTGTTTTACATTGTACTTTGTATATCTGGATATCTCAGTCATTTCAAAATTGATTTTCATCAAACAATTCCTCTTAGAATGGTATGCTCTTTAATATTTCATAAATTTGTATAAAAAAACAAGTTGTATAGACATATATAGCTCGCACAAAGTTAGTCCCCATCTCAACCCATCCCTTTAAATGCAAACATTACAATTCCTACAAAACATTGAGTTACACAAAGAAAAGTAGACATACGTATATACAGCTGTACAAAAGGCAGAAGGTGATGAGTACAAATCCAAGGTTGGTTCAACAAATTGATGTACTGTCTAGACTGTAGGGTAATGGAAGGTACTCCTACATAGCAAAACATTTAAATATTTAATCAGAATCAAAATGTCTGCCTTTTATCATTCTTTCATGGTCTTACAAATGCAGACTTTAAGCACAAGGGACGCATTGTATGCACGCTTCCTTGAGGAGCACATCACTGTTATTGTCATATGTATTCAGTCATGTTGACATCTGTCTGGTCGACTGAAGTATTACAATAATAGCAAAAATAGCTCAAGACGACAAAACTTTAAATCTATTGAACTCCTCCTCCACCAGGAGACCGCGTTGTTCATCTTGCATTGTTATGCACTTGTACAACGCACAAGTGGTTCACAATACTTTTGCAGAATGTGTGCAGGAAGAGAAGTCTATTCACAACACAAGGGAATGCGAACAAGAGATTTGCAAATTTTTATCTGTGTTTACTTTGAAATCAAATGCCATAGAAGTCAACTTTTCGCTTCTTCAGACCTCTGGCATTTCTTTGAATTTATCAAATGCATCAAATATTGACTGCTCGTATTCCCTTGGGTCTGAGTCAAAGCATGCTACAGCACTTGGCTTTGCCTGAGCCAAGTCACAGCATTATTGTACCAATCAACTTGTGTCAACCTCTCATACTCTGACCCCAACAGAGGTCAGGGTCTGCCTTCTTAACACATTATTCACCACTAAGTCTACTACAGACTACAAGTCCTACCCGTACCAATACAGTCAAATTGTACCAACTGCATATTCTATTGTGAACATAGACCTAGGTAACATGCGTTATAAATTTGTTTAAATGTTGAGAGTAACTTCTGCAAACCTCTGCTACAGCCTGGTAAATATTATACTTAGGCAGTGCAACATGTCAAGGAAAAAGAATGGGACACACAGATTTCCAGAAGTGCCAAGTTTCCCAACTGGCTGGGAGTGAGATACTGTGAGAGAACGAGGCAAAGGGGAGGGGGGGGGGGGGGGGGGAAGGGGAGTTATCCCTTCCCACGGGAGGGAGTTTTTTCAATTTGGGATTCAAAATTTGCAATTTGGTGCACATGTATAATACTATTTTACTTGCATAACTGTCAGCTACTTGTTAATGAATGATGATCATTTTTAGCTGCAATGTACATTTGTACATGTAGAGCTCTTTTGCCCAAATGTAGCCTAACCCTGGTAAATTTGTGGGGCTGGTGGGGCTTGGGTGCTTACATGTAAACCCAACATGAACAATAGGTGGGACTTAGGCAAGGAATCCAGAACTAATGTCCTTTTGCATTTCGCTTTCGTTCAATGCCCTACATTTACTATTCCATTACTGCACAAGAGAAACTAAATTGCCAGATATAATTCAAATGGACGGGGAGAAAACACACACACAAAACATCCCATCATTGCCGAGGGGAAACCCGAACGCACACAGAAACACCACACATTAAATCTAAATTATTGTCATCTGGACCAAAGACTTGAACACAGTATTGCTTCAAGAACACAACGAAACAACGTACGAGTGGTACAGCATTCCATTGATACATTTTTGCTGGTATGAGAGATTCTAAATGCCTTTGCAACATGCGACACAAGACTTACCCGATGCTTTGGAGGGTACGGTCCCACCCAACTCGATGTTCAACCTTGGATGGTAAAGTATCCTTGGGTTCTTGGACTTGACTGACATTGAATAGAAGACCTGAAGAAGACAATGTATGCAGAGTTAAAAGCATTATTGTTCAGCTATGTGAACAAACTCTTAAAACTTGAATGCTGTTTAGAAGTCGTCGCAGCTCCAAAGAAGATACATTGCACATTATTCAAAAAAATGAAAGAAAAAAAAGAGCAATTAATTAATACCATCACATCATATTAGAAATTGCACATTGCTAAAGGCTTTAAAACCACTGTAGTGTCTGGCACGAAGAATGAATTGTGTTAAATGATATGGGGCCTGCACCAAAGTGCAAATTTGGGCAAGCAGAAGAACTGTTCGTAATCATGATAAGTCCTGTACGGTGCACAGTGTACATTTACGTGTATGTCTCACCTGCTTTTCACTGTACCACGTGTAGTTAAGCTCATTCACTCCTTTTGGCACAGCGAGGGGGTACTTCAATGCTGCCCTGTTGATTTTCCCTTCACGAATGTAGTACAGCTCTGCAGACACACCTGTCCATGAAATTAGGAAAATGATTATTCTTATTGAATGAAAAAAAGAAGTGTCATCTCAATCTGCACTTAACCATCATAATTTGATAAAAATGTCATACATTTTTCTCAAAAATCATATCAACACAGGGGGGCCAACATGGAAACAAAAAAATCAGGGAGGATCCAGCAATCACAGAGATACAGTGTACATTGCACCAGTGTGCTACATTGCATCTCAAGAGGTAGAAGGGTCAGGGGGGCTTTAAAACTTAATTCTCTTTGATATATGTTTTCAGGCAGCTTTACACAGAGTCACAAACAAATAAAGTAGCAAAATTGTGTGATATGTCCACAAGGGCAGAATTCTACATGTACATGGATTGGTATGTACATTTACACTGATACATTATTACAACTGTTCCTTACTTAACACGGCTAGGCAACATGCTCTCAAGGAATTTTGAATCCCTGTATTTTTTGCCAGTGTATATAAAAAAGTAAATTTTTGCTGGCAAACACAACTTCCTACTCAATCTTGAGGAGTTAAAGGATCCCCTGGAGGTCAGCGACCCTGTGGACGTCACCTGTCTCGCAAATTACAATGACTGCGCTGGAAACTGTACATTGTACAGTTACACAAATACATTCTACACAGTTTGTACAATGTAACATACAAATCAGACATGCTCATAACTTTGTGCTGCATACATGTAGACATTGTGACAGACATGGTTACAAATGTAGGTAAATGTTACATTGAATATCAACTGCAGACTGTGCATCAGGCACAATACTAGTACATTGTATTCTTCAATTTGAACTACAGCTCTTCAAATCATTGTACAACACACATCAAAATCTGTAATAAAGATTATGACCTCAAAGTACGAATTGAACATTGTACCCAACATGTAAAAGTGCATACTGTTTGCAAACTGAATTAAGCTGCAGCCATACACAGAAAAAAATGACACGATACATAAAAACATGATATGTTTTATGACGGGGTGGGGAGGGGTAAAACTTGAACTACAATGTAGTTGGAGGATATACACGTACTTATGTATGTGAGAGGGAATGGAGTGAACGAGCCGTCCGGGGCAGGGATATGGGGGGGGGGGGGGGGGAGGGGTTATTAAGAATTTTTCATCAAAAAAGTACAAATGAATTGGGAAATGTGATTGGCTAAATTGTTTTATCTGCCATATCAAAGTGCCATCTTTTCTTTTACACATGCGTCATCACCTTGTGTCACATGTACAATTGTGACCCGCTACAACAAAAGGATCCGAAAGTCGGGGGAGGACAATTTTCTGAAAATGGCATGACATTATTCCCTTACTCTTCTTCTTTAATTTCATATACGGGTAATCATGTAGAAATGCACACCTACCGTTCGCTTCGCCGTTTGTCAATCAAATTTTGTGCAGCTCTTGGAGATGCTAAATTCAACCATATCAGAGAGTTTTCATAGAATTAGAAAGCCGAAAAGGGAAGAAAAATGAGAAATCGGAGTTGAAAAGTACGTCGGTCGCGATCATAGTTCCGACGTAGTAAGCAGTGCATCGATTTCACAGAGAACGATGTCAACGATTATAATCGATTCTGGTAGTCTCTAATTAGCCGCTTACTAACAATATTAACACGACTTGTGCAATACGTGTGGGCCCTAGATCTATTTTCATTTTCGTATTTTTTCTCATTCTTTTCATTGCCACTATCATGATTATCACTACTTAAATTATTGATACAGATTATTCATACCAGGATTTAGACGTCCTTCCTTTAGAAATTGTGGCAAGTATTAATTTTATCATGACAAAAGTTAATGATTTAATTTGAATAATGTTGAAGGGAAAAGAATGAGGTTGAAGGAAAAGTGGAAGAAAAGAGTAAGGCTATTAGGAGGGAGAGAGAGAAAGAGAGAGAAAAGAAGATGAGGAGGAAGTTGAATTCGAAGGGGATTTGTTGTTTGTTTCTGGTGATGGTAAATGGTATATTTATGTTTTTAATTGATAAGTTCAATTTATAGTATAAATTATTGTTTTTATGATAGTAACGCTATTCATTATTCCATTTCATTTTATTAATTATGTATACAAGAACTGCAACCCCAATATTTGCTTTTGTTTCGTAGTAAGGTCCATTTTATTATCTTTTATTGTTTTGTACACACATTATCCTCCCATCATTCAGTCAGCAAAATAAGTTGACAGATACAATGTTTGTATACAGTCAAACGCAGCACGCAGGAGAAAATTAACTAAAACAACAAAAAAACAGACGCATCGAAATCACTTTCTTTCTTAAACTTTTTACTGTTAAGCCGACGTAATTATTGTGGTTAAACACCAAACAAGCGGCTGTATCACAGACTATAACGATCGATCATCATCATTATATCGCTTTTCCCCATAATCGATCATCAATCATGCTACGCTGATACAGCCGTCGATTGGCGTACTTTTGAGTCAAAATTAGCTACTTTTCTTCTGTAATTGGCTATGAAATTTCATGAAACCATCAGATATGGTTCATCTTGACATTTCTGATAGCCACGATAAGTTTTTATCGACAAATTAAGGAAGGAAATGGTAGGTGTGCATGGTGTGCATTTCTACATGATTACCCATATACGTCTACATGTTGTATAACACAACTCATAAAAGTACTCGGTTGCAGAGATATCGATATCCCAGGCAATGCAATACACAATACGTCCTATACGTGCAATATCAAGGTCTAACGCTAAGGAGGTCCTGAGCGCCTAGTACCTCCTTGGCAATACCAGACCACCAGCGAAACCCCTGCCCGGCCCTGTCTGGCCATCCATACCTTCGTAAGCTTTTGCTAGTGTCATAAAACTCGCATTGCTACAGTACTCTAGGTCTCTCTCAAGAAAGTCAGCGGTAAGACCAAAAAATGCTTAGAGAATGTTTCTGAATTACTGTAGGCACTCGAAAATATTACTATTAGTAGTCATATTCATTGTTATACTTCCGTTACACTACTCATCTTCTCTTGTGTCTAAGTTTATTTAGAACATCGTATATGGTAATGGCAATATGGGCCTCTCTAACAAGTCAAGGAGTAACCACACAGATTACTGTTTCCATCACATTACAATTACGCATTTCATTCTGAGGTTTGTACCTACCTACTAAACGCTGAACTTCACTTGGACTGATGAACAGGTTCATATAACCCTGTACATAGTATATGCATGTGAATAAAACCACACATTTGAGGAAAATCACGTATAAAATCCTGGAAGCCATGGCTGTAACATTCGTTGTCAATGTCTTGAATACTCCGTGGGTTTACCGAAGTGTACAAGATCAGTGCGGGAGTAACCCTGCCAGTACAGTAGCCAGAGCCTGATGGGCACACTGTACTTTTTTCAGTGATTGATGGTGCGCTGCGCGGCGGCCAGACCGCTACGTACAGCAATACGTCGCTGCGATTCGGGGTGAAGTATGCAGTGCATCCCAATGTACGTACGTGTATTCAACGCTGGTATCCGAGCCCGCTGCTCACCATTCATAACAAAACCACGCACACACACCACACACACACACACAATACGCAAAGTAGCGAAGTTCATGCATCGCACATACACACATACACTATGGGCTTTGCATGCAGATACACAGACACACACATACCACACACAACACCACAGGGGTCGTGTGTGTCTTTTTTCTCCCTCTCCATAGTCCATCTCGGTGAATCACCATCATCGCAGAAAAATATGAGACCGCCAATTTGTTGGTCATGCAATTTTGAGGATGGAGAAGGACGGTCATATATTTTTTTTTCTTTTTACGTGGATCATTTTGTCTGACTCATTTATTACAATGTAGGAGATCAGTAGCTTGACTCCCCATCCGCATTGTCAGTTTTACTCACAGAGAAGCAATTTTCCCTTGCCATATATTTTTTTTTTTTTTTGCGTGTGTGTGCGTTTGTTTACATGATTAAAATTGAACTACTAGTACTAAATATTATTATCCAAGTTTGAGAGCGGTAAAAGATTTATGGAAAGTTTGATCTGTTATAATCAATTTCTCTTTTTTTATTCTTTCATTTCAAAGCTTGGAAACTTATATCGGTCACAAATTCTACACATTATGCAACAAGACATGGCGATTACTATAACCTCACAATATTCCTTGTGGTGTATAAAGCTGTTAGCATAAAGATACGAAAATAATTTTGGCTAAATATGTATGTAATATACAATTAAGAAAGAAGAACCGTATCTACTTAAAAACTCCTCAATGTTAGTGCATTTCAACAATTCATGATTTGTTGCGAATGATAGAATTTATCTTTTCACATCATTTGAACAACATGTACAGAGCGTTGGTTCTAATCAGTATCTTATGTCTGATTTCTATGATTTTTAAACCTTTTTCACAGTTTTAGATCGATCAATTCATATTGAAAGTCTTGTTGACAAAAAAGATGGCATTTCACTGTACATGAACTTCAGCTCTATTCATGCTCAAAGTGACTGTCAATGATTTTGCTGCTAAATATTGTAAAAGTTGTATTGATTTAGCCATGACAAGTTCTTTCCACAAAAAACTTTTTTTTCATAAAAAATGGTGTTAAAATGACCCATATCCATCTGCACAAACCATATTTCAGAGCAATGGGGTGATAACAGTAATTGCTGCTTCAAATTTGCATGATTTACGTAACCGAAAACGTTGTGTCATGTAGACAGAGAAATGTCATAATGCAAACTTGCTTAAACTTCAACATTTTTTTTTGTTAACTGTAAATGTCTGTTTGAGTAATTTTGCTCTGTATACACTTCGTTATTCCGAAGGTTCGTAATTCCGAAAATAAAACAAGGTTCGTTATTCCACAGGTTCTCTAATCCGAAAATGAAAAAAAAAGCTTTATTCTGAAGGTTCGCTCATCCGATATTGAATAAAAATACGTTATTTCGAAGGATCGTTAATCAGTAATGAAATATAGTTCGTTATTCCGAAGGTGCGCTCATCTGAAAATAAAATAAGGTTCCCTTTTGTTCCCGAAGGTTCGTTAATTCGAAAATGAAATAAGATTCGTTATTCTGAAAATGGACTGATCTTCATTAAGTGACAAAATACGGTGTTGTAACTATATAGTTGTTTATAAAAATGTGGTAGGTATAAAACCACGCAATAAAAATTGAATGGAAACGTACGCACAAACACATACACAGACACAGAGACAAAAACAAACACTTGTAACGCGCACGATATACACAATTCTAAAACTTGAGAAGCTGGAATACAATCGTAATTTGAAATAGTTGCTGAATACACGTGTTTTCTCCTCCTCCTCCTCCTCCTCCGTTGACACCCTTCGCCTCCTCTCTTTTACATCATCCTCGGGAGGAGCTATTCTTCGCCACAAATCATTTTTTCCCATTTTAGAAAAACAAACCGAATTTCATTTTCTGATTAACTGTTTGCTGCATTTACGGATTAACGAACCTTCAGAATAATGAACTCCTATTCTATTTTCGGATATTATGAACCTACGGAATAGTGCCATAAATGTTCGGATTAACGAACGATTTTCCATTTTCGGATTGACGAACCTCTTTTAAGGAATTTGTGTTTGTGTGTTCCGGAATAAGGAACCTTCGGAATAGCAAACTTCACCCATTTTGCTCAGCACCCACATTTTTTTTTTAATGATTTTTTTTTTCTTTCATCAAACAAGAGCTCAGCTGAGGTTGTTTGAATGAGCTCAGACAGATATCAAGAAAATAAAAGTAATTTTGCCGTCAGTAGAAATGATATATCGTGGCATCCTTTTGTTTTAATTTGTTATAATACTTGACCTGTTGTTGTTGTTCATTTCCATCTGTGAAGATGGCTGTATTGTAATGTATATTTAGGATATTTTGGGGATAACTTCCTGTTCATTAACAACTCAACTTAAATTCCCTTGTTTTTGTAAACTCACCTCAGAATATAACACCAAGATTATTTACTATTAATTTCCTGTCGTTAATTACCCTTGCTTGATGTTTACATCAAGGAGTCATTCAATCACCCTTGTAACAACCCTTCTTTGTCCCCGGTTTAATTACCCAAAGATTATATACACACACCTTGTGAACCACCAGACTCTTTGTCTGCCCCTTATCTTATAATACTTCCTCTTCCACAAAAGAATCCCCCTCTTTTAATTGGTCAAACATCACCCCTTAGGACAAACCCCTTTGGTCACTCTTTTTAGTTATCCCTTTTTTGATTGGTTGTCTTACCAAAATTCTCACCCATCACCCATTGAACATTTCCAAGTTTGGTGTTCTTTCCAAGGCCCCAAGAGAGATCATGATTTCGACTTCAGAGAGTCAACCTCTACTTGATATTGCTCTCTCTCCTGCATCTTGGTACTTCTATATTTTACTCTGATGTACGTACTCGTCATTTAACTTGTCATTGAACTTCATCATGATATTTCTGAACGATTGTGAATAAACACTTCGCATCGATGAAATGTACCAAAACTGTACCTGAGCTCCTTCATTTCTGCTTCATAATAATATTCCAAATGTAACACCACCCGTTACATTACATGGTGGAGAACCTTATATCGGTCCTATATCGGAATACCTCATCATTACAACTCGACATCGCTTTTGGAAGGAGACTTTCACCAGACCATGCAGGCCGAGCATTAATAGGACCGTGGCAGCATGCGACCTGAAAATTGTTGAAATGTGACTATAACAGATTTTTCGTCGACTTCGAAACTGCAGTGCTGAATCAGGCGATGGACTTCAACAATTAGACAGACAACAAACTTTGTGGTGACATGGCCTTTCCAAATGACGACTGATTGACGACCGACGACTTGAACCTCCACCTATTAACAATGATGATGACCGTGACCTGGATGGCGACATCAAGAAGACTTGGATGACGACGCATCGAGGACTACGACGACCACGACCTGAGGGACGTACGAGGAGGACCCATGACTGGTGTTGACGTGGATGCAGCTCCAGGAAAAATTCTTCAAAAATGGACGCTTTGCTGAATAATGACTGACACATTTCGACAACGATAGGACTACCAGACAGATTCAGGACCAGACACTTACAGTGTAAACACTAATAACATTTTCAAGGATAATTGACTCTTAACTTGGAGGACTGATAGTTTGATTGCTTATTGTGATTATTTTCTTGTTTTTTGGAATACTATACTATGCAATCATTTTGGGAATTGGAGACTTGGTTGAACCCTTTCACATTGGGTAAGTGGAACTTTGATTGTTATTACTGTCCCAGTGTGAGAGATATTTGAGAGCATGTTGATTTTGATTAGTGCTTACTGAGTTTGCATTATTTTATTTTGACTGGTTATTTGTATTTAATCCTCATGTGTTTCCTTATGAATTTTTCATACTCATATTTGTTTGACTGTTATTACTGATCTTTGACTTTGATATTTGATTAGATAGGCTTTGTGTTACTCAATATTACACCATGACCACCAGTAGGACCCTCCGACAGACCGACTTTTTACCAACTAAATTTTCTGGCGGCCGACTAGATTACAATGACTGTACTGCCCATATTTTGACCTTTGAAGACTATTTAGACGCCCATGACATTGACTCGGACAAAGCTGGCAACTTGACGACTATACTTAAGACTTTCAAGCGGACATTAGAGGGACAGGCCAGACTCTGGATAGACAAATTGACTTTCACTACTTATGACGACCTAAAGACGGCTTTCACTAGGCGATTTAGCCCCGCCAAATCGACTTTTGCTAGGGTTACTGACTTTAACACCATGACTATGACTGATGGAGAGAGTGTCGAAACTTTTCTCCAACGACTCAGACAGACTGCCTCCTACATAGACTATGGGGAGAAGCAAATAAAGGACCGTTTACTTTCTGCACTGACCCCCGACTGTCGCGCCGCCATTCTTATGGCAACGCCGACATCAACGACCACCTCTGACGAGATAGCCGCGAAAGCGCAGCTTTTCATAGATCTTAGGACTGACACTACCCCGACAAAAGAAGTGACATTCGCAACCCAAGACGATGTCGACCTCCTAAGTGAGGAAATTTCCTCCCTTAGATTTAAAACCGAACAGAAAGACTCCCGAGGACGAAGACGAAATCGACATTCCCAACACAATGACTCTGACCGCAGTACCAGCCGCAGCGCTAGTAGGACTCGACATAGGGATGACCACAGCAGACATGAACGTAGTCTAAGTAGGGACCGACATCATTCTGACTACAGACGTAGTTTAAGTAGAGACAGACGACATGATAGTAGAGACAGACATCCTGGACGGCGCTCTCCTTCTCGTGATCGTTATCGGTCACAAAGCCGAGGACGCGACCAACGGTCTCGACCTCAATTCGCTGGCAAGTGTGACTATTGTCACATTCCTGGCCATTTTTGGAGGGATTGTCGGCATAGGTTGAGAGACATTGAACT
The DNA here is from genome assembly GCF_040938485.1 of Diadema antillarum. Lineage (NCBI taxonomy): Eukaryota > Metazoa > Echinodermata > Echinoidea > Diadematoida > Diadematidae > Diadema > Diadema antillarum. Next base: position 168,879 of record NW_027271996.1, read on the forward strand.
CGAGAGACGACCCCAATATTACGGACCACCCCCACCCCACAGACAACAATACGATGACTATAACCGACATCATCATCGACATCAACAACAACAACATCATCTACAATACACAGGACAGTACTTCGACACACATCCCCAGGGTTTTCATTAAGGGAGGAAAATAGAAGCGCTCTCTATTCCACCTCCCAAAATGAACACCTCAGGCCTAGGGACGGACAAAAACTCAAATCGACATACTTAGGGACAGAGGACGTAGACCTGCAACTGACTAGTAATAACTTTGTAAAGGGACGAATTGACAGTGGTAAGCACATTTTCATTCTTTTTGACAGTGGTGCTACCAAGACATTGATTTCTGACCGCTATGTTAAATCAACTCCACATCTTTCCAACCTAAAGAGGCAGAGCGTGACTCCTACTCGATTTAAACTAGGGAACGGGCAGTTCCTTGAAGCGCGAACCGCGATTAAATTCAGAGTCACAATTCAAGGTTACAAATTCGAAATTTCTGCTTTAGTCGTTGAAAACCTTGTTGGTGTTGATTTGATATTAGGCAATAACACACTTTCGGACGTAGACGGGACTTTGACTTTCAGGGACCATAGGTTCAAAATCAAACGGCGTAGGATACCATTTTCCCCTACATCAAAGGTGAAAATCGAACCATTTGAGTCCAGACTCATGACACTACAGGGACATACACCTGCCCACTTACGTAACTCTGACGTCATACTGACTTCCAATGACTACCTCAGTAGGCACTGCCCATCAACAATGGTGGTAAAACTAACAAAAGGTGCGACTCAAATCATTGTGACTAATACTACTGACAGACCTCTACATTTCTCTAAGGGTAGGGCGATTGCCTTTCTCGACACTACTAACCCCGTACGTGTGACTGAGCCCCTCCCAGTAGATAACATAACTATGACCTTGACTGACAACACACATGCACTTTACTCCACTCAGCTTGACACCGCAGACAGTAACCTTGACAACCAGACTAGACAAGCAAACCTTGACAAATACCCCCACCTTGATCCCAATGACCCCATTGCTAACATGACTGAAGACCACATCATTAGAGCCCATATTGACTTAAAGGATAGTGTGCTTTCTCCCTCTGAAAAGAATGAGTTGATACAGATCCTTAAAGACAACAGACCCGCATTCTCCCTCTATGGTGAGCTATCTAGTTGCCCAAACTTTGAAGTAGACATACACTTGACCAATGACGAACCATTTTTCATTCGACCATACTTTGCTACTGAACCTGACAAACGACAAATCGAAAAGGAACTGACCAAACTCGTGAAACTTGGTATACTTGAGGTTGGACATCAGGCATACACCTCGCCTGTGTTACTCATTGCCAAGAAAGACAAGACTGAAAAACGAGTAGTGACCGACTTTCGTTACCTGAACTCTAGAATTAGACGTATCAACCATCCCTTTCCCCTACTGACTGAAACCCTTAAACGCGTCGGACATGCTAAGACTAAAGTAATGAGTGTCATCGACCTCAAATCTGCCTTTCACTGCATTCCTCTCTCTAAACAAGCACAACAGTATACCGGCATTGCCTCCTATCATGGAGGAAAGCACTATTACTATAAACGACTTGCCCAAGGACTTAACATTTCACCCGGACTATTCCAAGCAAAAATCGACAACATTCTAGGCACCATTCCCAACTCCCGCAATTTCTGCATTGCTCACCATGATGACATAATCTTATTTAGCCCTGACAAGACATCCCACAAACTCCACCTGACCAAAGTATTACAGGCCCTCTCTGACAATGGACTTAAAATCTCTCCTAAGAAATGTAAACTCTTCAGCAATGACGTAGACTACATGGGACATAGGATAACTATTAACTCGGACGGTGAGGCTTGTTTTCGACCACTGAACAATAGATGCGCCTCTATACACAACATGACTCGACCCAAGACACCCAGACAAGTTAGACGGTTAATTGGTGCTGTCAATTATGTTGCAGGATTCTTCCCCAACATACAGTCTATTTTGAAGCCACTACACCAGCTTACCCGAAAGAGTAAGAAATTCAAATGGACTGACGAACATGAACGCGCCTTTAACAAAATCAAAGACCTCATGACCAAACCCCCTATACTACACATGCCTACGAATACCGGACGATTCACACTTTACAGTGACACATCACGGACTGCGACTGGATCTTACTTGACTCAAGTCATCAACGGACATGAAAGAGTTATAGGCTATTACTCTAAAGTTCTCCCTGACGCTTGCCAGAGGTATAGTGTAACAGAACTAGAATTGTTTGGCCTTTTGATAAACATAACTGCTTTCAGACACTTGTTGCGTGGTTGTGAATTCAATGCATTTGTTGATCACAGCTCAATTGTTCAGATATTAAAGTCCAAAGATGAACCATCCACCACCCGCCTTCAGAAACTAATCTTGAAATTATCAGAGTACTCCTTTAAGATTGCATACAAGAAGGGTACCGAACTTGTCCTAGCAGATTTTCTGTCTCGCATACCAAGCGACAAACATGCCGAAATAGATCATGTAGTGCCCATTTCATTTAGTTTAGTTGATAATCATGACCTAGATCATCTTAATCCCATACAACCTACCGAGCGTCCAGTGACACGCGCCTTTGCTAAAAAAGATGGGTATTTCTGTTCCCAATCTTTATCCCGACAGACCCAAAACTAACGACCACAACAATATTGATACTGACACCGCCCCACCCCCTGAACCAATCATCACACCTGCACCCAATAACGATACCCCACATTCGCACGAACCGGCCAATCAGAGATCAGCATTAGACACACCCCCTGACCTGCCCCCAACTACGACACACTTTGCCCCACATGACCATAACAGACCCCACACACAGAAACCAACACCTAAAGCTCCGAAGCAAACAGAACCAAGACTGGTGGACAAACAAAATGAGTCACCGTGTACACAAACATACAGGGATGTGCCCCCAGACTTGTTTACAGCCCCTAAGCCACTGATCTCAAATGTTGAGCAGATTGTTGCTCCACATATACCCAAACAACATGACATAGACAAAGTACTAGACTTGATAAAGAGAAAAATCATCCGTGACTACAACCTGCCCATTGACATACGAAGACTTAAGACAGAACAAGAGACATCTCCATTTTTCAAACCGATCTATGACTTTCTAGCCCATGACATATTACCTAGTGACAAAAAGGCAGCGAAAACAATTCAGCTGAAAGCTGAGCAATACATCCTATGTGATGGTGTATTATTCCGCCTTTTCTTTGACAAGACTGACGACTTTAAACTACAACTTGCTGTACCAGAATCACTGACTGATGTTATCATTTCACAATACCATGACAACCTACTTAGCAACCACCAAGGAACAATGCGCACTTACTTGACAATACGACGTAATTACTATATGCCACAGATGTTTGACAGGGTACAAAACTATGTCAAAGCTTGCCTGAGATGCCAACAGTTCCGTGGCAAACCAGACAAGTTACGCCCATTTCACACTCGTGTACCTGACTCCTATCGACCCTTTGACAGAATAAGCCTTGACTTTAAGACCATGCCTACCTCGGCAACTGGTTTTAGACATTTGATGGTCATTTGTGACGAGATAACCCGCTTTGTTATTTGTGCCCCACTTCGCACTCTCGATGCCGAAACAATTTGTGAGGCATTGATACAAAAGGTTATCTGCATTTTCGGACCCCCTTCCTGCCTTGTGACTGACGCAGCAGCCGCTCTCACAGGCAAACTACTGACTACACTGTGTACCGCCCTGAACATTGATAGGAAAGTGATTAGTGTTGCAAACCACGGCAGCTTACAAGTTGAACGCCACATTCGAACACTCTCTGACTTCCTCAAGGTGAACTTGAACCAATTTGGAACAGATTGGGTTCGGTTTATTCCTACTACTTGCTATGCCTACAACTCATTCTCTTCCCCTCATCTAGGTGACCACTGCCCTTACCAACTTGTATTTGGACGAGACCCCCCAACCATGACTAACTTGACCTTCAACCCAATGTCTGGTCTGACCCAGACTTATGACGAATATGTTTCCCATCTCAAACGGAAATTTGACCAGATCTCTCACACGATGCTTTCGCTCCAAAGGAGAACTCAAGACAAGCAGAATGTCGCCATTACGAATAAACTACGGCAAACTCCTATTTATTCAGTAGGCCAGCTAGTCTATTTGTACAAGCCAACTTCTTCCTCCCTCACTGCAAACTCGAGAAAGATTGCAGCTGCTTGGGTCGGACCTTTAGTTGTGCATGAAGTGCTCGATAGAACCCACTTCATTCTCTCCACTCTCAAAGGTGAAATTCTGCGAGATGTCTTTAACTACAACAGGTTGAAACCCTGTTTCATGAAAGCATCGGATGAGAGGAAACCCATCACCCACCTCCAGCGACTGAAAGAGGCACTTGGAAAGACAGTGACCCCTGGAGACGGTGAGACCTCTGACAAACCATCAGTAAATTTTATTGATGAGCATGACCACACCCCTCCTGAATGCACTGCTGATCACATCATGTGCTTTCAGACGACAGACCCAATCCAAACATCTGACTATGTGACATCCATCACCCCTAACAACGGAATAGCCGCCCCAACCCCCCTACGACAAACTGACCTTGAACGACAATTTGACCTTCTAACAACTGCCCCTTCTGACAATGACATGACCCTACACCGAGGACGATTTAAGAACGGGCAATTGCAAGTACTGACTTCATTCATTAGGACTCCGACTGACGGTAATAACCCCAAAGAGGTTAGATTTTGGTGGAACATAGGACTGTATACAGGCACAAGTAACTTGATACGACAAATTCTGATTGATAGAATCATTCCTGTCACGGGAACACCAAAGAAATATATGAAACGATTATACACATAATTTTCTTGATAAGCTTTATAAGTCTAAAGCTGTATATGATATATTTCTTTGTCATTTTATGATTTGTTGTATTTGTTGCTGAAGTAATATACGTAACTTTCACATTATTAATCTCATTGCCAAAATAATGAGAATATAAGCTTTGGAATCCCTTTTCAAGGCTGTGTAATTGCATGTTATATTATTGTATCAAATTAATTGTCTTGACACTGATTGGAGAAATTTGAGTTTAAACTCGTTTTTAATAAACAGACTTGAAAGTGTCTGTTCTTTCGCTTACTTCTATTGTTATCAATTTGGAGAAATTTACTTTCTTATCGAGTGAGGTTTGAGAGTCATATTCTTCTGTGTACATCCTTCACTGAAGTGATAATTCCTAATAGGCCGCACAGATAGCTCTCATACCTCGAGCGCACTCGTTACCTCTCCGCTGATACTCAATTAGATGCTTGGAAATTAGCGTCTGCGAGAATGACTCAAATTCTTGATTATGATTTGATATACTTGTAGTATTAATTTTCGCTGATATTTCCTGATTTGCTCTTTTAATCATGAATTCCTATTCATGCATATTTTGTGCTGGTTTAATTTTCCTTGTTTGATAATTGAGCATATTGAAGTTATAAATTATAGTCATTGCTCAGTTGTTATTTTTATGGTTGAAGAAATTGACCATTTTAGGATAATTATGTTGAAGAATATTGCATTAGTTTTGGTTACTTTATTCACTGTATCTCATTGTAAATAGATCACCATTATGTTATTTAAATGTGTGAGAGTGAATGTGTGAAAGTGATAGTGGGACAGTAATGATTTGAGTTCCACTACCTACCATTCATTTGTTTTCATTTATAATATCTATCATTTTGTTTTCCAACATTCAGATTCTGGAAATTCCAGAAACCTCTCTATGTTCTGATTTGTTTGTAATATTTTGACCCCCCCCCCCCCCCGAGCCTTGTTTCCTAACAAAAGGGGATGTAATGTATATTTAGGATATTTTGGGGATAACTTCCTGTTCATTAACAACTCAACTTAAATTCCCTTGTTTTTGTAAACTCACCTCAGAATATAACACCAAGATTATTTACTATTAATTTCCTGTCGTTAATTACCCTTGCTTGATGTTTACATCAAGGAGTCATTCAATCACCCTTGTAACAACCCTTCTTTGTCCCCGGTTTAATTACCCAAAGATTATATACACACACCTTGTGAACCACCAGACTCTTTGTCTGCCCCTTATCTTATAATACTTCCTCTTCCACAAAAGAATCCCCCTCTTTTAATTGGTCAAACATCACCCCTTAGGACAAACCCCTTTGGTCACTCTTTTTAGTTATCCCTTTTTTGATTGGTTGTCTTACCAAAATTCTCACCCATCACCCATTGAACATTTCCAAGTTTGGTGTTCTTTCCAAGGCCCCAAGAGAGATCATGATTTCGACTTCAGAGAGTCAACCTCTACTTGATATTGCTCTCTCTCCTGCATCTTGGTACTTCTATATTTTACTCTGATGTACGTACTCGTCATTTAACTTGTCATTGAACTTCATCATGATATTTCTGAACGATTGTGAATAAACACTTCGCATCGATGAAATGTACCAAAACTGTACCTGAGCTCCTTCATTTCTGCTTCATAATAATATTCCAAATGTAACACCACCCGTTACATTACAGTATAGCCCATATTCAGCTACTATAAGCTGCTCTTCCATGGGGTCCAGTTGGATGTGGGGTGGGACCACTTCACCGGGTTAGACACCCTGCTCTTTGCGATGAATGAATGAAGCGGGATCTTTTACATGCATGAGCTGTGACTCTCTCATACACGGGACCTCCATTTTATGTCCTATCCGAGGGACAGAGTGTTTTGCCTCTTGCTAGAGGGGACGGTATGTTTACACACAACATTGCTCAGTCCAGACTCGGGTTCGAATTAAGAACCCGGGCCGCGTGATCGTGAGGCAGACGTGCTACCGACTGAGCCAACTCACCGCCCTCATACCGGACATTTTATTTTCATTATTTTGTGCAGCATATACTGATTTCGAGATATGCTTTATATACCAAAATGCATATATGCCTACTTTTGGTTTTGCCTATTTCATTCATGGAGGAATTATCTTGAACTGTATTGGAGGGCGTGTTGTAGAACAACAGAACAAACATAATGAGACTATCTGGAGTCGTGACAAGAAAGAAAAAAAGAAAGAAAAGACGGCTGTCGAGGAACTTGGGAGATTGAATGGAGACATTAATTTTGAATTCACCAACACAACAAAGGAGAGGTATAATACGAACATTAAAGCGATTACGTGACCATAAGCAAAAATGGAGAATGTACGAAGTGGAACTAAAGATCATGCTTGGAAAGGAGAGGGAATAAGAGAAATGAAAGGAATATAGTTGAATCAAGTCCGTTGTAATAATACCATATTGATATTAATGTTTGATTGATATTTGAGATAATTTTGAGCTTATTTCTATTTCTCTTTCGCCACCGTGCCTGTGGGAGACGGATGTGCCGTTCGTTGACTCTATGTGAACTTGTTATGTATAAGAGGGTATGGGTTAAAGGGATGGTACAGTATTTGTGGAGATGAGAATTGGGCTTTTAACTTTTTGCGAGATACCAAGAAAACACTTATGATATAGTACAGACCATTTTAAGAGGAATTTGGAATGTCTGAAACATCCAAAAACAAAGTAAAACAAAGCGATCGTAATAAAGTGTGGGTCCCACACTTTATTAGAATCGCTCTTTTTTTTTTTTTGGATATCTCAGCCATTCCAAAACCAATTTTCATCAAATAAACGATGAATTCCTCATAGAATTACATGCTCTTTCATAATTTTTATTTCATTATTTTAAGAGGTTTCTCATTTTCTTACCAAAAAAAAATGTTAGAAACCTGAAATTAGGTCTCAACCAAAACTATACGATCCCTTTAACCTCGCTGAGGGGGGGGGGGGCAAAGTAATTAGAGTTCTATCTCAAGCCAAAATATCATACACCCTGTTATGTCCCACTGATTGCTTCTTTGACAGAAAGTCATCCCAAAAAGTGTTCAGAGAAAATGCCGGGATGTTTCCTTTCAAGCAGTTTGACTTCTTTGGGTAACTTTATCTGTTTATTGGAAATTTCGGGGTCAAAGAGGTCACGAAAGGGTAAGGGGGTAAGAGAAAGCGTCACGTGCGCTGAAGGAGATGATGAATAATTTTGTCGTGTCGCAGGTAGGGGGCTCGCAGGCGAAAACGTCCCGTCGCGGATGCGGCGCCCCTTGCGCGGGAAAATAAATCGCTTCTTTATGGAGGATGTACGCAAGAGAGTGATGCAGAGTGAGTAATCGGGGAGGGGTGGAGGTGCGGAGGGGAGAAAACAGCAGAAAGACACAAAACCCTATAATAGAGCCCTTCAATTATTACATCACGATGCCTTGGTGAGTACGCGGCACAGACATCACTTGTATTAGATATTGTTTAAAAAATGAACAACTTTAATGGGATAGTATTGCATGGTGAGATGAGGATTGAGCTTTTAACTTCTTGCGAAATACTACGAAAACACTTATGAATTATCACAGAGCAAACAATTCTATACGTGGAATTCAAAGTTTCTTTAGTGAAAATCGGTTTTGAAATGTCTGAGATATCAAAAAACAAAGTAAAACAAAGCAATCCTAATGAAAGGTGGGTCCCACCTTTTAATTATAGGTCCATTTGTTTTGGATATCTCAGCCATTTCAAAACCAATTTTCATCAATTAAACTTTGAATCCCTGTTGATATAACATGCTTTACTATATTTCATAAGAGGTTTCTCATTATCTCACAAGAAGAATTTTTTTTTTTGAAAACACAATTTCCTATTCGTTTGTGATACCAAACTTTGGAATAATGTAAAGGAAAAAATGCTCTTTCAGAAAATATGAAAACCTCACAATTGCCTACTCTAGGTTGACCCTTTTCACCTACTTTGAGCTCTCACTTAAAATTAGGGCTTGCGACTGTTTGTTCGGTTTTATTTTTCATACACAGTCTGAAATACACTTTACATTAATCTTAGAATTGTACACCCTTTAACGTTTCATATAAGTTGTTTCTCATTGAACTTAAAATCCTACATGAGAGATTAAAGGGATCGTATAGTTTTGGTTGAGACCTAATTTCATGTTTCTAACAGATTTTGGTGAGATAATAAGAAACCTCTTATGAAACATGAAAGAGCATGTAATTCTATGAGGAATTCAACGTTTATTTGATGAAAATTGGTTTTGAAATGGCTGGGATATCAAAAAAAGAGCGATTCTAATGAAGTGTGGGACCCACACTTTATTACGATTGCTTTGTTTTACTTTGTTTTTGGATGTTTCAGTCATTCCAAAAATTATTTATCAAAATAAACTTTGAATTCCTCGTGAAATGGTATATGCAGTGTACTATATCATAAGTGTTTTTCTGATATCTCGCAAACAGTTAAAAGCCCAATTTTCATCTCCACCAATACTGTACTATCCCTTTAACATCAGTGTTAGGTCTGCAAATACAAACGGACTACCATGTCTCCCTGCATAATTCATTCTCCGGATCATCAGCAATAAAGGAGTCATGATGCACACATGTGACTTGGTGCCACTGTTATTACTTTATTTTCCACTTCGAGTATACAGTGAATCTACAAACTACACTAAATATCTCCGACAGAGGTGACCTTATAGCTACAAGCATAGACACTAATCACAAGCTTATTATTGACAAAATTCCGTTTAAGTACATACTCTTCATCTGCTCTTACATCACATTCCTGGAAATTTGATCACTGTATTTTATACATACTGCACCCAATTGGGAGAGAGCTGATGTATTAAAAAATAGATTCATAAAATTTCTTTTGAACATCTCCAACCATCTATAAAATCTATTGAAGACTAGACTAGTCTTGAAGAACTATCTAGAAGAACTGGATGTAAAACAAACTGTAGGATACCCTGGTAACATATACACGGTCATTGTTTGTAGTGACTTTTGCAAAAATTATTTAGCGCTGTTTCTAGATGAATGAACTATCATCATCAATGACGCATATCCATCCCTGTAATTCTATCTTGAAATAGAATTTATATTTGTATGCTGATATGACATCATGTAATGCAGTAGTAAAAGCTGTAAATGTGTGACATTGTACAGCATGACAGAGACGTATCTCCTGTCTACTCACAAACTGAGAATACATCAACATTAAATTTATCTATTTGCTTGTGTAATTGTGCTACTTCTGGCTACTTCAAGAAACTTTTAAATGCTTTTGCTTGTGGACATATGAAATCTCAATGGTTCTACTGCAGTCTACAGCAGTCCTGGACTACGCTGGCATGCATCATGGTGTACCTGAACAAACAAGGGTCTACATGATATGAAAATTCCTACTGCAGTAGTTTAATTCTGTGGATCGTGTACATGTATGTCTTAAGCTCAGAGTCCACATTCAGCCCTTGTATAGATATCTGGAAACAAAGAGAGCGATACTTGTTATATGTTTTTCTACCAACAATCAGAAAAAAAAAATCTTGAATAACCCTCCTATACACCATTCTTAGAACACATGTATAATCCTCTTGGCATCAACCTAGGATACAGGGAAATAGATAAATTTGCGAATACATTGTAGATTCAGGAATATAGTACACACTTCCTCCATAAAATTCAAGAGCATATTATATATGATCACATGAAAAATGACTACACATAAATATAAACACATGCAGAGCTTTAAGTAAGAAATCTATAGACTACATCAAACTACATCTTAAATGATGATGTATATATTATAAGCACTTCAGTACATGTAGGCCAACATATTCTTATAACTTACTCACATAAATTCTCTACCTAATATAGTGATTATTTCCATCCATCTTTCTCAGAGCACGGTCAAAGTTTTGGTCCTGAGAGTTGCCAATATTCCATTTCAGTTTAAACAACAGAACTTATGTTCTTTCCTACACTGTATACTCACCATTGAGCAGTATACTTCAACTAATGAATATTCATCAACTATAGTCAGTTTATGTAATCGTATGTAGATATTAAGACATTTTGCCATGACACTTTTAGTACAACAGAATGTTGTGACTTTATGTCAAAAACCCACAAGTAATGGCACATTTTGTGGTTGTGTAATCACTGAGCATCTTGGGTTATCAATATCAATTTCTGCTGTTTAATATTTTGTGAAGGAATTATCACTCTTTCTAAAAATAACACTTGGAAGCACAGAAATAATTGCAAGTACCTTGCATGGGTTTTTAGCTCACCTGAGCCAAAGACCAAAGTAAGCTGTTACAATCATTCATCATCGGGCATTTTCTCAAACCAGAAGTGACAGAGCTTAGTTAGTTCTACGAGAACTCATTCAAGAACAATGATGACTGTGGTTTGTACATGGTGGATCTAGAGGTGCCCTTTCAGGATCCGGGGGGGGGGGGGGGGGAGGGGGAACCAAATTAGGGCCTAATTGCTATGAGAACATTTTCAGCTTTTTCTTGGAAAACCCCATGAAACATTTTCACTGAACTGAGCAGTTAGTATCCCTGGGGTGGCAGGATTTTAAGTTGTTCAAAAGAGCACAAGCCCCCCCCCCCCTCCATTCCCCATATATAAGGATCTTTAAAAATCTTCTCTGGAACCAGAAGAGAGTTTAGTTAGTACTATGAGTGTAAGTTAGATTCATTGGTGGCTGTAGTTTGAAGTCAGCGGATCCGTGTGTGCCCCCTCAGAGCCAAGCAGTTGAGGGGGGGGGGGGTCCAAGTTACGGCCAAGTTATGGCCTTTCTTTTTTTTTAACATTTTCATATTGTTTTCGATGCATGGTCAAATTTTACTAAACTTGGCAGAAAGTTTAACAGGATGATATTAAAAAAAAATGAGCATAACTGACCCAGTTGGGGTTCCCCAGAACTCCAATATTTAGAGAAATTTTACACTACCAAAATGTTGCTATGGCAACTGTTATGCCACAATCATCATTTTCCCAATAGGTCTACACAACATACTTTGCTTTCAAAGTATGGAAAACGGATGAAATTAGTAAGCACTCTCACTTGATCTCTGACCCCTTGGCCAAAAACTATCCAACATAATCTCTGTGTGGTAATGCATGTACAAAATTGTATAAATAAAAATATCAGTACCAAGTTTAGATACACTGCTCGGTGTATACGGTGTACATTCAATCATTCAATCAAATTTTATACAAACTTGGCAGGTATCTAAATTGCCAAGTTTGATATAATAAACAAAATGGACACCATGCTCTCCTGCATGGAAGGTGATAACTTGCGATACACATGAGAGCATTAGACCCCAAACTTTCTTGTCAAATAGTTTTTGGACTCCTAGTTCTTTCTCGTAGTAATTTCTCAATTTTCTGCACGTGGCAACCAAAGTTGGATGTGATAAATCATGAAATTATTCAAGGTAAAAGAAATTGTGTTTTCATGGAATTACCTTATTGTGTTCTCAGGGAATGAGCTTAATCAATGATTATGACCAGTTTTAGGAAATGTGATGCTCTCTTCATAATAGCTGCTTTGGAGTTCTAAATCATGCATTGTCTATTCAAAATTATGCATTGTCTATTCAAAATAATGAGCAAGACAGGGCAGCCAATAGAACCTTGGTTTTACAACTGTATTGTTTCCAAGAAGGTTTCCATCATTTTTCTTTTTATTTCTGATGGGTTACACTTTATGAAGGAGAGAATAAAACATGTTTCTGTGAGCAATGGCTGCAGTCATGTATTAAAGCAAGGTCTGTCGAGAACACTAACAACTGCTAGCTATGCATTAATGGACATCATAATACTAAGGACCAGTACTGGGGTGGAAGGAATGGTTTATGACAAAAGGAAATACTTCCTCTCGATTGTCAGAGCTAAAAGCTCAATATGATCTCCTCTTGGTGGTGCTAGGACAAGTGCTCCATATTCAACAGAGGCAAAGTAGAACTTACCAACTCCTGTCTACTTATATATACAAATACACTCTTACATGTGCGGGATTAGCACCTCTACATACATACAAGTTACAGTCTATTCATATGAAAATAAAATTTCTTTGCTTAAATCTACACACACACACGCACACAAACAAACACAGTATGCACACATACACACAAACATTGAGCAAAATCACAAATCTCTGATCCCTGTCTATAATAATAATAAAAAAAATACTATTTGATCATTCCTACATCATTCCAAATTTCATATTCCAAATTAATTCTACACCATCAATTCAACCTTGGAATAATATTTCTGCACAGGAAAAGCACACTGTCAAATATCAGAATGCATTCTAGATACACTGTCAAATACTAGAATTTGTACTGTAGTTTATCATGTTTATGTAGGTTTCCTCACTCCCCCTTTCAGCATGACTACAAAATAGTATCCACGTTCATGTACTCCATGTATGTCTCCTCCTGCTGTAGATATCTGCTCACGGCATCATAGCACAATTTGTACTGGTCCTGCAGATTACACAATATTGAAAGAAACATGCAATACTAAATAATTTCATTTATTATTGGTAAGACTAGAACTGATATTTCTACAGGGAATATCAGGATGAATATTTCAAGTTGTCCATGTATGAGGGATAAGAAAGATTCTTGAAAGCATTTAAGAATCTCGTGAAGTTTTTACTCGGAGAAAAGCTCACCTAGATCTATACCTGAATACTTCTCCTTGAAAACCTGGCAGGATTTTGTTATTATATTCTTGTCATATTTGTAATTCCATACGCTGTTTATACTTTTGAATACATGAAAGATTTTGGATTGTTTTATTTATATGCGGTATATATATATTTGTTTGTTTTTGTCTGTTTATGCCGATCTAAATGTACTTAAGTGATTGTTTCTGTGTTGTTAAGGCCCCTGAATCTGAAATAGACACTCATATGTGTATGCACGATATTTTTTCCTTTGCTGTACTGGATAAGGATGATTTTTGTTCTTTGTTCTCTGACAACAACCAATCACATCCCCAGTCCCCTATTTCATTTTGTACATTAAAGAACCTTGGATATTTCACATCCCATTTAGCAGATAATGAAAGTGAAAGTAAGTTTGATTGTGATTATATAGATTTTGATACAAATATTGATACATGTTATTATTATTTTCCTTCAGACAGTGAATTTGATATTGATTGTAATTCATTTAGTGTAATGCATTTTAGTGCTCGCAGTTTACATCATAATTTCTTTGCTATTGATGAGTTTATGTCTATGTTACCTTGTTCATTTTCAGTATATGGATTTTCAGAAACGTGGTTACACTCTGATAATGAACACCTAATTCATAAAGATGGTTACTCGTTTGTGAACTCAAATAGATTGAATGGCAGAGGTGGTGGTGTGGGATTATTTGTTAAGAATAACTTGAGTTACAGTGTTCGAAATGATTTGATGGTGGTAAGTGATTTATGTGAAATTTTATTTATTGAACTTGATTTTTCTTCTAAGAAGAATATTGTTATTGGTATTTCATATAGAAAACCGAATGGAGGCATACAAACATATATTTCATTATTTCAAGAGATTATGGACAAACTTAACACTGAAAATAAGATAATATATGTAATGGGTGATTTCAATATAAATTGATTGAATAACTCACAAAAGTATATGTGTGATTTTTTTGGTATGATGAATATAAATTCTTCAATTCCATTGATAGATAAACCAACACGAGTAACCCGACATTCGGCATCATTAATTGATAATATATTTACCAATGATTATAATTCCCGTATTATTCCCGGTATATATTATTCAGATATTGCGGATCATTTTCCTATTTTTTCAATTAGTTCAATTGACATCAAGTATTGTTATGAAACCACAACAAGTTATGATTCTCAAAATTTATGTCATAATCCCAAGTTTTTGGAATGTATTAGAGAAAAATCAGGTACAATAGATTGGAGTGAAGTGTTGAATAAGGAAGATCCCGATATTGCATACGATTTATTTTGTATACTTTTGAAAGCACTATCAAAGATGCATCTCGCCATCTTTCCTTTAAGAAAAAGAAGCATAGTAGTAGAATTAGGAAACCATGGATTTCATTTGAACTATTGTCCCTTATCAATAAAATACACAGATTATTAAAGAAAAGTATTAAAGATAATAATGAGAATGTAAATAGGAAGTATAGAGAAGTGAGAAATAAAGTAACTACTTTGTTGAGAAATGCCAAGAAAACATATTATCATGATAGACTTCATAAATATTCAAATAATTTAAGAAAAACATGGTCCGTGATAAATGGATTGTTAGGGAAGAAAAGGTCAAGTTATCCTTCATATGTGTTACATAATGGTCGGCAAATAACAGATGAAATAGAAATTGCAAATTGTTTTAATGATTATTTTGTTGATATAGGAAATATTGTAAATGAAGATGAATATGGTTATCTTTCAGATCCATTGACTTTTGTTTCTCATCAGTCAAACAATTCTTTTTTCTTTTTTCCTGTCAAAGATCATGAGATATATGATATAGGTAAAGGGATGAAAAATTTTGCAAGCACCGGAATCGATAATTTATCGATAATTTAGATTAAGCAAGTTATATTTTTATTGTTGAAGCCTTTAACTCATATATTTAATTTGTCATTAGTAACAGGAATTGTTCCAATGAAATTGAAAGTTGCTAAAGTTATTCCAGTATTTAAAAAAGAAGATAAGCATTTTGTTAGAAATTATCGACCAATATCAATATTACGTTTTTCAAAAATCCTTGAAAAGATTGTATATAAACGTTTGCATGTATTTTTGTCATACAACAATATTTTATGTAATTCTCAATATGGATTTTGCTCTAATTTTTCAACTGAAATGGCTCTTGTAGATCTGCAAGATAGTATTCTTACTGCGTTAAATGATAATTTGCATGTTATTGGAGTTTTTCTTGATTTGTCTAAAGCTTTTGATCTGATAAATCATGAAATATTGATTAAAAAGCTTGATTGTTATGGTATTAGAGGTCATCCATTACAGTGGTTTAGAAGTTATTTGAACAATCAGACAAGTTACATTATACAAAGATACTTTATCGGATACATGTGATATTTTACGTGGAGTCCCCCAGGGTTCCATATTAGGTCCATTGTTATTTTTGATATTTATTAATGATATGTGTAATATTTCACGTGTGGTTAAATTTATTTTATATGCTGACGATTCTACTTTATTGATTTCTCATTCTGACTTGAATGTGTTGATAAATAATTTGAATAATGAGTTATTCAAATTGTCAAAGTGGTTTTGTGACAACAGATTAATTGTTAATATTGAAAAATCAAATTATATGTATTTTTTTAAAGGTAGGAAAAAGAGTCCAGAATTGGAACTTTATGATGTAAAAATGAATGATGTAAAATTATCTCGAGTAGAATATATACAATTTTTAGGGGTTTATATTGATTGTAATTTGAACTGGAAAAAACATATAACGATAATGAATAAAAGAATTTCGAGAAATATTGGAGTAATTAATAGGTTAAAAGGTATTTTACCAGAAAAGGTTTTGATTTTGTTATATAACAGTTTGATCTTATCTTATTTGAATTATCGTAATGCTGTATGGGCGAATACTCCTCAATCAAATTTACACGACACTTTTATCCTTCAAAAAAGAGCAATTCGACTCTGTACAAACTCGCATTATAAAGCGCCGTCAATGCCTTTGTTTCTGAAAATGAAGGTTTTGAATATATATCAATTGAATAAGTTTAATATTCTTATGTATATGTTCAAGCATAAAATGAATTTGTTACCTGAGATGATTTCTGGTATTTCTAAATCTAATTATCAAATTCATAGTTATAATACTCGCATTAGTAATAAATATCATTTATTTAAGGTAGATAAGATGTATGTAATGCACACACTTAGACACACTGGACCCTCATTGTGGAATTCTTTACCAGATACAGTTATAGATTCTCCAACTACAAATATTTTTTAGAAAAATCTGAAAAGAGACTCGTTAGAAAGTTAGAGTTGTTATTATGAAATACAGTATGATTATAGATAATCGTATGGTTTTTGTTTTCTAGGGGTGATATGACTAAACATTATAATTTCATTTATGATAATATATTTTTTGTGTATGTTTGTCTGTTTGTTTGTTTGTTTTTTGTAATATTTTCACCTGTCCTATGTCTTGATCGTAATGCAATATTATTTCCTATTATTCTGTCTGTTGGGAAATACCCTGACAAGACTCCGGTCTTTTGTAGTTTCCATGTTTCATTTATAGTTGTTATTATGTTACGTATGCATGTTCATGTACTCGTTTCCTGTCCTCAGTTTGTCATTGTACAAATTATATGTTTTTTAAATGAAACAGAATAAAGTTCAAGTAAAGTTCAAATAAATGTTTGGACTATCTTTAAGCTGAATAGGTCCTATCGTTTCATCTCTAGAACTCATGTAATCTATTCATATCTTGACTGTCATGTTCTCAAAGACAGACAATGTTGTGTTGCAGCACATGAGCTGTGTCATTTCATTTCATCATGCAAGAAAAACAATGAAATGAACTTACATGTATTAATCATGTTTCCAGGACAAAGATACAATGTATATGTTATGTGAAAATGAAATAGACTCTATTGAATTGGCATCTTATGAAAAGAGAAGGTTTTTGATATTTGGAAGACAATAGTCATTTTGATACCACTGAATCTACAGCTTCTTTTCTATAGTTTTCATTTGCTAAAGTTTTGTATTTCTTTAAGCCAGTAAATGGTTATTAACCAGGTAGATTGGCTCTCATAAGTGTAATACACTGTATATAGTCATCATCATGGTTTTTTAGCGTGCTAAATACCAGCTCTTATTCACAAAGTAGGTCTGATTGAATCATGCACATGTCAATAGTCTGTGCCTGGTATGTTATATTTGACCGCCCAGCTCAAGCCCACAAAAAAGTCACATATTTGGATTCACCATAACTGGCCAAAAATATGTAATTTGCGTTGACATATTACTTTTAAGTTTGCCTATCTGTGAGAGTAATCCTTTTTCTACCTATCATCAAAATTTGGCGGCTTAAATCAAAATCAAAATCAAGACATCAGCAGTCTTTCTAGACCACATTTTTTTCTTTTGTCTGAGAGGCACTGCTTTCACTAGGAAATAATTATTTCATTGATACTTCTGCACAGCTCACCTGAGTGACGCTAATCTTTAAACCCTCTTTTTGTCCCTTTTCTATGAAACTGCATCTCCTTGCTCTCTCATATTTTGATTATTTTTAATGGTTCAAAATGGTCCAATTTTAACAACTTAATATATCATTTCAAAGTTTAGCGCTTACTCATTTAAACCATGTAGAAAAGTGGAAATTCATCTTGGCCTACTTTTTGAGGGTTTTAAGCTGGGCGGTGACATAAAAAACCCTGCACGAATAGGAACAAAATGTTGGCTTTACGCCAAAAGGGCACTAATAGTGTGCAAAGTCTCTGGTGTTAAGGGTCTTTTGGCATTAGGCCGACAAAATTGCAAATATTACTTGAAATCATATTTGTAATGGAATTACTAGTATACAATTTATGTAAAGGGAAACTATCAAACTATGAAAGTTTTCATCCCAAGAATAAGACTAAATTGCTCTGTCACACCTTTGTGGAGAATGTCATATTCACAACAGTGGCGGATCCAGAGGTGGGCATGCCAGGCGCTCACCCCCTCTTTATAATTTGTCGAAACAAAAGAAATAAAAAGAAAAAACTGGGGGCGCTGGGCCCATCCCCTTTAATTTTGTAAAGCCACCTCCCTTTTACGATCTGCCCCTGCACAATACAATATATGTACATGCATCCGTTTTAAGACACTTACATGTGATTCCACCATCTTGGGTCTGTTAGCACGCAGTCTCTGCACAGCATGGAAGATGTCTACCGTGTTCTCTCTCTGGCACTTGTCAATCACAGACCATAGAGCACAGAACACTCCACTCCGACCGACCCCATTTCTGTGAAGGATGAAAGGTCATCACCTTACAAAATCCTAACCATTTTTGCAGTCCATATGAAATAAAAGCAAGTATATATGCCTATATGGTTGTTTTTTTTTGCAGCATGAAACTTTAATGAATTGCCAACCATGAAAAACTTATGAACATAGGCCTTCTACATGTGCTTGCATTCAATGCATTATGTAGAAAAAAAAAAACCCCAAAACTTTTGCATGTACTGTACTTACCCAAATCTTAGCTCCTAATGAAATTCACTTAAGTTTCAAGCAGGAGAAGATTTCTGGTTTTAACAGTATCTGATTTCTGGTATATTTCATATATGTGCTCTGAGAAAGATAGTACCCGGTATTTGATGTAGGTAATTTTGTATTAACTGACATACAAACATTAGTTTTTATTTGATTACTTTTTGGTACATACATTTGTATATATTTGGTAGATATAAAGCTATTTGCTATAAAAAAAGAAAAAAAAAAGAAAACAGAAATCAAAAAAAAAAAACTAAAATGTTGTGTCTGGTCAAACATGGGGGCCATCCCATTTGGGTAAAGAGGCAACTATTGGGCATAATTATGGAAACTATCAAACTGTGTAGCTAGTCAGAAGTTAGACTATAAATGGCAACACTAACATGCAGTGGACGATGACTGGACCTGAGGTGTGGGCAGTCTTGACCTCCTTCTGTACTGCCTTCACAAGGTGGATGAGTGACATCGGAGATCGTAGCTTGTTGCTTGCAGCACTCCATCCAAACAGTCTGAATTGGGTCACAGTCATACTCTGGTTTTGACAAAAAATTGACAACAATTGACAACTTCAAAATACTTCTGTATTATCACCCTGAAAATGGTTTTATCATACACACACACATTAAAAAAGAAAAAAAATCAAACATAATTCCCAGTTTCACCACAGTAAATCATTAATCACTAAATAAATACACACACACACACACACATATGAAGAGCTCAGTTGCAAAAGGTACTACATCCATTTTCCATATCAAAATCCACTTTTTGGTCTTGATGTACTCATTTTTAGGACTTCTTTACTCCTATACTAACGAAAAGCTGAATTTCCAAACAAAGTGTTTACAAATTACATTAAAAAATCAGTTCGGTTTCAAAAGGTACTATATCCATTTTACAAATGTGTAGTTAGGTTTCAAAAGGTATTACATCCACTCCATTGACATCATCGGGAAATTGACCAATCAGAGAGCAGCATTGACTTGACCCTCTGCCACTGTCTACTGACTTAATCTGTAAACAATAGAAGTTGGCTTTTGGCCTTTTGGCTCTCTGTTAAAATCCCCACGCAAATCTGACAAATATCTTGAAAAACTCATCACATTTTGATCAAGCAATGGAGGAAAATGAAGGAGACCTAACTGAAAACACAAACCATCCCAAGAAAAGGATCAGGAATTAAAAGCAGTAGACAAGAGCAAAGGAGAAACAGCAGAGAGACTGGAGAAATTACGCGACTCTCATATAGTCCCACGTACTGCATTACTGTCAGTTACCGGTACTCTGCGTTACTGCTAGGGTGTTGAGTTTGAGCCATAAATTGTCCTAAGGATTAAGTATACAAACACTTTGTAGGTATGGACTATGCCTTATATAAATGGCTTCACAGCTAATAAGTGTGTGACAACTACTAGTAGTCTGAAAGCAAAATTTATCCCTATACCAACAGTGCTTTATGTACCAATGGGTATGCTGTGCTATTCTTTACGTGCATATTGTAAAGTACCAGGGCTGGAAAGTACGTAATGGCATGAAGCTTGGAACACTAGATTCACATTCTTGTAAATGACACCTTTTTCTTATACAATGTCACAAAGGTAATACCAAATGTGTGTTTAGTATAGGTGGTCATATTACTCATCGACGGTCTTAATTTCATCAGCTTTTAGATTATCAGAGTTATCTTGCTTGATAAAGAACATAGCAGGATGAAATTCATGTAATGAAATGAGAAAATACAGCACATACAGATGCTGCTTTCCCACCTTTTCCCTTCGAAGTTCCATGGAAAAAAAAATAAAGAGAGAGAGAAAAAAATAATGAATACAGTATTCTTGAGACATGTGAAGGGGGAATTCACAGAGATAAAAATAGCCAAAAAATTAATACAAAGAAGAAAAAGAAAAGAAATCATGAGATAAAGCTCCTGAGAGAATAAACAAAGGAGAAAAGGGAAGAGAGAAATCACCTGGTGAGATATTGTGGCCCCTCCCTATCTATAACCATTTACGCACAATGGATTTCCCCCCCCCCAATCCATGCTCGATGGATCCAGAACATTTGAAGCATGTGAAAATTGATTGAATGCTCATAACTAATGTCAATCATTCATTCAAAATATTGGTCAGCAAGGGAGAAGTGGGGCATTAGCTGTGCACATTGGTTTGTTATTCTTGCTGCTAAATAGGGCAGGGCATTGTTAATTACGTAGGCCCCCTTGACCTCATATCCCATCCCCATCAACACCATTGCTGGAAAAAATAAATCCACGAAAAATGTCATAACATCACACTGAATATATCTCTGGTATGTGGAATTTCGTTTTCAAAAGGTACCATATCCATTTTCGGTTTCAAAAGGTACTACATCCACAAAAATATAAAAATGATTAAGTCATCCAAAAAAAAAAAAAATGAATGGACCTGGATTTTCTTAGAGAGTGGTTTAGTGTTGTATCATTTAGCAGTATAATAGGGGGAAATATCATTCCAGTCTGAGCTTGCTAAATATGCTAATCAAAAAATCACGTTTTTCTTAGAACTTGAAATTGGATGTAGTATCTTTTAAAACCGAACTCTTCATATATATATATATATATATATATATATATATATATATATTGTATACATATACACACACAGGCTCTGTTTTTCCCCCATCGAACAGAATTGCATACAGCTCATCACAGTGGAAAAGAGAGAATAACAGTGGACTCTGGTGTGTATGCTGTCAAATTGGTTCGGTGTAGTAATGTCAGAGGTAAAAATGGCAGGGGTAAAAATGTCAGAGGTAAAAATGGCAGAGGTAAAAATGCAAGAGGTAAAAATGGCAGAGGTAAAAATGGCAGAGGTAGAAATGGCAGAGGTAAAAATGACAGAGGTAAAAATGGCAGAAGAAAAAATGGCAGAGGTAAAAATGGCAGAGGTAAAAATGCCAGAGGTAAAAAATGTCAGTGGTAATAATGTCAGAGGTAAAAATGTCAGAGGTAAAAACGGCAGAGGTAAAAATGTCAGAGGTAAAAATGTCAGAGGTAAAAATGTCAGAGGTAATAATGTCAGAGGTAATAATGTCAGAGGTAATAATGTCAGAGGTAAAAAAGTCAGAGGTAAAAAAGTCAGAGGTAATGTAAGAGGTAAAAATGTCAGAAGTAATGAGAGCGATTTCGTCAGAGGTAAACGTATGAAGAGGTTTTGAATAATAACCTAGCTAGAGCAAACTGTATCTATTTTTTTTTTTACCTCTGCCATTTTACCTCTGACATTTTTACCTGACATTTTTACTTCTGACATTTTTACCTGGCACCGTCAAATTTTACACGAACCTCTCCCTTGCTTGACACAGCAAAGGTATCAGAGTCAAAGTGAGGTGCGCTAGAAGATCCCACTCGTTCAACATTCAGAGATCCCAACTGAAGAGTGCCCTTATTTGGCCAGTACTGAGCACATGTCTGAAATAGTGGTGAAGAAAAGGGAAGGGAAACACAGTTTGGTAACATTAAACCAACTTCGAAAGGAAACCTGGTGAGTCCTTCATACAGTCTATGACAACTTGAAATTCTCTTACCGAATTGGTTGAGAATCTTAAAGTGATAGTGGGACATTCTTTTTTTCTACGGAATACTGTGTTTTCAATGACTTCATCAAAATCATGGATGAAATCAAAATTATCCAAATTATGAGCAGTGCTTGTTTATCCTGACAAAATTACCACGTTTCTTTGTACATGTACCTACAGATAGTGAAGACCATTGTGCAACTCTACATCTTAAGGTGTATGCAGTAAAAAAATCTTGAACTCTTTCATATCATGTAGGAAAGGCAATGATGAAAACATGGTGAAAAAAAATGCTGGTTTTACCTCCTTACATGTATCTGTAGAACTTGACTTTGCTGTCACTGAAAATTTGTATGCTCACTTTAATGCAAGGAAAAAATTGTAATGACTGCTATATCACATCAAACCAGAAAGAAAAAAAAATGTATTCCCCGCCCTCCTCCAAAAAGAAAAGAAAAGAAAAAACACCATCCAAAAAACTTGAAAAATGATATGCAATAATGACTTCTCAATCAAATTGAAAATGCAACTGAAACAAAGCAAAAAGGCTATCTATTTATTAGAAATCAGGTTTGAAAGTGTGCAACAAAAGATACAGGTTTACTGTCAAAGAAAAAAAAAATCGAAGTGTTGGTTGTGATATATGCTGACTCTTTGGAGTTGCCAATAGCAACTTACCTCATCGGATGTGTCAAGCTCATTGAGCATGACAATGACAGGACACTTCCAGTCAAAGACAAGTCGCCACATGTCCACTACTGTATTGGGCAAGGGAGCCTGAGTAGCTACAAAGGCATCTTTTTCTGTGAAGGTCTAAAGAAACAAAACAAAAATTACTAAAGTAGAGTAATGGTTACATAAGAAGCAATTTATAGAAAGATAACAACTTAACTTGTATTGCACCAGGACTGGCAACAGAAGTAGTACTAATAGTACGTTGATTTGACACCATTCATTCATTCATTCATTCATTCATTCATTCATTTATTCATTCATTCATTCATTCATTCATTCATTCATTCATTCATTCATTCATTCATTCATGTTTTTATTTTCATTTCCAATCAATATATGTAATACAAACATCAAATGATATCATATCTTGTAACATATAATAGATTTTGTCTCATAAAGAACTTGGTGGGAATGAAAATTGAGGGGTTGCTCAAACGCGAACTTGTATAGTGCAGTCCTCTCACTTACTCACGTTACATTACTACAATACATTAATACATATCTTACAAAACTACAATACATGTACCGTACAAGTTAATCATTGGAGGTATACACTTTTCATTACATCAGTGATAATATGAGGCATACACATTCACACACACACACATACACGCAAACATACACACACAGAAGAGAATAGGGATAGAGAAAGAGAGAGAGAGAGAGAGGGGGGGGGGGGGGGTGGGGGGAGTAGAGAGAGTGAAGAGCAGGTCAGTATTCTCGATGCAGGGAGATTTCAAATCAGGCAAACTAATCATGGGGTACATATAAACCGATCAGATATTTCTTTAAATTACTAGAATATGATTTCAAACTAGTAGAATCTTTTATATCTTTTTTTTTGAGGGAATTTTATAATTTCCATAATTCCAGTAGTGAGCAGCTTGCTTAAATTGTCTCTGCCTATATGTATATCTACACACAGTTGAAGCATTCAAGAAATGACAGTTGACAAGTACTGGATATAAGAAAACCTTGCTACACCAAGTATCTGCAATGTCTTTGTGCAAAAGAAACCTGGGTATGGTTTCTTTCAATTTGATTAATGAATAAGCTTGCGAAACAAGCATGAAAGTGAAAGTAAGCACCATATGTAGTGAAATTCTAAAATGTAGGAATATAGCAGATGCAGTGGTAGAAGCAGTAGTCACATCACATCTCAAGCCATGGCAGCCAGTAGAAGCAAAACCACTGATGGTAGAAACAATACTGTTTGTGGTTGTGAGAGACTCAATAGTAAACTGATATTATAATAATTTGGATATAAACCCGTTTCGGGGGATATCTTTAAATAAGAACAAAAAGACACTATTACAACTGCATATTAATTTATTCTCTGCATAATGTGCCCATGCATTCAGCATAAAACTATTTAAGAGACATGGAGGCTGCTTTCCGTGATTTAGCCTGATTAATCATACATATACAACATCAACTCCAATGATTTTTGGATTCTTGTGGTTTTGATAGGTTACATCTGTGATCTAAATCTGAGGTTCAGAAGCATTGAGTAAGTTCAAGTTGCGTTGTAATAGTTTTTGAGGACCTTTTTTTTGTCTCAAATTGTTTTTTCTCTGTTTAGAACAATGTATAACAATATGTATAGTGTGCATTAAATTCTCCCAGAACCTTTGACAGTCAGCAGTTGGCTTTCGACACTCTGACACAATCATGAATGGATTGTTGATGAGTGTATACATCAAGAGTTTGGTTGATCTGATAATCCCATAACAGGAATTTCCACAGACTTTTAAATTCCCCATTCCAGCTATGGACAAGATTATCAATGGTTTCACAAATGTGGACTGAGAAATCGCTGCATCATTCATCATTTTAGATGACAAAAAAAAATATTATAGCATGCAACGGCAGATATTATGTTAACAACTCTGGACACAGTTGACAAACAGTCATATTTTTCCATAACCTCCATCAGGTTTCCTAGTTCCGTAATGGGAACCTACAGGCCTGTAATAAACATTGATTAGGTGATTATATAAAACAGCATACATACTTATGATACAGGCCGGCAGTGCACGACAAAAGTTATAGTGCACGCAAAATATAACGATTGCAGACGATAACCCACTATCGATTTGATATCGGTTTTTGCTCCCTCATTTTAATCATCGAGTACTGAATCCCGCACCTCATCGACGCGATTGCGCCACAACCGCGATATGCTCGATATTATCGTTATTCTCGATTCTCGCTGGCTATGCCAGCAATTATCTGTGTGGGACTAGACTTTCAGCGGTAGATTTAAACATGGAAGCTGAAATGAACAGGTTCGCTACTTTTACAGAGACTGATCTATATAAACAGTATCTTAGACAATAAGGACATAAAGGATGCCATCAAATACGCCCTACGAATTTTGGACTCCTATTGTTCTGAAAAAGGAATCAATCCGACGGATATTGAGCAAGTCAACCCAAGATTTGTGCCGCTTTCTCCGTACATTCTACGCGGAAGTGCGCCGTGGAAATGGATAGCGTGTGTACGGTATACGCTAAGCGCCCTTTGATCACGCTACGCTATGAACTTTTACTACGACATTTACAACACACTCTCGGAATCCACTTGTGCAGCAATGGTGACTTCAATGATGCCTGGCACGAGCCTTGTGTTTAAATCCAGTAGATCCCTAATCCTACAAAACATCATCTAGTCCTGGTCCTGGACCCACAGTGCAGTAAGTAAACTTAGGCGTCTAAACGTGTTACTGCTAGTGTTAGATCCATGGTAGACCTATTGTAGGGTCAAGTGTTAACTAACGTTAGCTCTGTCGCTCGTAAAGTGACGTAGGTCTAGTACAACGTTAGGCCAGGGCCCCTAGACCTAATGTATCGTAGGGCCTAGAAATCGTTAGATATAACCACGTAGGGCATACTCGTGAAATAGGCCCCACCACTGCGTGTCCGTACAAATACTACGGCGGCTCGCCTGTTTATACTCGTGAATTCAGCCCCACCGTGTGGCGTTCATCGGTAGATAAGCACGGCGGTGGGGCTTTCTTCCACAGTATAATACTCGTGAATGCGGCCCCACCAAACGGCGTTTACGCGAGATGCATACGGCGGTGGGGCCGATTTCCACAGCATAGCATCTTTCGTCCTCCCTTTCTCCCGTTTTTTTCTTTGGTCTTCTACTTTTTGTTCTCGGAAGGACTCCCTAATGTCCCTTGACTAATTTAATGGCCAATTTAACCATAAATACAACCCTACCTAACCCTAAACCCTAACCCTAACCTAACCTTGCTTGCTAATGCACGGGTGCACGCGCACTGCGGTGGGGCCTATTTCACGATTTTGCCCCACGTAGACCCTAGACTCTATATTTGAATTTGGATCTTCAGGATTTTGTCTACACAGGTTAAAAAAAAACTGGTATTATTGCTTGTCTAGACACGTGTAGCGTTAGAGTCTTAAATGATCTAACGCCGTTAGGCTTTCGTATTTTTTGCCTGGGTATGTATGCTATTTTATATAACACATAGTGCATGACATCTTATTGCACTATAACAAGTACCAAGCACCTCCAAATTCTGAATTTGCCCTCAGGCAATTATATTCAATTCGGCCAGCGGCCTCATTGAATATAACTGGCCTTCCGGGCAAATTCAGAATTTGTCGGTGCTTATCAGTGCATTCAGCCTCATGCACTAGATCTATATAATATTGATACTCACATTCATAAATGATGCATTGATGTAATCTGTGGAATCTTCAAGTCCTTCTGAGACAAGGCAGGGTCTCTTTATCTCCACTTAATGTGCAAAGAAGACAGGTAGCAATTAGAAATCATGATGCTATAATATATGCCTATAAACCAAATACATGGTGCGTCCCCTTTCTTTCCATCCCATTTAATCAACAACAAATGTTTCAGACATCCATGTTATCAGTAGAGAGTCGATAGGAAATTACTGCTGATTGTTATCATTTGCAGAAGAATTGTGTTGATGCCTAAGCACGTCCTATAGTATGCGTGTCAGTGATACATATAGCTGTGTCGCTATATATTATACAGTCTTACTCACACTTTGAAAATAAAGCATGGCTTGTTTTCTTCGACAGAAAAACGGATTCTTAATCCCAGCTGTAAATTGCTATCTCACGTTTGATATCTGTGAATGGTCAAGCCAGAACAGTTAAAATGTAAGGTCATCTGTACAAGAGAAGGACAAGGCAGTGCTACCCCCCCCCCCACACACACACATAAAAATGACTGCATTTCATTTCCAGGGGTACCGTATGTATTTTGACTTAACATTATCTCAATTTGCGACAGTAAAGTGATTCGTTTCTTAAGTCTTGTTGACATTTATCTCTTGATAGGGATTTCTCTTTTGTTTCTAGCAACACAGAAATATAAGTGCAGTATTGTTTTCAATTATCTTTTTTAAGACTTTAAAGGTAAGTTCCTTCATTTGGGTTGCATTGACTCACGTGGCAAGATGTCTTGGAATCTGTTCTTGTTCTCGTTCTGAGGCATCTTTCCTCCCTTGAACGCGTTGCTAGGAGGAACTGGTGATAGTGTGTCAAGCAACTGTAAGAGATGGATCATTCTGTAGGATTGAAAAGGGCTTTCTCTACATTGTACTATGAGAAAAGTTAATGGACTATTCTACATTCAACATGGCAATTGCGGGTGAAAGTAAGTCATTACTATACCAAGACATGTCTTTTGACAAGCCAGCTAAAGCTCTGTATAACAAGTTCATTCAACATTCCATTATACAACAGAATTGCTCTGAAGAAGATCCTGCAGGAATATTATTAGGTAATTTTGTGGGGATTTCCCCAAATGAAAAACAGAACACTTCTCTGTTATTCTGAAAGTGATGAACAAAAGTCTAGTTGTATGCCTTGGCATTGGTATTCCATTTTTCTTACCTCATATTCCAACTGAATATTAGTTTTCTTTGTCTTTGGGTCCACCCCGTTGAGAGTATCTAGCTTCTTTTTGAACTGTGACACAGCGATGTTGGTCTGACCAGACGAGTAGACCTCAAGAAGAGCATTGTAGATGAACACATATTGATCCTGTGAAATGGAGGTAGATGATAAATCTAGTGGGCTATCGTTGTGGCAAGGGATTGTTCAGTTCAGTTTAAGTTCAAAGTCAATTCAGAGTTTTCTGCATTGAACATTACAAATGAAAAAAAAAAATAACAGAATAAGATGTGCTACCACAGAATGAAAAGGTATGTTTACTTGAATCATCTTAGATAAAGGAATGAATGGTAATCAGACCAACTTATGGTAAAATGTGCTGGTGGGATTGGCATGCAGAAGACTGTCATTTACGCATTGAGGACAAGCTGATTTTGCTATTGCACGCATTTCCTATACACACCTGCCTGAATATACGGTTACAGCTCGTCATTCCGAATGTTCGTTAATCCGAAAATGAAATAAGAATCGTTATTCCAAAGGTTCGTTAATCCGAAAATAAGATAAGATTCGTTATTCCAAAGGTTCGTTAATCCGAAAATGAAATAAGGCTTGTTATTCCAAAGGTTCGTTGATCCGAAAATAAAATAAGGTTCGTTAATCCGAAAATGATATGAGGTTCGTTATTCCGAAGGTTCGTTAATCCGAAAACGAAATAAGGTTCGTTAATCCGACAATGTAAGAGGGTTCGTAATTCCGAAGATTCGTTACACCAAAAATGAAATGAGGCTCGTTATTCCGAAGGTTCGTTGATCCGAAAATAAAATAAGAATCGTTATTCCAAAGGTTCGTTGATCCGAAAATGAAATAAGGCTTGTTATTCCAAAGGTTCGTTGATCCGAAAATAAAATAAGGTTCGTTAATCCGAATATGAAGGTTCGTAAATCCGAAAATGAAATAAGGCTCTTAAAATTCCGAAAATAGAGTAAAATTCTTGTTGTCACAAAATATGGTGCTGTAATTACTGTCTTATGCGTTCGTTGATACATGTGTGCATAATTGTGTGAGTTTAAAATGCTGTTTGAATGCCCACCTTATCCGCTCTCACCCCTATTATCCTCGCCTTATAGCCTCACGTTTATCGGTAGTCTAAAATTCATCATCATCATCATAACAATTCAGGAGAGGCATGTTCACATTGAAAAGGGGATGCCAGCATACTCATACTCTCTTTGGACACAAACACATGTAAACAGGCACACACAAACACACGCGATTCCATACAAACTTTTATCGGCGACGTATAGAATGCCGTCGTAATTTGAAATTTCATTTGTACATGACAATACTAACGATGAAAGTACAGGTATTTTCTCCTCCGGAGGATGAGTTCGCCCCTCCCACTCCTTCTTCACTTCTTCATCATTGTCAGGATAATACATTCATTATTTTGAAATAATTACCATATTCTGTGACTCTAACATGTCTCAAGCAGGAAAAACAAAATCACACATGCGTGGACTTAAAAATAGAAGCTTTTAGACAAATAAACAATCAAATATACTCTACAAGCAGATTTCAATGTAACATCTCTTAAAGGGATTGTATAGTTTTGGTTGAGACCTAATTTCAGGTTTCTAACATTTTTTTTTGTGAGATAATGAGAAACCTCTTTTGAAATATGAAAGAGCATGTAATTCCATGAGGAATTCAACATTTATTTGATGAAAATCGGTTTTGAAATGGCTGAAATATCCAAAACAGAGTGATTCTAATAAGTGTGGGAACCACACTTTATTCCGATCGCTTTGTTTTACTTTGTTTTTGGATGTTTCAGTCATTACAAACCCGATTTTCATCAAATAAACTTTGAATTCCTCTTTAATTGGTATGCTCTGTACTATTTCATAAGTGTTTTCTTGGTATCTTGCAAAAAGTTAAAAGGCCAGTTCTCATCTCCACCAAAACTGTACCATCCCTTTAATAAGCTTCACTGTGAAGAGTGGAATGTAATCGAACTTGTCCTACCGATCAGTCACTATGTAAGAAATTATTTTACATGAATTCAATGAGAAGTTAAATGCAGTTCTCCACTTTTTTTATGTGACATGGTAACACATGGAATTCATGCCGTTATGGTAACTGACAAAATGTAAGCTAGTGCTATGTACTACATCATCTAGCTCTCGTAAAGTTAAGTAAATTGAGTTTTACACTCCATTATGAAAGCGTCTGCCATGACAATAGTATTATTTATTACCAAAACAAACTGCAACTTTTTTTGTGTGTGTAAAATCCGACTTTGGACACATATTTAGGTGTACTATTTGGATATTCAAGTTACGGTACCCATTGTTAAGAGTGAAAAAAAAAAACACACACGAGTTGTCAGTTCGCATGCATTTCACTTTCTTTCATCATAAGAACATAAGATTTTTTTTTTTTTAGGGGGGGGGGGTGACCGCGGTCACCATCTTAAAATAAAGGGAAGGCATTTAGAATTAAAGGGATGGTATAGTATTGGCTGAGACGGGGCTTCAGCTTTACAACTTTTTTTGTGAGATAATGATAAACCTCTTATAAAATATAAAAGAGCACGTAATTCTACGAGGAATTAAAAGTTTATTCGATGAAAATTGGTTTTGAAATGGCTGAGATACTTAAAGCAAAGGGATCCTAATAAAACGTTGGACCCACCTTTAGTTTGGCCGAATGTTTTACTTCCTTTTTGGATATCTCGGCCATTTAAACCGATTTTAATACAATACACTTTGAATTTATTTTAGAATTGTATCCTTTTTAAATTTGGCAGGTGATTTCTAATCATGTTGCAAAAAGTTAAAATTTGAATCTCCCGTCTCAACCAAAACTATAATTTCCCTTTAGAATACATTGCCTGTATGAAATAAATCTCATTATAAGACATTAATGCCCCAGAAGATCCCCCAAACCCCCACACACATACACA
Source organism: Diadema antillarum (assembly GCF_040938485.1). NCBI lineage: Eukaryota > Metazoa > Echinodermata > Echinoidea > Diadematoida > Diadematidae > Diadema > Diadema antillarum. The sequence continues at coordinate 200,277 of NW_027271996.1, forward strand.
CAGACACAAAATAAAAAGGGGACTAACTGCAAGCACCTTACGAAAACAAAACACGCCCTGTCATTGGATATTGGTACACATATACATACATTATATACATAACGTATACGTATATGTTGGCGATTATATTGGTCATTATCATACATGATATATGATACCGAGTGCTGAAAATAACCATTATGAAGGTGGACGATATGAGATCATATTTACACGGATCCGCTGCATGTCGAAGATCCCGACTATGACAGCATGGGGAAGGTGGGGCATAATGGCAAGTTCCTTACGCTCTATAAATCCAATCGCTTAGGTAAAATACTTGTTCACACTGAATTAAAATCAAGATTCTTGATCTACACCATGCACTTCTTCACGCAACACGACGGGCTTTACCTGAAAATACACACGTGTCTCATCCTCCCTAGAGACAGTATTGAAATTTCATTGCGTAATATTCAAGTAGTTTTTTTTTTTTTTTTTTAAATTTCAACGTATTTCGTCACTACAGTGAGTTTATTTCACTTTCGGAATTACGAACCTTATTTCATTTTCGGATTAACGAGCCTTATTTCATTTTCGGATTAACGAGCCTTATTTCATTTTCGGATTAACGAACCTTCGGAGTAAGGGGCAGTATTTCATTTTCGGATCAATGAACCTTCGGAATAGCGAACCTTATCAGATTTTCGGATGAACGGAATAACGAACCATATACATTGTCGGATTAACGAACCTTCGGAATAACGAACCCTAGGTCATTTTCGGAGTAACGGGCCTTCGGAATAGCGAACCCTATTTTATTTTCGGATCAACGAACCTTCGGAATAACGAACATTCGGAATAACGAACAGCTGTGAGCACCCGGTGCAAGTGTGCATGTGTGTTCAATTAGTTAGTGGTATGATGTGCCTTGATTCGTAACTATAGGCGTGGATGTAGTTGTTGAATCGTTGGATGTTGAGTAGATTCACGGAGAGTGCATAAAAATATCAGCTGCTTGAAGATTTTGTCAATGAGATAATCTGGTATTGACTAATCGTCAAAATTTTATATCATACTCTTGTCATGGTGGCTTTGGAAGAAAAAAGTCATGCGCATGATTATATTTATTTGGGCAGGGGTTCTGAGCAGTTTTACTGCAGATTATGCACCAAATGTTGGCATGGGACATTTTCCAAATCGTATTCAAAGCGAGATTTAAGAAACCTGCAGGTACTATTGTTTCCCCAAGGATAATGATGTAAATGAATGAACATAAGCTACATTTCTCTGTAGGCAACATATTTCTATATTGTACTGATTGTTTTGAGGGAAATATACCGCAATCCCTACTTTTCAACTCACCTTGGGCCTCCATTTTCAATATCTTTCAGTAAACACCATATCATGAATCCACAATTTATTGTACGATTATACTATATTTCGATATAATTAATTAATAATTATGTATTCTGCATTTTTTCTAACAGCATATGTTTTGAACATTTGTGTTTTTTGTTGAAATTAAAATGAATAAGTAGCCGCAGTAACACTGGCAAAAGATTACGTTTTAAGATCACAATCTTTAGGATCTCAGAAGTTTGCCAGTGTGACGACAAACTTCCCGCAAAACTTCTCATTAAACTTCTCATTAAACTTCTCATTGCAACTAGGGATATTCCCCCCCGCACCCCCACCAAACTTCTCAATCTTTTGCCAGTGTGAACGCCAGAAATGGAAAATTCACCAAGTTTGTCATGTGACCAGACCACCACCCGTTTTCAGGCGGAGCATCTCAATCGAGCAGTCATTGTGATGTTTACATGTAGGCGTGCATTGTTACATCACAATCACCAGCTGTCAGACGGAGCGCTCTTTCTTCTTTCTTGTGCACAGGCAGCCGACGGGCACTGGTAGCGCAAACTCTTGATCTAAAGATCCAGAAGTTTGACTGCCAGTGTGAACAAATGACCACAGATTGCGAAGACTTCACGATCTTGCACTTCGCAATCTTTTGCCAGTGTAAACATGACTAATGAAATGAAGTTATCTAAAATTCTCAGGGCAATTAAAGAGCCTGAAGATACTATCAAGGGACGCTTGAAAGCTGGTCCATCTAAAGATCTCACAAAATGAGGGGTAATAATTATTGAAGTCAAAATGAATCACAATCTCTTGCCTGTGTTTGTATCATCTCAATACGGTTTTCTCTCATCTGGTTGACAAATCCAAAGATGTCCACCTTTCCAGTCTCTCGCATCATACACAGCATGTTATAGAGGGTGAGGAAGGTGCCTGTTCTTCCTGCTCCAGCACTACGGGAGAGAGACATATACGTAACACCAACAAACAAAATGATGCTATGATTTTTCAAAGCAAACGAAAGAAAAAAGAATTTTTAACGAGTTTTTTTTTTTCACGGATACCGTATATCCACAACCTAAGGGTAATGTCACTAGTTAGAACATGATCCGTTTGTGAATTGTAAAGCAAGACAAAAGAGTTTCAAATACTGAACTGATAAGCCCTACCGATTTTAGAATCCATTATGAGATATTTTACAACATAGTAAATATGAACAATGTGAAACACAATTCTTAGATGAAGGGATACAAACTCTTATAATTCAATGAAAAATAATCAGAAGTGAATATAACTTTTTTTTTACTACAGCATTATTCAATTTGTCAATCTAAATATGACAAAAATAATCCTTCTAAAGTCAACCTTTTTGTTTCGAACCGAACAAGCAAGGGCACAACCATCAGAAGTTATATACGGCCAGATTTCTTCACAATACACCTCCGTACCGTATTTGTATAAAATCCATCCATGAAGAAGAGTACATGGCCAATATTGCCCATACAAATGTGATGCCATGGCCATAGCGGCAGGGGGTAACATTTACAAGTTTCAATGAAGTGTTAGTGATACATTTCTACAAAATTATCCCTTTCATGCTAACACATCTTCTATTCAGCATTATGTACCTTCTACCTTATAAGAGGCACCATCTGAAACAGAGGGCCGTCGATAATAATGATAGTAATAATAACAGTAATAATAATGATAATAATAATAATGATAATTTTTAATTCATATTTGGCAGATTCTACGAATCATATGTACTCAACTGCGCATAACAAAAAGATATAATAAAAAACCAGAAATGTCGCTATGGCGACTGATGCCTCCGCCATAATGCATGATTCTTCCAATAGGCGTATAGAGTACAATGTCTTCACAACATGTGATCCATGACAGTTTCACATAACTGGCAAAATATTAAAATGACAGGTTTGTCAGAAATGTCTTGAACTGGGTTTGCTATAATTTTCTAAGAGTGCTGGTACACATATTTGGGGAATTTTGGGGAAGTTTATGCATTGAGTAATTTCCAAGGTATGAAGAAAGAGTGTGATGATGGTGCAAAATAGATTATTATCATCATTATTATTATTATTATTATTTTTTTGGGGGGGGGCATTGAAACCTGGCCTTTGACCCTTAACCTTTGACCTTTGACCTTCTGGCTGGAAATTTCCCGGAGAATCTCCATTAGGTAATGCATGTATTAAGTTTTGAAACTAACAATGCAAGCATTGCATATACTAGTATATGAGGGAAATAGTAAAATTTTGAGGAGTTGACCTTGACCTTTGACCCCTGACTATTGACCCATGACCCCTAAATTCCCTAGACAATCCCTGCCAGACAGTACATGCGTATGTACCAAGTTCCACGAAGATACATTGAATCATTTGCGAGAAAAGTGATATTGCAACATTTTCACCTAACCTTTGACCTTTTGACCTTTGACCTTATGACATGAAACTCTCTCCACACCAAGTTTCAAGAAAATACCTTTGGGCATTGCATAGATATGGGGGAAATTGCAACATTTGTAGCATTTGACCTTGACCTTTTGACCTTTGACCTCTTGCCAATGTCACTAAAATCTACTCAACTAATTGTCCCATCATACATCATCCTTGGACCAAGTTTGGTGAAAGCTGCTTCATCCAGTTTTGAGTTATCACGTAAGCAGATAAATTTTAGGATTTGACCTTGATCTTTGACCTTTGACCTCTGTCCGATTTCACTGAAAAACTAGTCAAGTAATTGTCCCATCATACATCATCCTCAAACAAAGTTTGGTGAAATTTGCTCCATCCAGTCTTGAGTTATCGCGTAAACGGATACAATTTCATGATTTGACCTTGACCTTTGACCTTTAACCGAATTCAACCAAAATCTAATCAAATAATTGCCTTATCATACTTCATACTTGGACTAAGTTTGGTAAAATTCCAGTAAATATTACTCAAGTTATCGCGTAAACGAAAGCGGACGGACGGACGGACGGACGTACGGACGTACGGACAACCCGAAAAAATAATGCCTCCGGCACCACTTCGTGGCGGAGGCATAAAAATCAGTTTCATAAGGAGGTAACACAGTTCGATTCTTATAATAACTGAAAATCATACAATATAAAGGAAAATACAATTCAAGGGCTGATAATTGCATAGTCATAATCATGGTTGCTGATGAGTTAAATATTAGTTGTGAAGAGGAACGATTCCAGGTTGATGAATACTAACCTGCAGTGTACAAGCATTGGTCTAGCTCTGTCAGCTGGAGACATCGTGGCATGGTGATGGAGAACAGCTTCAACAAAGTCAAGGAGAGTGGTGTAGTACTCTGGAACCCCCATGTCAGGCCAGGACAAGTAGTGGAACTGAGTGACGGTTCTTTTCTCTCCATCTTTTCCCTGCAAGTAAAATAAATTAGTGAAAGTGTTCATACCATACAGTTTGGATGTCGTCTTGGGATGTGGTGGAGGTGGGGAAGGGGAGGTTGCATTCTGGATGTAAATTGAGCCTTTTGGAGATTGAACACAAACGTCAGTGGACCAAAGCAAATAATGCCATTTTCTGGTCATTATATTGCAATCCCTAAGTGATGAATTCTTTTTCAGGCCATTATTTTATTCAAATCAAAACATGGCAACTTAGCATTTGTCCACATTTCCATCACACTATATTTTCAGGGGGAGGAAGGAGAGAAGAGTGTAGTACTGCTACTGGCAGAAGCGGATCTAGAGGGGGGGGGGGGGGGGGGGTTGCAATCCCCCCCAAAAAAAAACAAACAAAAAAAATGCGGGGACCATTCTTTTTTTATCTTATTTTTTTTTAACTTGTAATTTTATTTTTTTCTATTTATGTATTTTGACCTCTATACCAAAAATAGTGGTGTTTTAGATGCAAGAAAACGCCATTTTCACACGCAGATTTTCAAAAATTCTCCCTACTGTGGGAGGGGGGACACCCCCTCCCACACCCTTCCCCCCCCCCCCCCCTCGCTCGCTCCGCTCGCTAGGGCTCGGTCGCTACGCTCCCTCGCATACCACCCCAACCCCCACTTTATAAAAAGCTAGATCCGCCCCTGTACTGGTCTCCCAATTGTCAATCTAACCCAGCTTTTGTGCGGCAGAATCAACTCATAACGAAGCTTTTGTCCTATTTTTTCAAGTTTTTAAGGGGTGTTAACTCACTTGCTACCTAATCTAATTGCAGATCTGCTCCTCACATGCAGGCTGTCAGTTCAAGAGTACACATCTTACCTTCTGCACGACCAATTCCCTGATTACACGATCAGAGTATGTGTGTTCCTTGTCCGAGAAAATGGAGAGTTTTCCGATGTTGATGGACAATGATTCCTTGGGCCAATACTGCTTGCATTGCTCCTATAAAGTATGAAATAATGGAAGTTTGTTTCAAGATCCTTTCTTCACATTTGCTAGATATACAGTGTGGCTTTATCATTATACAGTGCACTCCCGTTACAATGAACACGGTATTCACAAAATTTTGTTATAACGAAAGTAAAACTTTTGGTCCCAAGGCTATCGCCATCAAAGTCAATGGTAAAAAATTTGCTCATGATGAACACGGTTATAACAAAATTTTCGTCATAACAAAGTTTTTCGGAGCGCCACTTACAAAGAAAAAGAAAATAAAATGCACTCCGTTATAACGAAATGCAGATCGCTTACAAAAATACATGGCGGAACAAATATTTACAGAACGTCTCTGTGTGGGCGAACGCTACACATCACTTAGCGTTTGCTCCGTGTGAATGTCACGCACATTTCGGGGGGGGGGGAACTTGCGTTATCATAATGCGTTAATCTGAAATGAAATAAGGTTCTTTGTTCTGAAGATTCTTTAAAACGATACACACAGATTCTGATAAACCTAGATGTCCTTTAATTCGGAAGTGAAATGGGATTCCTCATTACAAACATTGTGACGTTATTCCAAATGAACGTTGTAAGGTTCGGTAATCCGACAATGAAACACGGGTCTTAATTCGAAGGTTTGTTAATCTGAAAATGATAGAAATCTTCGTCACTCCAAACGTTCCTTAATCTGAACATGAAAACAGTTTGTTAAATCCAAGAGAAAAAAAGTCAGTCCACTAACATAATTTCAGGATTACAAACCTTATAATCGTCTTTGGATAAACAAGCCTTTGAAATAACGAACCTTTTTATTTTTTTTTTGGATTAACAAACGTTCGGAATAATGAACTTTCAAGACAACGAACCTTCAGAATAGCGAACCTTTCTCAGTATTTAGTTAACAACCCTTCGGATTAAAATTAATTCAATTTCCGATCAACTAACTTTCTAAAAACGAACCTTATATAATCTCTTCCGGTATGATCTTTCAGAATAATGAATCTTCGGAAGAGCGACGCTTCAGAATTACGAACCTTATTTCATTTTCGGATTTACGAACCTTTGAAATACCGGGAATGGCGAACCTTCAGGGTAAGGAGCCTTCAGCATAATGAACTTCAGTTATAATGAACCATTGGAATAACGAACTATAACCGAATCTTAAACCATCATTTTCTATACATTTCCAAATAGGCATAAAAGTACAAACAAATTTATGCTCTCTCTCTCTCTTAAATGGAACATGTGCAAAAAAAAAAATCAAAAGATATCATCCTATTTGACCTAGTGTTCCAGTGTATGATGAGAATTCAACAGACAGCATAAAATATGTGCATATATAGTTTGCATGTTTTTACATTGTATATACTGTTATAACAGTTTAAAAGTTATAACGATATTTCGTTGTAACGAGAGAAAACTGCTGGTCCCGAGTATTTCGTTATAATTGGAGTGCAATGTAGCAGCTAGCAGGCAAAACAATCTATAAGGCCTACATGGTTAGAAACGCCAGTATGAAGCGCCATACAAATGTAATTATTATTATTATTGCTATTATTATAATCATTATTATTATTATTATTATCATTATTATTCTTATTCTTATTCTTATCATTTTCATTATTAATAACACTGTCATTAAGCCATATCATGCAAGATTTGTTGTACCTGAGCTTATAAGCAAATTCAGTTTCATGGCAATACAAAGTATCATTCGATTCCGTATGCAGAAGCATGGGGGTGCAACGGTTTACTTTACTTTACTGTCTATAATTCATAAGCAGTTTTGTGGTAATATTTGTGATACCTGGTCACAACCAATGATCGCACAACACTCTCATGTCATTATCTTATGAAATTAGCATTGTTTTTATTAAATTCCAGTTCAATGTTTATATGGTAGATATTTTGTCAATGCACTGTATATATTGCCAAACAATTTGAAAGAAGTACAAATATTTATGATAAAGTATAATACAAAATATATATGAGTAAATACTTTGATGAGAAAACAATACACAATAAATGTTGAAAAGTAATACACAGCGATGGTAAAGGCTATTTCATGATGGCAAAGGCTATTTCAAATGATAGTGATACTTACCTTTCCATTCTCAGTCAAATTTGTCACCATGATAATGGTCTCAACATTTTCCTGCCATATCATCCGCCAAAAATCAGTCAATGATGCCTTGTTTGGTGCTACATCACAAAGCAATTGAAAACAATTTATTAACATTTGCAGAAAGTAAAGTTCAAACAGACCACTACGTGATGACGGTTGAGATTTTAAAGCATAAAATATCACCACCTTTACAACACTTACATGTTTAATGTGATATTAGACACAGCTAATACAGATTGCAACTTGTAGAGTCGATTCCTGCAGCATTACAAGGTCAGTTTACAAAAGAATGAAATGATATCCGTAAGTCCCATCATACGTGTTGCATCAATTACAAAAAATGATAATAAAAATAAAGATGATCATTAAAATCCATGAATCCACTGTAATCAGATTTGTGTGTCAACACAAATGCTGAGGTTAACAGTGCTGACATTAATCATGTCTTGGATCAGCGAATAAAATTAAATGAGAAATGAACAAATCACTGCTGATAGACACTAATTTAAAATCACATCATTTTTCTCCTACTTCTCCTTGTTTCTTATCACTTTAAACAAACAAATATGAATTCTGTTTACTTTTGTGGACAATGCACATCATGATGGCTAGTTTGTTCCATTCTATTTTCAGTCTATATTAGTAGATTTTGAAAAAAAAACCCACAAAACAAAACAATAATTTACTGTAGAGTAATCTGCATTAGAGATCACAGCCAGAAAAGTTTGTTGATGTTTTATGTAGTGATGCTCTCTACCAACGTTGCATCCATGCTGTAAACTTACAAATGTAGTCCCAAGGCATATCTAAGCATGTTGGCAGCACACATATTTTCTATTGACACTTTTTTTTTTGTCTGTAACGTTATATGTAGTATAAATTGCGTATGCACATATCTCAGTTTGATATGAAGGAGTGGGTACTGAAATTGGGATCAAAGTTGCGTACAGTCTTTACAATAGGATCTAATGAATTTTATAGATTCTTACCTTGTGATGCAATAATCACTTTTTCCTCTCTGTAATTCTGTTGCAAAGGGAAATGAAATTGTTACACAATTACTGTCCTGTACATGATGATTGAAAGACAACTTATGTTTTTGTTTTTGTTTTTACAAGCATGTAGAATGTTTGCTTGAAATGTTTTGAATGAGTGAACTGTCTTTGACTTACCAGGGGAAATTATGTCCCAAAAAAAAATATCTGTTAAATTTGTTCAAGTCATTTACTTCATAAATCAAATGGGAAAAAGCTACAAAGTGACAACTTGAAGCATGCACCACTTAAATGCGGTGATATACCATAGGTCCAGATGAACCTTTTCGTTAGTCATTTGTAAACTTACATACAAAGTGATCCAAACATTCCCCTATTTCAAGAGAATACAGATACCTCACAATGTTTGCTTAATACCACACCAAATATGTTTCGTCTTTGCAAAAAAAAAAAAAAAAAAAATCGTCATGGAATGACTATGATACTCACATGGACGTAGTTAGCATTGTAATAATCTGAGTGAGGATCGCCACCTGTAGTCTCTAGAACAACTCTGGAATGATCATCTGTTCAGGAATCACATGGCATACAGGTTTTTACAGGATGTACAATTTTGACAATGTGTAATAACTCAATGTTTTATAACACCATTACTGTATAGGCTACCTTTGTTGTGACAAAGAATGTAAGATCAATTTTCTCTGAAAAATGCATGTGATAACTTTGTAAGACAGGTTATACTCAAAACTACCATCATTCACAACCCAAATATGAGTCATATATGAAAGAGAACAGTATTGTTAATACAACTTCATTGACTTATGTACAGCATGCACACAAAACAATAAATCGTGATCTACAGTAAATTTCATATGTACATATAGAATAAGTAGGTCCGATAACATTTTTTTTTTCAGGCTATGCTGTTTGCACTGATACTCTTTGTTGAAAATAAAACTAAAGTAAATGACTTGGGATTTAGTTCACAACAACAAGATTACTTCTATACATTAAAATTAAATTTTGTCCTTTTTTTACGTACACACATAATTGAAACAGATACTGTAATAACATATACATTTGCAACAAATGGTAAAAAAGTAGCAGTCATAAGAACCAAAGTGGGGGAACCTATATCAAAAGCAGAACTTGTATTACTTCGATCCCGCCCCACCCCCCAAATAAACAATAAACCTCATTATAATGAAACCGTCAATCATACACGTATTAAAGCAATACGATATATACCAGAATAGTATAAAGAACTACATCCATCAAAACGGAAGTTCTGCATAGTAAGAGAAAGATGGGAAGAGAGGATACAAAACAGAAGGAATAGATTAGCCAAGATGAAATGAGAGGGGAAAGAAGAAATGGAGAGAGGAGAGGATATCCAACAGGAGAATTGGTAATGTCAAACAGAATATCTTGTAATTATCTATTCCTAAGTTGTCTCCTCAAATAAATCAAGGTAATATTTCGTATAAACTTGTGTCCAATGAGTTTAGGCCTGGGGAATGTAAGAATTATGTTAGCATAATTATGATGTTCTGTTCAAAGGTAAATGCAGTGAGTTAGACTGTCTTGTTGGGTAATTGTGTACAGAACTATTTTCAATAAATATGTCAGGAAATATAATTTGAAGATCATTATAATTGAATTTGTGCATGAGCTGCCCTTTACGCAAATCATACAAAACGTAAATTTTGAGAATTTCATATTCCTGAATAAAGGAGTGGTGTGTGAATAAATGTTCGTGTTAAGAAAAAAATATGGAGAATCTTCTTTTCTAACATATAAATTCTATCAATGGGAAGATTACGTGAGTTACCCAAGGCCAAGAGTCCACAATGTAAATGAAGAAAAGTCAAAGTAGAATAAAGTTTGGAAAGAACATAATGAGGAAAAATACCTGTTAGATTATGTGACTCCAGAATTTCTATATATGATTTTAATGATACTATCAATATTTCCGTTCCATGATAACTTAGCATCAACTAACAGCAAACCTAGAAATTTGGTGGAGTTCACTTGCTAAAGTAGGGTTATATAAACAAATGTTATCTGGAAGAGTGGTAACAGTGTTACTGAATAATATGTATTCGGGGTTTGTTTTGTTTTGTTTTGTTTTGTTTTGTTTTTGGGGGGGCACATTCAAGCATAAATAATTTATTGTCAACCACTGGCACATTCAAACATAAGTAATCTGTTTTCAACCAAAGTGCAACATTTTGTAATCAATCATTCATTATTTGGGCTAATTGATCAGAGTCTGAATGAGATAAGAATTTACTAGAGTCATCAGCGAACAAAAAAAGAAGAAGGAAAGCTTAAACGAAGAATATTGTATCATTAATGTATCCCAAACACAAAAATGGGCCAAGGAGGCCTCCTTTGGGGAACTCTACATGAAAAATTATGCATAGATGAGGTTCCATTATTCAAATAAACATAATTGTTTTTCTATCTGTAGGTCCATCCTCTCACAGACCTTGGAGAGGTAAAGGAAAATTCCTCGAGTGACGAGTGTGGCAATGGCTATCAATATTGCTGTAGTTACTTTATTCAAGAATGTTAGTATTGCATGTGAGTGCTGTGCTTCTCTTGGAATCCCAACTGATCAAACAATCAAACAATAAATTGTGATTATTAAAGAAATTTACAATTCTGCTGTATACTATCTTCTCTAAAATGTTTGCACAGACCTAGGCCTATAATTACATGCATCCAATTCATCACCCTTTATAGATAATGGGACAACTTTAGATATCTTATTTCATTTAGTAATATACCTGACAAAAGTAACAAATTAGAAATAACAGTAAGAGGCTTATAAATTTGCAATAAGATATTCTATACTGATTGATTATCAATATCCTCAAATCCAGCATTTAATTAGCTCGAAAAATAGTCAACAATTTAGAAACAGTTCATTATTATCTGTTGGGGAAGAAAAAATAAAGAGTAACAGTTAGGTTCTGTCAACAGATCAAAAAAAGGGATGCAAAGGGGATATTTCATGTGAGCTCAGAACCAATGATAGAAAATTATAAGTTAAAAATTTCACATATCTGTTTGGGATCACCTGCAATGTCATCACTAAAGTCTATTTTAAAAATATTACTATTTTTCATAGGCTTATTTCATACATTATGAATAAATTACGATCAAAAACTTATGATTAATAACTAATGATGTTAACTGTACTGGAGCTTGCAACACTTTAGACATAGTTATGACAATGATCAAATGCTTTCTAAGATACAACCTTGTTTCCAATTGCCAGTATATATTGGTATGCAACTGTTTTGAGAAGCTCACATGCTATGATGTTCTTCACGCGATTCTTCGACTTGTTCTGTTTCTTTGATGCTACATCCCATGAATGAAGCTGGCTGCTCTTCAGCATCTGAACAATTAAAGAACAAGCAAAAGTTTTTTTTAATGCAATGCATAATCTGTGTATTCACAGGAATTTATGTTCTCATATAAACTATATATTTATATATATCATTTATAAATATGCACCAGCGTTATTACTAGCATTTCACTAATATCATGAGTATCTACATGACATTGTTATGTTTCATCCTCCATAGATTGATATAGAAATAAAAATATAAGTAGAATATACCTTCATGTATTGTTTGTTTGATTGATATTGCGACTCATAGAATACTGCCGCTGCTTTGTACTGTAACCTTCTGCTGTGTACTCTGTGCCAGTGACAAGCGAGCACCAGTCATTGACATCGTCTCACGAACTGACTTAAAATTGAGTCTCCTGAGATGATTGGAATAATGTCCCGTCATGCATTCAACGATAACGATTGCATGTGTGTTTGTTTTGAGTGAGATTATTCACTAAAACTACATATTTAAAAAAAAAAATATCAGTCAGTCGATGTCCGGCTATAAAAACAGAGAATCCCGATAATCGATGTCCAGATAATCAATGTCCTACTGTATACTCAATAATCATGACGGGAAGGAGGAGCCAGCAGACACGGCATTCGTTCACTTAAATGCTTTTGATATCAATACTGAGCTCTCAACCTTTTAAAGGTCGTTGTCAGGGCTTTGGAAATCCACATTTTAAAAAGCAACTGATTTGCATTCATACATAGGCGTTCAATGTAATGAAAACTGATTTTTTTTTTTTAAGAATATATATTATTTACTCCAAAATCTTAGAACACAATGTCCGGCGCCCTTCTGGTTTTCAGGAGACGATATATTGTCTTGGTAGATCCGGATAAAGGCCATGTCAGGCCAAAAGTATTATTAACTTGAAAAGTAGAGAGCAATGTCCGATTTTTTCCATTTACTTATTTTACCAGGATATCTCAAATTTGTGAGTGGAGCTATTCATGAACCAAAAAAAAAAAGGGTAAAAACATTGAATCTGATCCCAACACTAATGTGACATGCACACATACATTTCTCCATTCAATAATGTACTCCACGATCACAAATTTACCAACTTGCTAAATATTTGGGAAGTCCCAATTCCACCAAAAATTAGACCAGATATAAGGTGTATATATGAAGAGTTCCTTTCCAAAAGGTGCTGATAGTATTTTCATTAATGTATTCACCTTTAGGAGTCGCATACAGTAAACGATTCAAAATGTTGACATTTTTGTGACAAAATGGAAAATCAGACAATGAAAAGTGAGATTTGTTCCAAAAGTGTGCTTTCTTGACCACACCTTGACCCCAGAAGTAGGGCCCGGCTGGTATATCTCTCCAAGCTGTGACACTTTACAGATGACGAACATATTTAAGTACTTGATTTCATTAGCTGTGAAATGTTATCTTTCTATGCAAAAAAAAAAAACCAAACTTTGAAGAAATGAGTTAAACAGGAGGATAATGAGTACAGATAAGAAATCATGTCAGAATAGAAAAAAAAATACACAACTTAGTAACATCAGCTAGCCAATGAAAACAATAGTTATATGTTGTATATGGTCTTGGTATTTTTGGTTTCAAAAGATGCTCTAAAATTCCCCCCCCCAAAAAAAAATATTAATTCTTCAAAAATCACTGTGGACATAAAGATTTTCAGAGGCACATTTTCCTTTTCCCATAACTGGGTATTTCTATGGGACATCAAAGTCATTCCATAAAAACACTTAGAATCTGGTGAAATAAAATCAAAAGCTTTTCTCCTTATCAGAAGTGGATTTAGCACGTTTTGAAAAGGGACTTTTCAAACTGCATTTATGAATCAATATATGTATATATATATATATATATATATTATATATATACATATATATATATATATTATATATATATATATACAGGGCTTGACATTAACAGTAGCCTGGGAGCACTAAAAATTGATGTTGGTCCTGCACCAAGTTTTCAAAAAGCACTGTCCATAGAAATATGTGCAAACAATAACAATATTTACTTGATGTTCCTGGATGAGTCCATTTCCATTGTCTGCCTTCTTGCTCTTAATGTATGCCTGGAGCTTATCAACTGGGATAGAACTTGAAATATCCTGGTAGACAACTTCCTGGTTCCTTCCCTCCAGCTCTGACTCATCTATGTCGCACTCACTGTGGAGACCCGGCCTTCTAGAAGCACCTATCTCTCTGTCCCCACCTTTATCGATCTGATCCTTCTGGTAGCTGGGGTAGTGCTTGGGGTTTGGAGAGGCTTGGTGTTTGGAGCTAGAGATGTCTCCAGTCAGTTCAATGACTTCAACTGTTTTTAAGCCTTCATACGGGTGATGTTCCAGCTCAACAGGGCCAAGACTTTCATACTCATTATGTTGGCCTTGCTCTGTAACAGAATCTCTAGTTCCTGGATAAGAAGATGAGAGCAACAGGAGCACTGAATACACTTTAGAAGGATAAACATGTGACCTTACTTCTAAGCCCTCACATAATTTCACAAGAAAAGACAATAACCCAGAGTCAAAATTGGAAGAAGGCGATTATCAGGTGTAAAATAACGAATGACTTCTCAGAATGGGTTGTTCCCAAATAATCAAAATTAGTGATGGAAGACCAAAAATATAGCAATACCAATTTTGAGAAAAGGCGGTGAGGAACAAAGACTGATATGATCTCTTGGCTTTTGTCTATAATGTTTGTTCAAATGTAATTTGCAAGGAGGAGAAGATTCTTTCTACATTGCTGGGTTTCAAACTTCAAAGATGTATAACTTGTCCTATAAAAGAAAAAAGAATGAAAGGAATAGAAAGAAAATGACAGCATCATGTTTGAAAGTATTTGCAAATATAGGATATTGATTACAACTTGGGTTGATAGAGTCAAGAGATTGAGTAGAGGGAGTAACTGGCACAATTTAGCTCCCTTATCCATATAGCTAGGTGTCTCTAAGACCAGAAGAGTCAGTAGTGATTCTCTTATCTACGAGATACAACTTGCCGCCTGTCTCTCAAGAGTATGCTATTCTTCCGGCTACGCCGAGAAAGCCGAGAACATCTAAGCACAGAGAAACCTAAACCAAAACAGTCACTTACCGCGCGCACCCTCCGTGCGCCCGCCGCGCACGCAGGCGCCATGCTGGAGACCGCCATTGAATCATCCTCTGTAGTAGCACAGAAGCGGGCCCTCCGAACAGGAGCGACAGCCCGGTGCGAAGCGAGGCGAGGGGACGGTGGCCGGGCGCCTGAGACAGGCGGCCAGTTGTATTTCGTAGATAAGAGAATCTCTCCTGATTCTTCTGATCTATATTCAATACAACTGGCCGCCTGTCTCTCAAAAGTATGCTAGACCGGCTGTCGAGGCCCGGAGGGAGGGCGTTTAGGTTTTTTGGGTCGCCGTGAAGGCTCCGCATTGAAAGGAGCCTTCGGAGGTGGGTATGTCCTTCAGATAGAAAGAAGTGAGGGTGTTAGAGGAGGACCAGTATGCTGCAGACTGGATCTCCTCAAGGGGGACGCCGTCGAAAAGAGTGCCCAGGAGGCACTAATGCCGCAAGTGTCGTGGGTGTGCGGCGTGGCATTTGAGATGAGAACCGCCAGGCCTGCGGCTTTGATTGCCGCCACGATCCACGTGGAGATGGTATCACGCGAGGCGGGCGTGAAAGGCTCTGTAGTAACTATGAAGAGCTGCCAGCCCTGCCGCTTAGGTTTTGTACGCACTAGGTACCATGGCCGGGCGCAGTGGATAGGGCGTGGATCGTGGGTCTTCTCTGTCCTGAGGCTATGGCCAACAGGAAGACAGACTTAATGGTGAGGTCTCTGAGAGATGCCTCAGCGAGGGGCTCAAAGGGTCTTTTTGAGAGCGCTTCGAGAACCTTCGGCAGGCTCCCCGAGGGAAGGAGTCTGCGCAAAGGGGGCCGTTGGAGGAAAAGGTCTTGGAGAGGCACATCAGCATGGCAGAGTTAGTGACGGATGAGCCGTCGGCAAAACCAGCATGTATGGCAGCTATGGCCGATCTATAACCTCTTATCGTGGCTAGCGCTAAGCCTTTATCGAAAAGATGGATCAGGAAGTCCGCGATCTTTTCTAAGAGGGCGGAGTGGGGCTGGATCCCATGCTCCTGGCACCATTGAAGAAACCTGCAAGACGGGAGTTGTAGGTTTGGGTGGTAGATTGTCTATGTGAAGCTGCTACCAGGGAGGCGGCGCGCTCAGAGAGGCCGGCTGCCGTCCCGGTGTCCCTGATAAGGGCCATGCAGTCTGGCGGGAATGTAGGGCTCCCGAGATGGGCTGGGAAAGGAGGTCTGGCCGGGGCGGTAGTGGGATCAGAAGTCCCACTACCAGGCTCCTCACCTCTGGGTACCAAAACCTCTTGCTACATCTGTGTGATGAGCACCAGTGTCACCTGATCCTCCCGGATCTCCTGGAGGAAGCGGGGTAGGAGAGCTAGGGATGGGGGAACGCTATCGCGTGCAGGAGCCTCCAACTCAACTGCCGTGGCTGCCGGGTCCTGCACTCATGAGCAGTACTGCGGGAGCCGTGTGTTGAGGGCTGACGCGGATAGATCTATGTTGAACGGCCTTAGACTCTGAGCGAGTGGGCTACATCTCTGTGTAGAGTCCACTCAGAGGGGCGATGTTGCCCCCGTGATAAGAAATCGGCAATGAGATTTTCGTCGCCGGTGATGTATGAGGCGAGACTGCCTTGGCCCAGCGTCACGTCCAGAGCTGAGCAGCTAGGGTGTGTAGTTGTAATGGAGGTGTGTCCCCCTGGGCCCTGTTGCATAAAGCCTTAACCAGAGTTATTTTCATGGTTAAATCCAGAAACTCTGGTTAGGAATTTTTAACCAGAATTTTTCTATTGCATAAAGCTTAACCATAGTTTTTTCTCAGGTTAATGTTCAAGAAACTCAGGTTATTTAACCTTAGCTCTCTGACCAAAGGTTAATTCTAAATTTCTCTGGTTAGCCCCACTTAGACTCAGAGCTACCAAGGCTGCCATTCTGGCAAACAATTCAGCTGGGAATTGGACTAGGAGAACTACTGCGCACTGTTTGTTCATTCATTTCCGGGAAGATTTCGGTGCAGGAGTCGGAAACGCAGTAGAACAGCTAGTACTAGTAGTAGACTCTACTAGATTTAGCAGTTAGATCTAGTTCTCTAACGTTAATTATAAATTAGTTCCATGTATCACCTTTATCAATGTAGGCCTACTAATCGATCTAACGTTAGATCCAGCTAGGTTCTTACTTCCTAACGTTGTTAGTTAGAATCTCCTCTACACTGTGGAAAGACGTAGCCTAGTACTAACACTAGATCTAGTGGAAACTTAGGTCTACCACAGGTACTTACTGTGCCTGATGTGTGGGGCGTTTGCGCTTTCGTATCCATGTCGATATCTCAGCTTCCATAATGCCGTATTGCACCAGAATCACAGATAAATCCCTATAACTCATAACTTATTTCCGAAAACTTATTAGAACCAGATTGGCTATCGGGAAGCTTGTACTTGTACAGTTGTAGCAGGCTCGCTAGCGGACATACCGCTACTCGTACTACTACATGTTTGTGTGGCAGCGACAGGCAGCGCGATACTGTCATGTATACAGTACATTGTACATTCAGACAGCGCGTAGCGGTGATCGCTAGCTGCGCGCGGAGCGTAAAACTGAGAAAATCACTAGCACTTCCGCATTTTATCCTCGTCCAAGTTTATTTGAATAAAAGAAAGCCGATATACCGTAACCTTAGTTTTTTTAACCAGAGAAATTGACTAACCATGAAACTCGGGTAGGCACCTGCCTCTAACCAGAGTTTTTCTCAGGTTGTTTATGCAACAGGGCCCTGGCCTTTCAGGTACGCGGCAACAGTGATGTTGTCTGTACGGATGAGTACGGTGTTGCCCTGCACTCACCGCTGGGAGGGGCTGAGCGCGAGTAGTACCGCCCGCCTTTCCAGCAGGTTGATATGTTGATGAGCAACATGGGGGGGGGGCACGTGCCATGGGCAGTCCACCCATGGTATAGTGACCACCCCAGCCCTGCAGGGAGGCGTCCTTCATCACTGTGTCAGACGGGGAAGCCATGCGGAAGGGCTTGCCCTGTGAGAGGGAGGCAGCGACACTCCACAATCAAAGCAGGGCACGGGCGTGTGGGGAGCCGGGGATGGGCTTGGGCAGGGGGTCGCTGTGCGGAGTGTAAACCCGCAACAGGTGGAGCTGCAGGGGGCGGATGCGCAGCCTGCAGTCAGGTAGTATGTCTACGAGGCTGGCTAGAAGCCCCAGAAAGCGAAGCCAAAGTCAAGCTAGGGTGCTATTCCTGGTGCTGAACGAGCAAGCAGTGCTCATATATGGTGTCGATACGTTGGGGGGTCAGCCAGAGCAGACCTTGCGGGGTATGAAGAAAGCCCACCACGGCGGTAGCTAGGCGCATGAAGAGCTGTGGGGAGGACCTGAGCCCAAATGGGAGGGATTTGTATCGGCAAGCATTGCCGTCTGTCTAGCGACCGAGGGTACCTGGAGGTACGCGTCCTACAGGTCGATCGATACAGACGAGTCTCGGGCGGAGAAGGGGACGGATCGACACGATGGTTTCCATTTGAAAGGATGGAGCGGACACAAAAGATTGATGCATTTGAGATTGAGAATCATGCGAAAATCGCCCGAGCGCTTGGACACAAGAGGGATGGGGGAGAGGAAGAGGCGCGGGTGGTCTGGGATCTCCTCGACCGCCCCCTTCGCCAGCAGAGATGCTATCTCCCTGGCGAGGACCTGGCGTTCTGCCAGCTTCGGGGAGATGGGGGGGGGGGGACAGGCGGGCCCTTCAGCTAGATCGTGTGTGAGGACTACGGAGTAACCACTCCGTACGACCGACAACACGAAGGCGCCAGGCGGGGTCGAAGGCTAGTAAGTTACTGCCCACGCGTCCCACCTGTCCCAGCAGTCGGGCTTGGCTTTCCAAGAGCCAGACACTGCTTGACGGGGTTGTGGGTACCGGAGCGGTTCCCGCCTTGAGAGGTGCGGCGCCGCTGCCCGGTGGTCGCGTCAACCCTCGGGGCCGGAGCAGGGGCCACTGATGGAGGGAGGGTGCCTGGTTGGGGCTGGGCGTGAGAGGCGCCACGACCGCGGGGAGAGGATATTAAGCGGCGCAGCTGCCAGTTGAGCTCTCTCGCCTTTTGCCGGACGGCGATTTCCTCATGAAGCCGAGGCGCGCATTGGCTGGAGAATAGGTAAGGCCCCTCGAAGGGGGCTCCCCATGTTAGCTGAGCGCTGTGGCGCTAGGAGAAGCCGAGCGCACGCAGTGTTAGGTCACGGCGACGGCACATGGTGTACAGTGCCGCTCGCGTAGACTGCTGCCACAGAGGCTCAGAGAGGGTGATACAGTAAGCAGGGAAGGCCAAGAACGAGCGGTCCTCAGGTGGTGACCGCCAGCGCGACGGCCCGCACCGAGCGGAGGCCACGTCCCCCGTATAGGCCACTAGGTGCATGGTGGCTCTGGTGAGGAGGGCCGTAGGGTGCTGATCCTAAGGTGAAAGTGGCAACTAAAGGTCTCCCGTACCGGCGATCTTTATAACCAGTCGGACAGGGGAAGAACGCTGCCACATGACTTGCTCAGATGACTTGCTAAGATGTGACGGCGGGAAGGGGGCGTTCAGCCCTCCTGACGGTCCCAGTGAGACGGCGAGCTAGTCTGAGTATCTGACGCCGAGAGCTGCTGGGGGTGGGGGGGGGGGGGAGCGGGTAAGGTCGTAGTGGGACCAGCGAGCCCGATGGCTTCGCGGGGCTGGGAGGCGGCAGGGCTTATCATTTTTGGCTGGTAGTCAGGTCTCCCTATCCTCCCACGCAGTAGGTGTCAACCTCACGCATGTTTTGCACGGCGCTGCGCGGTTGCGGGATGTCTCATGAGAGTCACCCTCGGAAAGAGGACTGCAACAGGTGTCACTCGTAGTGACTGTAGGACAGAACAACGGGAAGAAACGTGATACTTACCACCCTGTAAGAAAGGTGAGTCTAGACAACAAAATGCAGTATAGGTGTATGCATATAAGTATATACCTATAAACTGTACTCGGGTAACGAAAGACCTGGTGGATGGGATAGAGTTTCGTTTCCGAAGGCTTACGACCTTTGTTTAAACATTTTGAGATAAACAAGAGACGTCGTAGAAAACTAGAAGAGTTTACTCCCCATAAAGAACAATCTTAAGGCATAAATAAGGATGGGGCTCGGTACGGAGGAGGGGGGGGGGGGCCCGAACCCAAGCCCCCCCCCCCCCCGGCCTAGGGCAAGGTAAGGTTGGAGGACCCTGTTACGGGAGGAAGACTTCAAGGAGCCCGACCAGTAAGTTCAAGGTTCCAAGAGACGAGAAAATGAATTTTTCGAAGACCAACCGAAGTAAAGACAAACGGGAGGATGGTAGAATATGCCCACGCGGTGCGCCATACCGACGCGGAATGGAAAAGTACCGAGGCCGTCCACGCTGTACCGTGGTACGGCGTTGACACATGTACAAACAAACGGCTGCGAGAAATTTAAGCGACTTTCGTAAGAAATAACAGCCGCCGGGAGGACTGAGAGCGTGACTAAACTTTACTTAAGATAAACGCTCGTATCCTAAGGTGCCCTTCCCGATGGCGAAACCACGGCGGAGGCCGTGGTTTCTCTGTACCGAATGGAAATTTACCGCCATATTTTATATCTAAGCAGGTAAATTACGAGTCTATAGAAAGGAAAAAAGGGTGGGTCTGATCTTAGTGTCTCGCAAGTCGAACCAACCGGTCGGGTGAGCTTGTCAGATCACACGAGGTAGCAAAGGGGGAGAGCGATGTAGCAGATGTGTGCACTCTGCGGGTCGCGAGCGGTAAAAGAGGATGATTCAATGGCGGTCTCCCGCACGCCGCCTGCGTACGCGGCGGGTGCACGGAGGGTGAGAGCGGTAAGTGACTGTTTTTGTTTTTGTTTCTCTGTGCTTATAGTTTTTGCTCTCGGGTTTCTCGGCGTACCCGGAAGAATAACATACTTTTGAGAGACAGGCGGCCAGTTGTATTGAATGTAGATAAAATCAAGTTTGTTGCAATTATTATATTGTGACGGTTTTTTAAAGAGTAATAATGCTGCCTACGATTATGTTGTGTACCACTATTCACCTATAATATTTCGTCATGTACATTTACGAATCCTGTTTGACCCTTTCGCTGCCTGTGTTTGCTAAATGCTGACACCATCATGTTTCGAACTGTTACAATTTCATCTAAATTTATAATGCATCCCTGATCCGATTCCATCCATAGAACTATAGTTCGGCACGATATCAAATAGCAGATCCAGTTGCACTAGATTAGTCCGCCTTGATTCTAAAATTGCCCTTGCTTGACCAAGCTTGAATACAGACCAGGCCCACTTGATCTCAGAGAGATAGGTCATGACCCAGTTATACATCCACACGCACCTCTGCCTCCTTTGGGAAACTGGATGACCCAGTTAGGCCTACACATCATTCGCATGGTAACTGGATCGCCAGCTTTACGGCACACGCGACATCCCAGGTATAGATCGTATAATTATTTCATAAACGTCTGTTTTGGCAATTACGAGGATCCCCTTTTTGCCTTGCTTTTACGAGACTGGACTAGGAGCAAGCAGTTTGAAACCACATGATGACGTGTCAACCTTTTAACGTTTCGCCGTTTGTGTGATGTTGTATCGACGCTCGTCTTGTCAGAACATGATGTCTTCTCTTTATAAAATACAAAGTGCACTCGATACTTCTCTTGTAATTAATTTTCTCTCCTCTATGACAAATTGTATGGGATATGCGTGTGCGTGAAATCGCAATTTGAACTCTCGTCATCCATGACATGCATCCACAACTCTCATCACGAACGCACCCAGAAAATTCGTCGGAATATAATGAATAATGCTTTGAGAACCATTGTTTCTAAATATTCTCTCCGACATGAACAATAATCATCAAAGAGTTATTCTTATTTTCAAAATTCTCTCATCATCACAAAATTTGTCACAAAGACAGATCTGTGAGTCGGGCTAATTAAATGAAATAAAATACTCCTAATTGCCTCCTGACATAATCAAACACATTCACAATCAAATATGATTATCTTACTTTATCATAAAAATAGCTATCCACACGATAATAGGAATGCAGTGTAAAATGATTCATTATCTGCAAGACATGATAAAGAATAGACATTTTAGAATGTTTTTCTCCATAAGAAGCCGCTTGTGGAACTGATGAAACATATACTTCTGGTGAGAATTATTATCGCTATTAAAGACTCGCTTCATTTAGTGGTGATTATATACAATGTGTGTGTCTTTGTATATTATGATGCATATTTTTGAAAAAAAAAGAAGAAAATGAAATTGTTGCATAGTAAAGACTTATCAGGGGCCGCGAGAAAAAAGAAGGAAAAAAAAGGGGGGAAAAAGGGAAACATCGGGGGGGAAATATCACAACGCCCACTAAAATTTGAATTTCCTGAGATTCCGTCCTTACATAAAGTTCCCGTCTAAGCACCACTTACATTCCGAAAAATTAATAGTTCCCTCATGTTCATAGCCTTTTGTCAAGGCCCTCCGATCGCTGTAACGGACTAACGAACGGACAAGTGAAGCGAGTCCATCCGAGCGCGCTACCCCACTCGACTGGGCTCTTTACACCATACAGCGAGAGGGCCTTGACAAAAGGCTATCATGTTCAAGGAAAATATCCCCTTTTGACGAACCCTTACCTCTCTCAGTTTAACCATCATCTTTAAAAAAAAATAATTTCCCGAATATTCCATCAAATATGCGTATACGAGATATCTCAATTTATACCCCCATCTCACTAGACGGCGATTCCGCTACGATCATCAAAAATCGACAAAGCGCGGCGGATCGCGGCTTGATCACGCTAAATCTTCTCCATCGTATGTTGAGTGGTTCAGAAGCGCGAAGGTTCGCCACCATGGTCGGCGACCTCGCTACGGAAGTTTTGAACATGTCCAAAACTTCCGTAGCGAGGTCGCCGTGGTTTTAGAGCGTATCACAATCGCCTTACGAGCTCATCAATAGCGCCACATTCGTAACTCTGACGGGGTAGCAACGCGTTAGGCGCAACTCAAGCGCATCGAAAGCGGCCCCCATTATCGCCCATGAAAATTACAATTTTTACAGTATTACGTAACAGGAACCAACCATGAACGAAAGAAAGTGATGCACAGAACAGGAAGATGGACATGGAGAAAAGCGTATAAAATTCATTTTCCCACGTACATTCAATACGAATCTACTCTGTTTATGAAATTGTTTGTTTGTCATAATACACATTGTATATACCATTGTAAGTCAATGAAAGTAGATTAAGTTGTAATCTTTTCAAATATATCTTCATAAAATTGTCTCATTGTAGGAAACGATTTGTATAGTTTACTCGTAAGCCGGTTCTTTAATATCATATACACATATTTCACCCTTTTAAATGAATGGATGACTTAACTAATAGTGCAATTTCACATCAGGTTCTAACTACTTTGTTCTAGAATGCTAAGATGTAAGGGTAAAACCATATTCTGCATATCCATGTTGATTTGACACTGACATCTGCCTGAAGAACTTCAAGCATGAAACCCATTTTATACCCGATCGCTAGAGATCGTAGCATGAGCCCGGCGTAAACGTATCGCTGTCGCTCCGATCGTAGCACTGTTGTAGAGAGGTCTTGATAAGCGTACGAATATCGCAATACGATCGCTTTGATCGCTGAAGCAGCGCGTCTCGTCGGTTTGGAAAAGCGGCAAAAACGTGGCAGCGCGTCGTAGCATTATCGTGGCACTATCGCCTACAGCGCAGGTTGAGAGAAACCGTAGTGTGATCGCCTCGGAGGCCAAAAATGGAGACGGACGGCGATCACGCCATGATTCGTTAAATCGTCACAGATCGCAATGGTCGCCATGGTCGCCTTCCTAGTGGATGGGGGACCTTAAAAAGGCAAAAGCTCCCTCATACGGGAAGGGTAGATATAGCACTCATCCACGCTTTCTCCATGTTTGCCCCACTCCCGCTCTGTGCATACAAGTAGACTATGGCTACACTTTGAGTTCTCCAAATATATGCCACAAAATGTGTACACCAAAACGTTTAACTGCAATCAGATTATACAGAATCTCCCTCATGTAGGAGGGGGAATAGCCCTGGCTTATCCCCTCCCACGTCCTCCTGCTATGTCTCCTTCCACAGACTTGCACTTCTCTAATTGAGTTGTGTTCAAAGATGTTACTCACCCTTTGTGCTATCAAGCTCTCTTTTGTCCTGGTTCCTGTCACTTCTGCAAATCTTCCTGTCAACGTTTAGAAACACAAAGTGTACACAGATTGCTTCAATATAATTATGATGATGTGAAAACTTGGTATGACTCACAGATTAACACGGAGTTGCTGTCATATCTTTACTTTTGTATGCGACCTGTTTCTTCCGTTAAATTTTATGAGGAAAATTAGACAAGTGGAATTTGATTGGCTCTATTATCCATATATTTTCAATTTTCCAGTGTAATAAAAGAGCGGTTTACTGTGCCTTTAACAGAGTGCAGAAAGAATAATATTACCATTGATAAGATATGTCAGTAACAAGTCAAGGGGTTGTGAACTTATCACAAGATATATTATACATATATATATGTTTGGATTTTCTATATTTTCTTTCTAGTTTTACACATGTGTAGTCGCAAACTTTAGAAGGTTTTCATCCAGCAATGCTGCACGGAAATTATAACTTTTCAATGGATTGTCTCAATTTTCCCTGAAACGTGCTGATGAGTTCTACTATTGTTGCAACATTCAACCCAATGTAAAGTACATCTATACTACGCTACAACTTTTATAGCAGTAGACAAAGGATATTAATGGGTGTGGCTCCTGATGAAACAAACCTTTTGTAGAAAATGAAGCCCACAAGACCTACGATAATAAGGATGATGAGAACACCAGCAAAACCACCAGCTATAGCACCAATTGCAGAAGGCGGGTCTGCAACGCACAGGGGATACAGAGATGTGACGTAGGACCACTTACACACACAACCAGAAAGTGGAAGGTGAGATTGTACAAGTGGTATCATGTACATATCTACATTACAGTATGACCACTTCTATGCATATACAAAGAGTAATGTTTCTTTTTTGCTTGTTTGTTTGTTTGTTTTGTTTGTGTGTGTGTACAAACAGAAGCAACACCAAAACAGACATAGACACAAATAAAAACAAAGACAAGTTTATAGTCAGTAGTCTTGACATATTGCAAATGATGCCTCAAAGTCTTTCCGTTGCGTTTACAAGTCATGGCAATCCACCATTGTGATACATGATTGATACCTTGCTGGTAAAGATCACTATCATTAAGCTGCCAGACAAGGCAGTATATATTTTGCTTCCTTCTATATCAAAAACATGGGTTTACAATCCTAAACATGTTCTAAAGAAATCAAGGATAATCACATCATTTCAGTTTTACAGACCCTGGTCCTTATTTTGAGTCACCACGTATTTCCAATCAAATCATTTTTCATCAGAAAAAGTACATTCTTTTTTTTTAAATTCAATCCCCTTCAAATCTGCCCAATTATTGAGTATTTTGATATAGTTCGAATCAGTACAACTGTTGTCCATAAATCAGCTCAAATGCGTTCACACAATAAAGATGAGTCCAGTGGTAGGTTCTCCAACTTACTGTTTGTTTCACCAGTAACTTCAAAGGACCAGTCACTTTCACCGGCACCATTGACGGTACGAACCTTTGCAATGGACATGATGCAACAAGAACAACAACAACAAATGTGTAACATGTTTTTAAAAATGATATAGAGTCGTACTCAAGTGACCAATTTCTGTTGGTTTTTTTTTGTCAAGAACTTAATGAAAATTATGTAATAATGCCATCATCTTTATCAAACAGGGTATTTTCGAGTGGGATTCTTAATGACTGTGATCTCCTTGGCAAACACATATTGGAAAAAGGAAAAGAAACATATTGCTGTGTATGTTCAAGGTGATGACCATGAAAAGAGCATGATGACGGAAAATGCAGATATCTGCAAAATACATCATGGATTTTTAGTGCAATTGTGCTGCACTGAAGAAACGTTCAGCTACTTCTGATTAAAAAAAACCCCAAAAATACTACTGAATATGAACTGTTTCACCAAGGATTTATCCATACAAATATCAAAGAAAATTCCCCAAAGGAAACTTGGGCAAAATATATAAAATCATAGAGCTTTACAATTACCAGGTCTTCCTGGTAATTGTCGGGCAAAGCAACAGAAAGGTAATTCATACATTAGACATTGCAGTCACAATTTATGGCAGTTAAGTTTAAAGATGAGAGTAATTTCTATCAGCTAAAGAAGTGCAAGTGTACAAACATACCATGCTAAAAAAAAAGAAAAGAAATACACATATTCTGAATATATCAAAATATGATATAATCACGCAATCAATTATGTAAAGCCATGATATGATGCATGATATTTTAAGGTTGAGTTGTTTATGGGAAAAAGTAACATCAGAGAAACATGCAGTATATATCCATACCTGTATTGAATACATACTTCCAGCCAAGAGGTCAAGGATTGGGTACATCACATCAAACTCTGTTTCACCGACTGTGATCACAGTGTAATGACTCTCTATTTCGGGTGCTGTACGATGATACCGCAGATTGTAGGCCATGATTGCTCCATTAAGGTGTATAGGAGTGGCTGCAGACCATGTTACAGTGAGGGAATTGTGGGTACTGTCTGATATTGCTACATTAACCGGTGAGGGTGGAGCTGGTAAAAAGAACAGACCCAATGGAATTTTATACGTTATGTACAAATACATACTGACATACATTGTATCCCTGTGTTTGTATGTGTATTGGAGTAAGTATTCATTTTAATTGTTCAGTATATATTTTGAAGTTCTGAAACTCTCTTTCTATAAATGCAATTAGCTGCATAGATTATTGCAAAACATGAAAATAAAAAATTGCTTTTACTGAAAGTACAACAACCAACATCTGACGAGCCTTACATCTAAGACCAAAGCAAAGATCAGATTTGGATAAAATTGTTTATGTCAAAACAATAAGGTATAAACAAACTTCCATCTACCTTTAATCTAAGATTAATAACATCATGACTCCCAAAATACCTCCTACATGGCAATAGTCTGCCCTATTCCTGAAAATAAGACGAATCACCTATGTAACTATCAAACTTGAACTTTATCCAGTGCAATTTCCGCTGCTAAAATTATTAGTGCTTGCTGCTGACTGCTTTGACAATTCTTGAACGGTTTTCATACACATTTTTTACAAGCCTCTTGGTGAGAAAACAGATGGAAGCGATGTCAAATGAAAGAAAATGGCTCTACTAGATGTAAGAAAAACACTGATTTCACTCAACTTTTTCACAAATATTACCCATTCAGAAATCTTCAGTAATTGAAGATTGACCATTTTAGCCAGAAACATATTTTCAGACCTACAAGAAAATTGAATTGAGTATACTTTTTGTGCGTTTTGTGAAACAGTAAGCGGTTTAAATACATGTATTTGAGTTCACTCAACTTATACTTCCCAAATATTACCCATTCAGAAATCTTCAGTAATTGAAGATTGACCATTTTGGCCAGAAACATATTTTCAGACCTACAAGAAAATTGAACTGAGTATACTTTTTGTGGGTTTTGTGAAACAGTTAGCGGTTGAAATACATGTATTTGAGTCCTGTGATTATATTTCCTAATTTGATGTTTGTCGCTTTCTCATTGCTTTGTATGTATCAGACTGTTATCATATACATGTACATTAATATGGCATACACAATAATCATGCGGAGGAATAGTAAGCTTGAAGCAATCGTTAAGAACCTATCCACTTTATAAACCCGCCCCATGTAGGCCTTTGTCTAGTGGTGATGAAGTGATTATTTATATAATATTGGATGCACTTGAGTGGTATATCAGATATATTGCATTCATCAACATGAATATTGCACGAGTCGAAGACGAGTGCAATAATCATGTTGATGAATGCAATATCTGATATACCACGAGAGAAATCCAGTATTATCATTATCATACATACAAACCACTTTCCACGACAACACCACATTCAATTTCTAAAAAAAAATGAAAAAGGGTTTCACTCACCATTATATCGTTTACAAAATCTAACCTTTCAACTTGTATACGGACGTGTATCTACGCACACTGAGTACAGTACAGTACAGAGCAATCAGCGAGCCACTGCCGCAGAGAGCACAGACGGTTTACGTGTACTCCTATGGCATTTCTCAACCTCATCGCGCAATGCCACTGCACTTTGCTTTCTTTGCAAGCGATACTGCGCATGCGTATAAAGAAACATTTGAGTGCGATATTGAGGGCAGAGTACAACATTGGAGACAATATTGTACTCTTTTTCTCCATTGATACGGGTAATGTAAAATGCATAGGACAGGTATTATGCTAACAATATTGTATGTCATTATTACAAAGCAAACCCCTTGCAGGAATATTGATACATGGTTTTATTGTATCGAAAAAGTGGCTTGTATGTATAATAATATACAAATATCGACTGCTGCAGAGGGAGATGGTAAAACTATTTGCACCGAGGTGATGTCTCAACAGTGCTATGTCCCGAGACGAAGTCGAGGGACATGGCACTGTTGAGACATCACCGAGGTCAAATAGTTTTACCATGGCCCGAAAGAAAGCAGTCGATATTTGTTTTATATCCCTCTCGAGCATTTTACTAGAGTAATGACGGTTCCCTTTTGGAAAAGTGTGCAGGTTTCGTGAACGATAAATCTAACGTTAGGCTGTAGCAGTGCAGCAGCAGTGCGTGCAGCGCGTAGCGAACGACACCGCTGCGCTGTTGTTGATTCCTACACACGAGCTACACTACAGCGTGCAAAACTCCGAAAGATCGAGGTCCAGGACTACGTTAGAAGTAGGCCTAAAGCGGCTTCGTTACCCAGATCATCTTCAAAATCGGTTTTAGTTTATTCCTAATTCGTACCTGATATGGTGTCCTCCTGCGATCATTCTTCCGTTACTGGAAGCAGTCACTTTGTCAATTGAGCTGAATGCATTGATCACGTATCACACGTCCACACGTTACACACCGACCGGCCACGCCATCGCACCACACAGATTTCTGTAATGCTGTCGCACATCACACCGCGCGCTCTCTTAGCGCTAGCTAGCTAGCTACAAGCCACAGGACTGTCGCTCAAAAGTATCGCTACTACGCGCACTGCGTACATTCTTAAGTGAGACATGTAGATATCGATCACACGATCACGATGGGTGCAAATCGTGGATTCCCAAAAGTACTATATCCCGCTGGCTAGTAACCAATTGCACCGCATCCAGCTGCTCGTAGCTAGCTAGTAAAACTACACCATGTTCGTGCTCTGTACAATCCTATGGCAAGAAGCTTTACATGAGGGATATAATACTCATTATTACATTATTGTTATTATTATTATCATTATTGCGTTATTGATGTTACTATTACCATGTGATCATTATTATTTACTGTCAGTTGCTAAATCATGGCTTTTTTCAAGTTCAAGGCAGTGTGAATGGAGCATATATAATTGTACATGTATACAAAAACAATGTTTATCGTTTCATGGAAAACGAATGGCAGGTTAAAACACATGAAGTTACAATACAAAATACATGTATAAATCATATCTACACATAATATCTATAGTTACTGATATTGCTGCAATAATCTAGATAGAAATGCCAAATAAAAAAAAAAGAAGAACAAACATGTCAACTTCCTGTGATTCTTTTTTAAACATGGCAGATTAAACAGCATGTGTCAGCTGGCAGCCAGTTTGACACCTACTTGTATATTGTAAGTCATTTCAGCATTTACTCAATGAACGTACAGGCTTGAATGCTAAAAAAATGGTATGTATAAAGGACATGGTACTTTTAGATTGTTTTCGTAGCCAGGATCATCTGAAAATAAAAATAGTATTTTTCATTACATTCTTATTAAAATGGTAACATTTATCAATCCACGAGTATGAGAAGAATCGGGCACTAAAACTATTTATTCATAACAGCCAACCAAGCAATGTGCTTAGATTGCAGAATACAACAAGGAAAAGTAGAAATTACGCGGTGCGTAATATATGTCCCCGCCGGAAGCAGCATTTTGTAGCAAAATGTACAATATAGGTCAAAAATCAAGGTCAAAGGTCAAAGAAGTCAAAGGTCAAAATTCTGTGTAGAAGTTTTGAAGCGCTCACCTAGTGCCATCACATAAAGCAAACGGAATCGAAATCGGGTTAGAAATGGCGAAGGAGTAGCATTTTGTAGCAAAATGTACAACAAAATGTAGGTCAAAAATCAAGGTCAAAGGTCAAAGAAGTCAAAGGTCAAAGAAGTAAAAGGTCAAAATTCTGTGTAGAAGTTTTGAAGCCCTCACCTAGTGCCATCACATAAAGCAAACAGAATCGAAATCTGGTAAGAAATGGCGAAGGAGTAGCATTTTGTAGCAAAATGTACAATACAGGTCAAAAATCAAGGTCAAAAGGCAAAGAAGTCAAAGGTCAAAATTCTGTGTAGAAGTTTTGAAGCCCTCACCTAGTGCCATCACATAAAGCAAACAGAATCGAAATCGGGTTAGAAATGGCGAAGGAGTAGCATTTTGTAGCCAATGTACAATATGGGTCAAAAATCAAGGTCAAAGGTCAAAGAAGTCAAAGGTCTAAATTCTGTGTACAAGTTTTGAAGCCCTCACCTAGTGCCATCACATAAAGCAAACGGAATGGAAATCGGGTAAGAAATGCCGAAGGAGTAGCATTTTGTAGCAAAATGTACAATACAGGTCAAAAATCAAAGTCAAAGGTCAAAGAAGTCAAAGGTCAAAATTCTGTGTAGAAGTTTTGAAGCCCTCACCTAGTGCCATCACATAAAGCAAACGGAATCGAACTCGGGTTAGAAATGGCGGAGTAGCATTTTGTAGCAAAATGTACTATAGGTCAAAGGTCAAGGTCAAAGGTCACGACTGAAATTCTGTGTAGAAGTTTCAAAGCTCCCATGTAGTGCTATCATATAAAGCAAACAGAATCAAAATCGGGCTCATAAATGACAGA
Organism: Diadema antillarum; assembly: GCF_040938485.1. Taxonomy (NCBI): domain Eukaryota; kingdom Metazoa; phylum Echinodermata; class Echinoidea; order Diadematoida; family Diadematidae; genus Diadema; species Diadema antillarum. Next base: position 231,690 of record NW_027271996.1, read on the forward strand.
GAAGTAGCAAATTGAAGATTTTGACCACACACGGACGCACACACGGACGGACACACGGACGGACACACGGACGGACACACGGACGGACACACGGACACACACACGTACGGAGCCCGTTTCATAGTCCCCTGCTCGAACTCGTTCGGCGGGGACAATAAATAATAATTGTCTGTGCATTGTCAGCAATCTAGATTCGTTAGGTCACACAACCTTGGCATACTAACATTTGCATGTATAGTCAGTTTGATAGTCATGATAACACTGACATAAGATAAACATTTTTGAAAAAATATTTGAATGGTGTCTACAAACAAAATCATTAATGCATGTGCTTTGTTACATGTTAAAGAGTTCGCAGCATAGGCCTACATGGTCTTTAACAGGGAAATATATTCGGGAAAATGTGGAATACGCTATACAATGGGCAGTAAGTTTTGTTGGAAAGCTTATCATATACTACAATGCTGACATGTCTTACTTTCTTCCAGTGTTCTCACGATCATTTCATCGCTTTGATCACTATCTGAATCTTTGTTGGCAGCAGTCACTGTGATGACGTACTCTAGATATGGTTCTAGGTCTGTCAGGATGATCTCAGTACTTGGAAATGTTTCCGGTGATTTAGATCCAGAAAAGTCTGAGATTTCTGCTGTGTAGTGGACTGTGTAGGCAGTGAAGCCACTTCTGCACTCTGCTGTTTCAATTGGTGGTGCCTGGAAAATAATTCAAGGGATCAAATCAGTATGAAAGGGCTATGGGACAGACTGAAGCAAACTCACGTGGAACAAAAATTGTACACAACTAAATGACAGCCTGTAAATACTGCTCATAGATGCAGCTGTGTGCATTACTATCTTTTTAAAGAGGCTGGGTGTACTCACCTCAGCTGAAGGCCACATAAACTTTGAAGCAAAAGTGGTGTCCCTTGATATGTATATGTCATTAGCTGCATTGTATCTATCTCTTCATGGGCCCATCAAACAATTCGAATCCATTATTCTTTAGAAGAGGGTGGAATGTTTCGTGCAGTATCCCCTCCCACAGTAGAGACTTTTTGAAAATGTGCAAAGCAAGTACGAGTTTCGAAAAATGGTAAACTGTATGTAGCTTGATACATTTATCTCACTCAAGAGAGATTTAGCGTTCTTAAAAGTGAAATATCAATGACCTGGTATGTGAAAATGGTACATGAAAAAATTAAGATTAATGAACATCCAAGGACAATGTGAAATGCTAAATCCGTTACAGTTTGTCATTCCGAAGGCTCGTTATTCTAAAGGATCTTCATTCCAAAGGTTTGTTATCTTGAAGATCCGTTATTCCGAAGATTCGTTATTCTGAAGGTCCGTTAATCCCAAAATGAAATATGGTTTGTTATTCCGAAGGTTCGTTCCTCCAAAAATGAAATAAGGCTCGTTATTCTGAAGGTTCGTTAGGCTCGGAATAAGTAACCATATTTCATTTTCGGATTAACGAACCTTCGGAATAACTAACCTTATTTTATTTTCGGATTATCGAACCTTCGAAATAGCTAACCTTATTTCATTTTCGGATTATCGAACCTTCAGAATAACGAACCTTCGGAACAACGCCGCAAATGTTCGGATTAACGAACCTGCGGAATAACGAAAAGTACCCGCATGCTACGGTCACAACCCCCAAAATCAGCCTGCTCGGCGACCGGTAGGCGAGTTTTTAGCCAATTTCGGTTGGACAACGACCGGTGACCGACCGGTGACCGACCAGAAACTACTTAATTTTAGGGCATCGGCCGGTCACCGCTGAAGTTTTAACGCGGAGTTAAAATTTCAGCGGCGACTGACCAGTTTTCACTCGCTGTCCAATATACAATCGGTGTCCGAGCGACAACCGCCCAGGCACTGGCCTAATCGAGCAGTCGCCGCCGAGCGATTTAGGGAACAAAAATAACGGTGTCAAAAATAGCAAAAGCACAGAAGAAAACCAAGGAAACAGATCGAGCGGTCGTCGTCGAGCGATTTAAGAATTAAAAATCATACTGTGATAAAAATGACAAAAGCACTGAAGGAAACCTGGTACTAGATGGGGAAGAGAAGCCAGGGCAATGTGGAAGAAGTAGGGGGAGGGATAGAGGCAAGGAAACCCTACCAACATCTCAGCATCTCAACATTTCGGCAACCAACATGAGGGACATGAAAAACAGGGACAACCATTTTTGGGAAAAAAAGATGAAATCTGAAAGTTTTTTGTCGATATGTATACTTAGTACATTATGGTTTGGTTATCGTAACATTTATTAAAGGCCTTACTATTAAATGAAGAAGTAATGAATGACAAGTGACGGGAATATGCAAATATGAAATCAAATAGAAATTGAAAAATACTGTAAAAAATAGAAGCAGACAAAGATATTTGGGAAAATTCTAATCTACTCTAATTTTTTGTCCTATCTTGGGTTTTCCTATCGATTGATTTCCTAATTTCAAGTTATCTGTGGTTTCACTCCTGATAGCTGAGGGTTGGTAGTTGGTAATTTAACTTGTCATGAATATGCGTGTTAGTAAAAAATGGGTGTGGCCTGTTCGGCCCACGTTGGAAGTCAAGATCGCTCGAGGCTGGAACCATGCCGTCTGAGGAGTCGAGGGAAGAATAAAGTTTTCATTACTTTAAGTTTGACTAGTGGTGATTTGTTTCGGTGTCAGAATGTGTGACATGTTGTTGCTCCACCAGGACTTCCCTCATTCCGTAATTAACTCTTAAATCTTTTGGCTCGAGTTTTATCTTAATTGACTAATTTAAATTAATCAATCAATTAACACTTCGAAAATCACATAGGTATATTAATAAACTCAGGTAGCTCGTGAGAAATTTCCGGCAGAGACCGACGGGCGGCCGCCGGTACGCCTACGGGACACGGTAGATGATCTGTCGATCACCCGTCGGTCGCTGAGCGATTTCGTAAAAATCGGCCGCTGACCGGTGGGAGATCGTCCAGTCGCCAATCGGGTATCGCTCGGTGACTGAGCTTGGGAGGGGGTTATCCCCTTTCTCATGCCGACACATTTTGCTTTCTTTAGAATTAAAATTTAATATTATGATACACAGTGCACAGTGGAATATTTGGAAAACTATGCAAATAAAAAAGTTAGAAAAATATTCAGGAACAATGAAAAGGGCTATCAAATTGCCACATCCGTTACCTACATACATTTTCCAAATGCGAGTCTATCACTATTAAAGTGGTTATCTCATGTCCTTGAGATTATTTATAGGCCTAGGTGGCAAACTGGTGGTGACTCCATTCTCCACTAGCTGCAGAGACGCCTCTGCAACATCTTCTGGAGACTAGCTGGGTTTCCGGGGAGTCAAAGGAGAATCGAACATATTTTAGGGGAGACTTTTTTTTCCGGTCTCCAGTAAGTCTCGCAGGAGATATCTCCATGACGTCCCAATCAGTTGTGGCCACATAAGGAGACTGATCTTGTTCATGAATGGGAAGGCATCTCAGCGACGAGTCTCTGCAACTTTGCAGAGACTCGTGATGACCTACCAGTGATGATGTGGCGATATCGCAGAGATGTCTCTGCAACACAAAAGACGTCTCGCAGAGGTTGCGGAGATTGCCAGAGATGGAACAGTGACGTCCCCTGGGCTTATGAGTTGCAACATTTCACGGGGGAGGGGGATGGAGTGGCAGTTGTTGCCCCTAACACCATGTAGTTTAGGCCTGTTGGTCCTTTACCTACCTACACCAGACTACTGGAATAGCTTTATTTTCATATTTCCTTTGATGATAATGTTATCATGCCTTTTGAGAAAAAGAGAAATCTAACCATAAGATGCTTTCCTAAATTGCATCCCCTACAATCCTAATAAAGCCACCTCTGTGACCTGCTATGGAAAACTTAGATTCTTTATTCAACATAATACCTACATGCAAAACAACTCAGTTGTACTGAAAATGGATGTGGAAGTGATGACTTCTGAAATTCACCTACTTTCGGGCTATCCTCTATTCCCCATGGTTTAACCTAAACCATTTAAACAACTTTGCATCCATATTCCTGAGAACTATTCTGGCCAAGTGTGATTGAATTGAATCACAGGTTTCGAAGAAAAAAAAATGACTGAATGTAATACAAGATGAATTATCACATGAGCTCAGTTTACTCCTTGGCATAAGTGACCAATGATAACCATACAACATACTTGCAGAGCGTATAAAAAAGTAATTCAACTTTGGGTGGCTACCATTTCTCACTTGTCGGCTATGAAGAGCACAATGTTGGTTGTAAGGAGGGGGAACACTTCCTCTTTCCATTGATACCTAATTACGTTGACAATTGTCATGCATGACTGATCACATGAACTTTAAAGACAACAATGACAAATTGCACTTTTTCCAAGTTAGTGTGTCATTGTGAAGGGACAACGCATGTGTCACTGCATGCACATGCATGAATAAGATCTGTCAATGAAAGTTGTCAAATGGGTCAACATGTACGAATGCAGCTTGGTGTTTAGGTTTTCTCCTAACGTCTTATGGTTCATAACCTTTATCATGGCCTTTTGCCCGATAACTTGGTCGCTCCCACAGAGGCCAACCCACACAGCCCATTTTTCTCTGTTCATATTCAACACATAGCTCCCAGTGACAAAAATGGATAATGGGAAGGACTAAGTTACCGACAACGAGGCCATGTTGAGGGTTATGAACCATAAAACGTTAGAAGAAACCCTAAACATGAATATGCAGTCGTGCAGGCTGGTGTGATGATTTGACCTCTTTTAATGACAGATCTCGCTCATGCAGTGAGACATGCATTGTTCCTATACAATAACACGCAAACTTGGAAAAAAGTGCAATTTGTCATCATTGTCTTTAAAGTTCATGTGCTCAGTCATGCATGATATCTATCAACATAATTAGATATCAGTGGAAAGAAGTAGAGTTCCCCTTTCCTCACAACTATCATGGAACTCTCCATAGCTGACAATTATAAAATAGTAGCCCTCCAAAGTTTGGTTATTTTTTGATACACACTAATATGACATGAAACATACACTTACATACACTAGACTTAATTCCTGCTTGCAGCACATGCAACTGTCCTCTATAGCTATCTTCCATATGTTGCCAGCCTTTGCTCAATTTCGAGTACAGTACAATATAAACCACATACCTGCCATGTCACATTGATTCGTTCAGGAGCATTTGCTGTTGCAGAGACAAGGATTGGGGAGGCACTGGGACCTACAGACACATGAACAGAGAAGATAATCAATGTGGGACAAGATTTATACAATGCCCAACTTCTGCAATCCAAAGTAGTCTTACTACTGTAGTGATAGATCAAACATACATTCACATGTCCATCTGTGCTCATATTCCTATTTGCTTCTATTACCATTAGTTTACAGCATATGAACATTCATTGCACTCCTGCCAAAAACATGAATTCATTGAAAACAGACATTACTAATAAAGATATCAGCACTTGTGTAAATAGTAGTAAACATTATCAAGTGCAGCCTATGGGCTTCCTGGAAACCAGTTGTGATCACTTTATTCATTCAAGTTGGTTAACAAAACAAATTGTCTAATTGTAAGAATGTCTATGATACAACAAAACACCTTGTTATAATTATTACTAACAGAGACATGACGAATTATCATTCTTAATAGAAGAAAAGAAATTTTCATGAACATGATTATTTCCTTTTAATTTTCATTCCATTTACATTATTCACAACAACGATATTAAAAATAATGAAATTCTTGCGTTGCATTAAGTTGTATCAGTTGTAGCATAAGATATAACACAGGATGAGATTGTAATGTGATAACGGTGTAACCATAACCACAAATTTAATGTGCCATATGATCCTACATCACATGGCTTTCATGTTCTTGTCAGTTTTAATGTTTCATAGCCAACTATTTGAGAAAAAAAAATCCTGAGTATGCTACAAAAGTATTCACAGTTGTCTATCAACATAGACATCATAAAATTGGAAAGCTCTTTGCCCATTTTGCTAGCCCGTGAGGTTTCACTTTCAAAAGACTGAATTGCCTTGCTGATGTGGGGGGGACATAAAAATCCTGAGTATACTACAAATGCATATGTATGTATGTATATATATATATATATATATATATATATATATTACCATATTCACAGTTTTCTCAACACAGACATCATAAAATTGAAAAGCTATTTGCCCATTTTGCCAGCCCATGAGGTTTCACTTTCAAAACACTTAAGTGCCTTAATTGCTGAGGTCAGTTTACATCTTGGAGCATTTCCTCCAGTTTTTATATGCCTCCTACCTCAAGTTTACACTCGATTACACAGGAGACTATCTGTGTTAACAGACATTATATGCATTGTTTTGTTTTGTTTCTTCCTTCTGTTTGGAATGAACGCCAGAGTATTTCCGCTTGATTAGAATTTGCTACTTGTCAGCACAATTTCCTTCGTGGTAATCATGATAATATATGCAGGTATGTCATAATTGTCAGGGGGGGGGGGATGGTTGAAGATTTTAAATACAATCTCACAAGGTCGAACATCTTGATGGAGACACTGGGCATGAATTGTTGAAGCATCGGGAGAGCATCATCCGTCTAAAAAAAAATCATCTCTCATCTCTGCATTTCAAAATGTTACCAACACACAACAGCAAGAAACTGCATTGTAAAAACTATGTCACAATACAATCCTGCATATAGACGTTACTACACAAAGCATGTAAAGACTCGTGATCACAAGATCTTACTTGCACACTTGGTCACTGTTAGGAATGCATTTGACCTGGGTCCCGTCCCTCCAGGACCCTCCCTGACCGCTGCTACACTGACCTCATAGTCAGTGTCTGGATCTAAACCAGTTAATTTAGCGGATGTCATTGAGGCTGCTACTATTTGTCCATCATTCCAGTTTCCACCAGGAATCCTGTAATAGGTGATGTATTCTGTTACAGGTGGGTCTCCAATATCAGTCTGCTCATTCCAAGCCATCCACTCAATGGTAAGAGAGGTGGATGTTGATGCAGTTACTGTTGGGGCAGCTTCAAGTACAGGCAGGACTGAGAAAGACATATCACAAAAACAACAAGAAAGAATTAAACAAAAAACTGATCTTAAAGAAGAAATCCATCCCAAAAGTGAACAAACCTCAAAAGAAAGAGAAAAGATATTACCTACAGAATGATACAAAAATGGCGAAAAAACGGATAAGAAATAAGGAAGATATGACATTTTGAGTTCCATTTTTTCGGAAGTCCTAACGAATATTCAAAGTCCTAACGAATATTCAAATGAGCAAGTTGATGATATCATACCCTCACAATTTTTCATGTATGCTTTACATGAAATTCGAAAAAAAAAATTGTTTGCTGATACAAGTAAAAGCATGTTCCTATATACCAAGATATCACAGTTAACAATTGCTCTTTTTATTTCGGGTGGTTTTGAGACAAGTTTTATACTTATTTGGCTGAAATATGTTTAACATTTCTGTATATGGAGCGAATAAGAAATGGTGAGAGCGTGATATCGTCTATTCGCTGATTTGAATATTCATATAAGGACTGGTCAAGAAATGTTTACCGAAACAAATTGCAATTGTAAAATGTCATATCTTCCTCATTTCCTATCCGATTTGTCATTTGTGTATCATTCTGCAGGGAACATGTTACTCTCTTTTTGAAGTTTATTCATTTTTAGGAGGATTTCTTTTTTAAGAAGTCTGTATGTAATTGCAGTATGCATAATGAAAGGAAAAGACTGTAAATGTAGGACTATATATTTCATGCTTGAATGCAATTTAACGTTATACTGGAATTCTGATATTAAAACGAAATCCGAAAGAGTCATATGTATGTAAACATATATCTGTTGATTTTCTTTTCCCTTCTCGGGTGGTAATTGAATCAAAAGTCGGTTTGAATTGAAATAAATTCATGTAACACGCAAATTTTCATGTACTGATCTGACCATGGAATCCAGAGAATACCGTGTGAAAAGTTTGAAAGCCGACTTTGGAGATAACGGAATTGAGTGTTCATTCTCACATGCTTGCTCTTTTTTCCTTTTTTTTGTGTGCATATCTGATATAGTTATGGGGATCATATACTGTATAATGATTCATGTGTCCAACAACAATTACAAATTGACGTGATATTTTCTGTTGGTAAAAAAGAAAAAAAAAAAGATGTCGCTATGTCGATTGGTAGGCCTCCGCCATAATGCATGTTCTCCCAATTGGTGTATAGTACATGCACGTCTTGACTACATGTGACATGACAGTTTCACATAACTAGCACAAAATATAAATAACATGTTTGTCACAAATATGTTGAGTGTTAACTTTTCCTTGAACTGATGGGTTTCATTTGGACGAATGGGTAAATTGTTTAAGGGAGCAGCTAGGTCAATATGGGGAAAAAGTGAAATTTGAACATTTTCCCTTGCTGACTGACGCAAAGGCCAACGGCCAAAATTTTTCCCTACAGAATCATTATTCAGTCGTGCATGAATATACCTAGTTTTGTTAAGTGTATGCATTGAGCAATCATCAAGGCACAGTACAGAGAAATAGTTTCATTCTAGCATTAAATAGTGGATTTTTTTATTTTAACCTGACCTTTGACCCCAAAAGTCCCTCAAGAGCACTGTCAGGCAGTACAATGTACATGCATATGAACTACATTTCGTGAAGATACCTTTAACCATTTCTGAGATGTATCGTGAAAATAAAATGAAATTTAAGAATATATACTCCCTTGATCTTTGACCTTTTAACATCAAACCCTACTCATACATACATATGTCAAGTTTCAGTTGGATACCTACTTAAGTTACAAAATTAATTACGGACGGATGGACGGACGAAAGGACGGGCGGATGGACGGACGGAAGGACGGGCGGACACCCAAAAACATTATGCCTCCATCAACACTTTGTGGCGGATATGCAAGATCAAGCATATCTTATGAATATTCATTGAATCTCAAGTTTTTTTTACTAGTTTAGCATGTAGTCATCTGCATTATCATTAGTATGACACCCCACATGCATGTCTGAATTTAGGAAGCACAATTAATGTACATGCCTGATGTCATCTTTTTTTTTTTCTACAGGCCTTTTAATTAGAACAGGGATACACATGCATATGAAGAAATTTGCTTCAAATTTGTTCAGGCATGCAGCTGTGGCAATGATAAATTTTTTCAGCAAATCAAATTGGGGAGCTGGATCAAACATGTTAATATCATGCAGAAGATCTACGTAATGCATTTTCCTTGTCACCTTTTAGTTTTCGTTGCAGTGTATATAGGCCACTGGTCATCTTACCCATTGACCTTCTGAGGCTACCCTACACCATCAATAAACGACTTATGGTCCCACCCCCCCCCCCAAAAAAAAGGAATACATGTTCCCCGCTGTATCCAACATGGAGTATGGAATAAGCAGTTCCACTACATTTGTATAACATTTGATTTTCAAGGTTAGCAAATATCCATTATATTCTAGTTTGAGAAGTAGAATTTTGTATCATGGCTTAATATTGCATGATATTAGGGTCCTCCCTTTGGACCCCGGTGGTTACAGTATCTAAATTGACAAGGTGATATCATGTTCCATATTTGGCTGAATTCTACCTCGATGTCTCCTAAAATTGATGACAAAAATATATTTTTCCTCTCCTCGATTTTCCTCACCTCTATTAAACCTTTCGGCCCCTTTGGGGAAATGATATCTTCGTTGAGAACACGTCAGCTTTTATGTTTTACCAAACAGATAATTTATGTGCTGCAAACCTAATCTTACTAAGCAGAAACAAACAGATTTAAAAAATTTGATTTGTTTTTACCGAGTCTTTTGGCTATTATTCCATATGAAAAACGTGAAATTCTACTTCACTTGGGAATGATTGTGGAGTACGATTGAACTTGATTTTCCTATACAGATGAAAAGCATAAAGTTTCAATTATTGTAGCAAGATCACAAACAGTGCAAAATGCATAGCATAACATGTAGAATGATGAATGATTGCAATAGCTTAGCAAACTTCAGATTTAAAGGAGTTGTAAATAATACCTGTGTCACATATCACATATGGCTACAAACATGATGCACATCTAACTATACTTGACATATTTAAGACATATGTCTTACCGTATGTCGCTTCGACACTAAAGCTTGCTCGGTTTCCATATAAGGCACATTCATATTCTCCACCAGTCACTTGATTAACTGTGAAAACTACCATAAGCTTTTCTCCAGATGCATCCAAGGAACTCTGATTTCGACTTATGCCAGAGTGTTCACGTACACCATCCCTGAGCTGGTAGAAGCTGACATCTGCTTCATTAGGTGGTGGCTGTCCTTCAACAATACATGTGAATGATGAAGACTGGTCTGGATTAACTTTGACACTGGTGACATTGGCAATTCCTGAAAAGAAAGAAAATGACAGGAGTGCCATTCACATGATAACTTCTCATAGTCTCTTTTTTGTATAGCGGTTAAAAAATTAGTTAAAGATACAGTTTCCTCACGGCACCCTAGTCAAAAATGATCTATTTCACAGGCGATTAAAGAACAAGTTGATAGTGTTTCTAAGCATTGTTTCTCAATTATTTCCCATTACAAGTATATGACCAAACTTTTAGCGTAACAGGCCACATTACCCTTGAACAAATATTAAGTTTATACTATACATACAGTATATACTATACATCCAGTATACTATACATACAGTATATATATATATATATATATATATATATATATATATATATAGTATATACATAACAAGGCTATCATAACATTTCCATAATGTCAATCAATAAACTGGTGGAAAAAGTCCTCCACTACTAGCTCCCATTTCACTAATCTTTAATCATTCATAATAATGCTGACGATAATAGAAATGGTAAAACGAAGATGATGATGATGACGATGATGATGATGACAGTAATAATGATGTCTTATATACCTAGGGTGGCTTCTTCAGAATGGCCATTGCTCTACCAGAGAATATTATCATTACCCAGCTTACTAATTAGGTCAAGCCTAGCATTTTGAGAAAAAAAAAAACCGACCATCTGAAGGGTGAATGTTCTAGGCTAGATTCAAAAAGAGGACCCTAGATCAAAATACCTGTCGTTTCCACCACATAAAGGTGCTCCCATTATTAAGAATCTTTATCATAAGTTGCATTCTCTACGCTACCTGTTTGACAATCCCTCTCCACCCAGTTTGGTAGACACTGTCCTCTACAGATTCCTGACACTTTGTCACAGGTGCTTCCATCACAGTGGCAAGGCTCTACACATCCGAGGCCATAGAATGCTCCAGGGCACTCTGGTGGATCATGCAAAGAAACAATAATGGATTCACTATATCAGGTACTAATACAAAGCATTTAAATTCAAACAGTGAAAGGAAAAAACAAACTTTGCACTATCAGTAAATGTCACAAGAATGATGGATTGTTAAACAGATACTGTTTGAGTCACATTATGCATCAATGATATTCCAGATGTTTCTGTCACTCTATAATTATTTTCAAGAAAGTAATTTCCAAGTAACAGATGTAATACATGATTGCCGTGATTAAGTTGCAAAGTCCATAAGCAAAAAAAAAAAGACAAAAGCAGAAAATGCCACACATAAAACTAAAAGGCATATAACCCTAATACTTTAAATTTTTGTCAGTACTTCCTAATGCTGAGATATTGCGAAATGAAATTCCATTACATTTTTTTATCCTTACCAAACATTTTGATACCAACTTAATGGCAAGTGGACCTATAAAACGGGTGTAAGAACACATACGTCGCTGAAATTTCACTACTTCTACATATGACTGTGTGTAACCTATGGACAAAAACAGAAATTGTTCCAAATCATGTAAATACTTTCTAGAAAGTATCATAACTTTATCAAATAGTGTAAAATACTACACACACACACACACACACACTCTCTCTCTCTCTCTCACACACACACACACACACACATACACACACAGAGCAAAAAAAGATTGAAAATTGTATAAGAAAATAGGAAAGGAATAAATTGTGTACACGATAAATAAAAAAAGCAGCCTGTTTAATTTCCTTTGAGGAATTAATAAGGAAGTTATAAAAGACACTTGCACAAAAACAAAAATCCTATAATTTCTAAAACTTCATTCAGTGAGAAATAACCCTAAATATGATTTTTTGCATGTACATTAGCATAGATTAATTTATATAAAATTAAAGGAAAGGACTTTCGTAAATTCAGCCATACAGCTTTGTACATGATTTCATCCTCTAAGGGATTGGATTGAGAAAAATTAGCAGAAAATTCAGAAAAGCATATTATCACCTTGGCAGTTTACTCCACCATAGATGTTGAAGAAAGGAGCACACTCCCTATTTGGACACTCTCCTGTTATCTTGTCACATGGTGCATCAAATAAACAGTGGCATTTATCTGTGCAGTCGGGTCCATAGTAACCAACATCACAGACATCTGGGACTGATAAAAGAATGAACAAGTGAGGTACAAAAATTATACTTTATTGCTTGCTCCTTTTCTTTTTGCTGGATAAAGACATTAGGGCAACAGCTACTACAAGTATTGATGCAATTGATACAATTCTTCCAAAATCAACTTCTTAAGATAAAAAAAACTTGAAAAATCCATTTGACCCTTCTCTCTCTGAAGTACTAAAGTTTAAACTAAAAAGTGCTTTTGACAAAGTATTGTAATTATTCATTTGTCCTTCTGCTGCCCAATTTCCACTGTATCCTAGAAAGTTGCTTTCCAAACAAAAATGACACTTGCCATTTCACTATTCTCACTTTAAAATGTTACCATGAAACTGGTCTTGAAAACAATGTTCTGTAAATTTCAGCACACAAAGCACTTTATGGGCACTAAGCCTTCATGTACTGTTTCATCCATGAGTTACTACAAAATGTCATTTTCAACTGATTTTAAAGAAAGACATTTAGATAAATTGCTACTGAAGAGGATGTGACAAAAATGCACCAAAGCGTATCCCAGGTATGGCATTGTGTAGGCCCACCTCGTTTTTGTAAGATTTGATTTATTTGATTCCTGTATCATCATAGTATATGAACATACATGAACATACAAAGGTACATACATTGTTGGAGCCATACATAAACATCAGTTCTTACCAACATATTTTATTCTTCATTGCCTTTACACAGTGTACAGTGGAAACGTATCAGCAACAAAACCGTACAACGAATAATACCGTAGGGCTACAGCTTAAGCTTAAGCTTAAGGAGGGAGGGATGACTTGCGAAGAGATAGGATAGTATTAAGGAGAAATGAAAAGGCTTACACAAAGTTAGTTCACCTGGATCACTGATCGGTAAGGCATGACAAAAGCATGGTATGGTGCCTATTTGAACAAATTGAAATCTTATATCCCTAGGCATGCTACCTGCCTAGTTTGGAGAAAATGGGTTATGATGTTAATAAGAAGAAGATGAAAATAGTTAACGCACGACGCACCTAGAACGCCGGACGAAGAGCGATCACAATGACGCACTGCGAGCTAAAAACTTGCTTAGACCAGGTAAATTTGATATTCCGCACTCAACGAGTTCGGGAACCTCTCCGCACGTTCCTGAAAGTGTCCGTTCACTTGCCTAAACATGTTCGGGTATTTCCGCATCTTCGGGAGAGAGAAAAATTTTCGCCGTCTAAATTTTGATCGAGACCAAAATTTGGAAGCGGAAATGAACTTCCTGACACCTTCGGCAATTTGTCCTGAGGACATCGTCAGGACATCCCGCCTGTCCGTAATCCTTCCGCTCCGTCTGCAAACGCTCCTGAAAGAATCCCGCGGTGTGGGGAAGCTTCCCGAATGAAAGCGGAAGACTCCGTTGGTGAGCAGCCTTAAAACTAGGGTAACCTAGTATCTCACCAACGGAGACGTCTCCGCGACGTCTCCAACTTATCAGTCGCAGCAGTCACGGAGACGTCTCCAACATAAATATGTCTTGCGGTCTCACCAAAGAGACGTCTCTGAGACGAGTTATGGCAGGTGTCAAAAAATATCATATGAGGGAGCCGTCGCAGGATCACCTGACTTGATCTAGACAGGATGTCAGCACGCAGATGGGTCACGTGGTTTCTAAAGTAGGTCAAACAGCGTCAAATAGAGTCGCGGAGACGTCTCCGCGACCTCTCACCAGTTTATCTCCAGCAGGTCCCGACGACGTCTCTGATACCCCCGTCACACTAGAGGCGGAATGAGCCGGAATGACGTTGGAATGAAAATTCTTCCTGCATTCCTGCATACTCGAAGTGCATTCTAAAAATTCTGACGACTTTCTGAGTGCGTTCCAAACATTCGGGCCCATTCTTGTGGCCAGACCGAATGTTTTACCCATGCTTAAAACATTCGAGGAGCATTCGGAGTGGAGAAATATCGATTTGTATTCGAAGGGTATTCTAACTGGACTCTGATTGCATTCTAAATATTCCTACCGCATTCTAAATATTCCGACGGCATTCTAACAACATTCGAAACAATCTGATCTCATTTGAGGGAGAATCGGAACGGTGTTGCGCTTCAAATTCTGCCAAAATATCTCAAATGCTCATACAATTACCCCCAGTTAAGTACTGGTTAGTGAAAAGGTGAGAGTAAATATAAGAGTTTGGGTTAGGTTTCGAGTTAGATTTTGGGTTAGTGTTAGGATTAGGTTCAGGATTAGGAGGAGGGTTAGGGTCACGGGAAGAGTCTGGGGTAATTGCCCAGGGGGTAACTGGCCTAGACACCTGGACACTCTCTTTCAAGGAGGTGCTGCTGGAGGACAGCAATCTATAACAAAGCAATATGGTCCAAGGATGATCCGGTTGAGACTGGTGAAAATCACCATTTTATACGCTGTCGGAGACCATTCCGGCGGCATTCTTGACACACACGGGATATTTGTGTTGCATTCTAATTACATTCTAGGTGTATTCTAATTTTTCGGGCTGCATTCTGTTTGAATTCGTGAACATTCAAAGTATATTTGGTAGCCATTCCTGGAACGTTCTGACCGCATTCGAAATGAGTTTGTACTGCATGCGAGACGCTTTCCGACCTTCAGACTTCGGGCAGCAATCGAACCGCACTCGTGCGGCATTCGAAGTGCTTTCTAAAGATTCTGACCGCATCCTAACAGTATTTTGAATATTCATACAGCGTTCCAAGTACATTCGAGCAGCATTCGAGAGCTGATTCATTCGGAATGTGCAAGAAGGATTCGAAGTGCATTCCAAGTATTCGAACACATTCCCTTCCAAACTGTCAGAATTTGAATTTTTCTCCCAAATGTGGCGCGAATTTGGAAAATCTTTAATTCCGGCTAGTTCTGCTTGATTCGTGCTGATTCCGAATAAGTGTAACGTGGCTATGAGACGTCTAGGAGACATCGCGGAGACATCGCGGAGACGTTTTAGCAGTCGCGGATATGGTTAGCCTCCGCGACGTCTCATTTCATTTCATTTTTTCATTTTCACACATGCATGTTCACATGCATGTTTTTTTTATTTTCATTTCCAATCAAACACAGGTAATACACTTTGACATGATTACATATATTGGAACATAATAATACATATTGGTTCTTAAAAGAACTTCATGGAAATGGAAATTGAGGGGCTGCTAAAAAGCGAACTTGTAGATTGCAGTCCCCTCACTTACGTTACATTACTACAATACATATTACTTTATAAGACAATACAACGATACATGTACCGTACAAGCTAATCATTGAAAGTATACAGTTTTCATTCAATCGAATCGGATGGTTACATGAAGTATACGCTTTCACATGTATACACATACACATAGACATAAACATAGACATAGACATACACATACACACAAGCACACACACGTACCCACATACACATACGCACACACACGCACGTACACACACGCACGTACACACACATGTTTGCATCCACACATTGTGCACACACAGAAGAGAGTAGGGAAAGAGAGGGCGGGAGGGGGAGAGGGGGAGTAGAGAGAGCAAAGGGCAGGTCAACATTCTCGATGCAGGGTGAAGAAAAAAGAACAATAGTTCCAAACAGTCAAACTAATCATGGGGTACATATGAGCTAATCAAATATTTCTTTAAATTACTAGAGAATGATTTCAAACTAATGGAATCTTTTATATTTTTCTCAAGGGAATTCCAAAATTTTGGGCCACTGTAGATAAACGTGGATTTTTTAAATAAAGTTCGGATAAGGGGCAAATGGTATTCATCTGTTTGACGAGTGGGGTATTTATGAATATTTTATTCTTATTAAACATATTTTCAAAAACTAAAGGAAGTGAATTATTATACAAACTGTACATAAATTGACCACGGTAATAATAATACAAATCCCTTACTTTCAAAACCTTATTCACCACAAATAATCCGTCAGTATGGGAATATTTGGAGGTATTACATATTACTCGAAGTGCTTTTTTTTGTAACAAAAATAATAAATCCAAATAAGTTGAATGTGTATTTCCCCAAACTATAATTCCATACGTTAAATAAGGTAAAATTAACGTTGAATATAACATCAGTAACTTTCTAACAGAAAAACAAAACTCTACTTTATTAATTACACCTATGTTACTGGAAATAGTGCGGCATATACAATCTATATGCTGTTTCCAAGAAAGCTTACAGTCTACAGTTACACCAAGAAATCTAACAGAATAGACCTGTTTTATCACTTCATTTTCAAAAATTATATCATGTGGCAATTTATCAAGGGTATTACTAAACAACATCACATTTGTTTTCTGCAAATTAAGCGATAATCTATTTGCTCTTAGCCATTGCATTATCTTGTTCAATTCTATATTCATGACATCAACTGATGTATGAGGATTTGAATGAGAAAAGAAAAAATTAGAATCATCTGCAAATAATATAAACGAAAGAACATTTGAAAATTTTGGAAAATCATTGATGTAGATAATAAAAAGTAACGGCCCTAGTATACTTCCTTGTGGAACTCCACAATCAACTGAGCGCAAAGCAGATTTTTCATTGTTTATACAAACAAATTGTTTTCTGTCTTTCAAATAGCTTGTGAACCACTCCAAGGCCTTCCCACGTATACCATAATGATTAAGTTTATAAAGAAGAATGTCGTGGTTAATCGTATCGAAGGCCTTGAGAGGTCTAGGAAGATTCCTGCAGTATGTTGAAACTTATCAATTGCTCGAGATACTTTTTCAGTGAAAGATAATATTGCATGTGCTGTGCTATGTTTCTTACGAAATCCAAATTGATATTTTGACAAAATGTCATTTATATTTAAAAAATCTATAACTCGAGAATATATTATCTTTTCTAATATCTTAGATATATTAGGCAAAAGTGAAATAGGTCTGTAATTATTCTATTCTTCCCTATTACCCTTTTTAAAAATTAGAACTATTTTTGATATTTTCATAACATCTGGTACCTGCCCTTGTGATATTGATAGATTAAAAATATGAAACAAAGGATCAACAACATAGGGTATTATATTTTTTAACAGTATATTATCAATATCATTATAACCAGAACTTCTTTTAGAAGGTAAATTATGAACAATATCTAAAATCTCATATACTGTTACAGGGGAAAAAAAGATTGAATTTTGATTACCTACGTCCAGATAATCATAAAATTCTTTAGTAAAACGGAATATTTGCACAAAGATTCCGGCCAACAGTTGAAAAATGTGAATTAAATATTTCTGCTATCATACGTAAATCTTTTATTTCAAATCCATCATTCTTGATTTTAGAAATAACATTTCTTTCCTTATGCTTATTCAATGTTTCATTTATCAATTTCCAAGTATTACTCATATCATTTTTAAACAAATCTAATTTTCTCATATAATTCCTTTTTTCTTTACGCAATACCATAGTGAGAGTATTTTTATATGCAGTATACTTATCACGGGATTGCTGTGTTTTTTTAGCCTTACTTACATAATACAAATTATTTTTACGATTAATTGAACGTAATAATGACTTTGACACCCATGGCAATCTTGGATCACGTTTATAACTACCCAACTTCTTTTAACTAATGGAATATGTGTATGAAAGTAACAATCTTATTTATAAAAATTTCATAAGCTACATTCGTATCTTGCACCACATATAAGTCAGACCAGTCAATTTCCATCAAAGATTCTTGAAACCGGGCTATATTCTGAGGTGTAAACTTACGCCTTCTTTCATAATTCTGAGGTATTTTAGTCTTTAACTGTAAGGATGAACACATATAAATAGCATAATGATCAGATATATCCGTAAATATAATATATCCGCAACTGATGGAGACTCCTCGGAGACGTCGCGGAGACGTCGCGGAAACTTCGCGAAAAATCGAACATGTTTAAATTTCTTGCGACTAATCGGAGACGCTGTAATTTTCAGTAGACGTCTCGGGGACGGACGTCGCGGAGACGTCTCTGCAACCAGCAAAATCTGGAGTCGCGAACTAGTCGCGAACTAGTCGCGAACTAGTTTAAAGCCCAGTGAGATACCCCCTTAAGGGAGGCGAGGTCCCCATGCAATCCCCACAGCCAAACCTCTCTTCCACTGATTAGGAAAAGGAAATTTTGCCAACATACAAGGAAAAAGAGGAAACAGCACTCTCTGCTCCGAGTAAACTTTGTTTTTGCGCCTTTTTCAGAAGTAATTTACATTTGAGGGATTTTCAATAGTTTTTTTTCCCTCACTGGGATATTTATTATTCTCTTTCATCTGTACAGGTATTACAACATATTTCAAATAACATATACTTTTTCGAATTCAATACAATATACATCAAGAAAAAAGGTGTCTAAAGAGACACCATTTTTTCTGAAACATTTGCAACGTATGATTATTTCTTGCAATAAATTTCTCTTTTTTTTTTAAATTCATGAATCACCGGACAGGCGTCATCTCCACTAGGGCGAAAGCTCGGTGGTCTAGTGGAGATGACGCCTGTCCGGTGATCAGGAGGTCGTAGGTTCGAATCCTGCTCGAGTATGTACGCCCATGATTTTTTATCATGGCTACTACTAAAACACTGATCAATTCAGTGCTTATTTACGTCGATGTAGGGCAATTTGTCAATCAGTTGCAATGGAAACATCTCGACGGAAGAATTTCATGAATTTAAATAACAAAGCAGTACCCGCTGCATGCTATAAGGATTAGAACCAACACTTGCTGTCGGGCGAAAGCTCGGTGGTCTAGTGGAGATGACGCCTGTCCGGTGATCAGGAGGTCGTAGGTTCGAATCCTGCTCGAGTATGTACGAACATGATTTTTTATCATGGCTACTACTTAAACACTGATCAATTCAGTGCTTATTTACGTCGATGTAGGACAATTTGTCAATCAGTTGCAATAAATTTCTCTTTATCATAATATTCCGTTATACTATGTTTACATAAATCAAAACGAGGTATTATTTTTCTTATTTTACAAACATAAATTTCATATCTCACAAGCATGGTAATACAATTCAATGCCGAATTGTTAATACCCCCAAAACCAAATGATTTATTTTCCGTCTCATACTTCAACCCACAATCTATAAACATATTGACACTCACTCAAAAAATGTATTTAAGTCTCAACATACACATTACAAAATGAACATTCTTTTCTTTCAGCCAATCCAATTCTATTCTCATCTTATTTATATATAAAATTCTATTAACTATTTTAAACTGAAACAATCGTAGATTAACATCTTCCGTGCTCTTGAACTGGGCCATCGAAAAAGATTGCCATTTCTTTTCTTCAAGTTGTATCAGTTGTCGCCCTTTTAAAAATCCTTTACATTAATATACATTATTTCTATTCTTTAACAAAACAGCATAAAAATGTGAACATCCTTTACGATATTTTATAACCAATTTTAAAATATCAGGTATAATTGGTTGACAAAACTTTTCCATATTATTCATACTTCGACCACAACCTGCTTTTTTAACCGCATGACATATTTCAAAATAATCTAAAAAATTAACGTCAACAACATATTTCCTCTCAAAAGCAGTAAATGATAACACATTTCCTTCTTCATCTAACAAATCATTAACAAAACGAATTCCTTTTTGATCCCACTTTCGTTTGAAAACCGACACATTCCCTATAAATCTTATTATTTTTCCACAAAGGTTGACATTGAAAATTATTACAATAAACCGAAAGTAAATCACCGTAAGCTGTGAATACTTCTTTCCAAAAGGGATTACACGTATGTGAGGCTTGTTCAAAGAAAAAATCATCTCCGAGACTCATATCTAATTGATGGGTCTGGGGTAAAAATATACTCAATAATTTTTCTGACCATTTATCCGTTGTAAATAACAATCGCCTAATCCATGATATTTTCAATGCTGTAACCTGTGTGTAAATATTTATCATTTTCAATCCACCTTGAGCATATGTCTGAGACATTTGAATTCTGTTTATTTTCTCCGGCTTCCTTTCCCATATAAAACTATAAAACACATCATTTATCTCATTCAAAAAATTACCTTTAGGACTTGGCAAAGACAAAAACAAATAATTCAATTTAACTACAATTCTGCTCAGCACTGTTAAAGAGCGTTTACGCCAAGAGTTAATTTTTTTCCTAATCACTTCCATTTTTTTCATAATAATTATACTGAACAGTTCTCTCTAAATCAACAACAAAAAAAGTATACCCAGATACTTAAAACCTCCTTCATACACCCAATGAAGATTCCTTTCAGGCAACATTCTATCTTCTTTATTCTTACATTTCCCTATTCATATTACTTTTGTTTTATTTTCATTGATTTTTAAACTAGATATATTTGCAAATCTATCAACAATATTCGTTGCTATAAATAAATCCTTCTCTGCACCATTTAATGTCAACAGTGTATCATTCACATATTGAACTATTCTATGAATCATATTATCTATTTTTATCCCTTCAAATGAATTGGGTCCAGAAATCATCAAATTTAATATTTCACTGCACACTGCACAGATTTTTAATAGTTGCCATCACATCGTACATATGTAAAATACATCGTTTAGTTCGCTTTAAATGTGACCGCCCAACTCAAACATAACACAAGTGGAACTAGGTCATGTTCAAATCAAGTTGAATCAAAAAGAAATTACATCAATGTGAACTAAATGACAAAGGAGCAACACAAAAGTGCAGTTTATACTACAAGCATATTTATGGTCACATGTGTAATAAGAATAAGGCAGTACATTTGATTCAACGAGGAAGCAGGAGACCGTCAGCATAAGCCAACTTGACTGGGTTGATGGCCTCATTGGGAAATATCACTCAGATTTGCCTCTCACAAAAAGCATTTTTTTTTCTTCACATTACAATGGTATGCTTTAAAGGGAAAAGAAGATGTGAGTGAGTGCTATGCGGGTGAAATAGGTGTTATCAGTACAATGATACTATAATAAATTCAGACCAAAACATAAACAAAATTATATCGATTATCATACTTTACTTTACAAAATATATCTAGTTAAAATATATTTCTTTTAACTAGCTTTGAAAGAAAAAAAGACACGTTCGTGTTTTTAGGGAGTCGGGTAAAACATTCCATGTATCAGGTCCGTGATGCCTCACTGACCTAATAAAGCGCTATCTCAGCATCACTCACAGCTGGAATTTGAAGCAATAAGGCAAAGCGTTTTTTCGGCTGGTGTGACCTCCATGACGGCTAGCAGTCAAATGAGAAAAATTGAAAGTCGGCTCCCAATGTACAATCTTGCCCTATTTCCTAATACTGTCCGCATATCTAACTCTTGTTGCAATTGTGTTGTCCGCAAGTTATCCTGATCGTCTTCGTTCATGATTTAATCATTCCTGGTGTAATGTTTCCGCGCTGCGCGGCTACGATTAACATATTCCGTGGTATTTTGCGCTCTTCCGAAGTGATTCCTAGGACACTCCTAGGAATGTCCACAGGCAGTCTGCGGACATTCCGCGGACATTCCGCAGAATGTCCTAGGACAAGCCGATTCCACCCCTTTTCCGTATCCGACACGGACAGGATGCCGAAATGAGTGAATTTGCTTCCGCCAACCTTGCGAAGCTTGTCCGCGCCTTATAGTGGACGTCTGCCCGTGATTAAGGTACAAATGTTTTCAGAAAATGCAAAGGAAGTGCACATACACTTTTTTTTTTCATTACAGCATTCCTGTATCGAACGAAAGACATTGACATATTTTATTTTATTTGATTTGATTTGATTTGATTTAATTGCTTCTGTATCATCATTGTACATGCACATTCATGTACATATTTATATACTGTATATGCATACATAAGCATAAGCTGTTCACAGAATATTTTTTGATTCATTGCCTTTACACAATGTACAGCAAAACGTATAAGTAATACAACAATGAATAATACAGTGGGGCTACAGCATAAGGGTGGCTTGATTTGCGTGCAGCCCCCGTACATATTGAATTTTATTTTTTGATGATGAATAGACTTCAATTTCCAACTTACATTTGAAGACCTGAGATCCATAATTACAGATGTAAAAACGAATTAAAAAAAATTGTACACAAGTTAATACAGAAATGAAAAATTCTTTCCATTTTTCAGTAGCCCAAGGTAAAAAAAAAAAAAAAAACCTGCATCGAATATTAATTTGAAATTGCATACTAGTCTATGGAGTTTCTTTCTTTGATTTTTTTAATTTAAATTTTCTTGACATGGTACTTCCGTTAATTTGTTTGTTCCTTCCAACAAGAATCCATACTTTCGTTGATTTGTTTGTTCCATCCAACAAGAATCCAAAGTAGTAAATTGAACAATACCTCACTCTTGGTCTTTCGTTTGTCTTGAAAAGACCTATTATACATTGATACCATAAATTCTGATAAGACTGGAAATGAAAAGCAGAGCCGGTTTTTATACTCACTCTGACAATTTTCACCAGACCAGAGTTTCGCACAGGGTGAATTTTTACAGACTCCAGAATATCTCTCACATTGACTAAAGTGACAGTGACATGTTTGAGTGCATCCAGCTCCATAGGTTCCACTGGCACAATCTTTGATAAGTGATGGTGAAGAGGTCGACAATGAAACAGACTAATGTTGTCTAAAAAAGAGAGAATTCATCAATTACAAGTAAACTGAATCATCTGCAGCTCTTGTAATGAAGTAACTGTGTTCTATTCAACATGTGTCTGCCATGATGATATACAACCTGTACCTTGCATCAAAGCCAGTCTGTTTTGTGTGTGTTTTTGTTTTTATTGAAAAGAACCAAAGCTCTGCATATACAAAACACGACATCAAAAACAGTCCTTCTCTACCAACACAACAATACGATGTTCAAAGAAAGAAAAAGAATGATAATGAATGAATGAATGAATAAATAAATAAATAAATAATTGAATAAATCTCTCCATGTCTTAAATTACAGCAGTGCTTATACTTAAAAAACAATATACAGGTTTCCCTGTTAGTGTAAATCTAAACACAACCCAGTTTAGAAACGTCCTAAGCTATTTCTAAATTGTATGGAAAATTTCTCAAAATGCACTGGTAGCTTTCTTTCTGCATTCTTGTAGTAAACTCGCTTTTTTGAATTAGCAAATGCAATAAATGTTTGATGATTCAATTCTGTCTGCTGAAACTTACATCTAATCACATAATATTTGAAACACATAAACAAAAAGCTTTAAACATATCATAGTAACTGTAATTTTCCGTTCCAAATATGTAATTGAAATTGCCATTCTTTGACTGTTTTGTTTATGGCTCTTATCAATAGCATTTAATAGAGTCCCCCACAGTTGTAATGCTATTTTACAGTCACAAAACAAGTGTTTTACAGTTTCAGAGTAATCTGGGCAAAAATAACTAAAAAGTGATTAACTTCTCTTTATCCTATCAGGCAAAGATGGTGTATTTGTAAAGCCGAGTTGTTAAAATAAAAGGATTTGATAAGAGGGAAGTTGCTCGTGCTTGATCAGTAATAAATGACGTACATTTCCATAGATTAAAACTAGAGTAACGCATGTAACATTTGATAATGTTTGCATTTTGAGGGTTTTCCACTTTTCTGTCCCAATTATGGTGGGACCCTAAAGTCCGAATGGCAAGTTATCATGACTATAATTTCCAGTTTATCAACTGACTGAATATGCAAATGAAGGACATTCAGAAACTGGTATCTTCTACGAGTTAATTTTGATAGGTCATAATTTCTCATTTACTTGAAAAGTAATGATTGAATTTTCCTTAAACTTTCGAAATAAAAAGAATAAATTTACATTAGGTTCCATCATCAGCACAAGAACAAAAGTAGTGTGATTAATATAATAAATACAATTTTTAATTAGATCTGGTAACACGTGGGACATTTAAGTAACTCATACAGTGAAGGACAACTTGTGTATAACACAATGGAAGTATATATTGAAATTTTGCCAATTATTTAAAGAAATAAAAAATCCCTTAAACCATACAGAATAATGAATTTTCTATCCAGTACTCAAAATGTTGATCATTGTGGTTTTGTAAATTCCTGGCATTCTTTAACTGATCTGAAACTAGATTTCGTACAGTTTTGCACAAAGCAAAAAAAAAAAAAACCAAATGAAAAGGGCTTTACGCATTGTTTTAAAGGTAGATGATATAGAAAGAACCTCGATATTGTTTAGTAAATCAGGTATTTATTCAATATATGTTCGTTGGAAAAGAGTAAATGTGATTTTGTTGCATCAATGTTTGTGCGGTTTTGCACCACCACATCTTTCGTCAAGAATACATTTAAAAGAACACAGCTATAAACTCCGTAATTCTCAGGTTCAAATTTGGTTACCCAAACCTAAAACAAATTTTATGAAAAGAAGTTTTTTCATTGTCATTGGTCACCCGGAACACAAAAGATATACATTGTTTTTGTAAGAAGATGAAAAATGAGATCCAGACTTCCTAAGATGTAATTTGATATATTTGTATTCATATTCTCAATGTCTTTTTTATATAAAGTATTGTTTTATTTATCATTTGGTCACCGGTTCCAAATTTCCGGTTTTAGATATCCCCTTCTTCATAATATATATGTACACACACTCAAATACATTTTTGTTGTCGTTGATTAGTATTTTGGTTAGGTATTTAGCTGTGTTAAGTTTAGTTCTCTGAGCATATCTTTATCGTTTTTTGTCCGGCTATTTCTATTACTGCCATTATTTTAATATATGATATTAAGATGTCGACTGTGAGTCATTTTGTGTATATTTTTTTTATTTGCCACTGAAATAATTTTGATGAATTTATCAATTTGTCGACTTCATACCCATGGTTTTATATGAATTTTAAATGTATGTCAAGTGGACCCCTTTCCAAATCAGCTGTGCTGAAAGGGCTATCCACCCTACTGCTGGAAATAAATGAATAAATAAAAGAAATAAACAAAAAGAAGTTACTATGTACTTCATAGGTTTTCATTTACTATAAGACATTATTTTGCTTTATTGTGAAACATTTTACCATGTTGATTGAAGAGATAACTTAACCTTTCCTTTATTTTACAAATTACAAAGTTTTTCTTTTCACAAATGAAGTGTCAGCAGATAATCTTTTATCAACCCAGTTTAGTTGTTTAATTCATCAAACGAAATGAATGTATTGCACACGTATGTTTGGTGTTGTGTTATTTGCTTCCTAAAAGTAATAGATGTATAACAAATTGTAATGATTCTCCAGTATGACAAGTATTTTCACAATATTGAGAAACAAAGTAAAACAAAATAGAGCAATCTTCCTGGTCCACACGTTATTGGAAAATGAATTGGTTTAGATTATTTACAGAGTGAGTTATTTTCATTATTTCTGTTTTCAATTTAAATTCAGATGATTCAATTTCCAAAGTGATATAAAGCAATATACATACCGCTCACTTGAATACATAATATTTGTAGAAACTGAATCACAAGAGTTTCAACATAACATGTATAAATTATTATGACTATATAAACTTAGGTTTTTAGATAAAAAAACAAGCATGCAATACAATCTTATTTTGAAATTCTCTATGGAAAAGAGGAATTCACAAGAAAATCATAGCCTGTAAAATTTGTAAATTACTCTATGGGATAGGAGATGAGGGCATCTTCAGTCGAGACGTTTTTCATTGCAACTGATTGACAAATTGCCCTACAT
The DNA here is from genome assembly GCF_040938485.1 of Diadema antillarum. Lineage (NCBI taxonomy): Eukaryota > Metazoa > Echinodermata > Echinoidea > Diadematoida > Diadematidae > Diadema > Diadema antillarum. The sequence continues at coordinate 257,921 of NW_027271996.1, forward strand.
CGACGTGAATAAGCACTGAATTAATCATTGTTTTGTTATTATTCTTTTTTTTTTTGTAATAGTCATGATACAAAAAAAAAATACATACTCGAGCAGGATCCGAACCTACGAACTCCTGATCTCCGGAGATGTCATATACCCTCATCAAAATAATATATTGTTTAAATTAGGATAGTTTATGTACAAACTAATAAATCATTCCCTGTCTTTTGTGTTTGATTCCAGTTTATTCAAAATAAAATTCTACATTCATATCCCACTAGACAATCTAATAAATTTCATTTACCACTGTGTAGGATAACTTTTACAAAATCTTTATTCTCCTTTGCCGAGCCTAAATTCTGTAATTCGCTTGATAGCAGCATAAAAGAAGATTTAAGTTATAATGCCTTTACTTTTAAATCAAAGAAACTATTAATCCTTATATAACTGGGGACTTGTATTTTTAAAGACGCTTATTTGTTTTTAACTTTGTTTGATTTATTTCATAATAATTTTCACACATTTTTCATACAGTCCATATCTCGGTAAGATTATAGTCTCATGTGCTTTGGCATCGACCATTGAATTCTTCCTCCTTTGCTCCTTTCCCTGTCCTCCCCTTCCTGACCCTTTTCTGACCTTTGACCTCCTGTCTATTCTTTCTACGCGTATGTAAGAGAGTTGTTATGTTTCTGTCTGTGCGTGCGTTTGTGTGTGTAATTATTCTATGTTCTGTTTCCGTAGCAATATGTCTTATCGTTTTGTTTGATTATACATGTACCACAATTTGCTACTTACGAGGGGACTGCATTGTACAAGCTAGGCTTTTTACTCTGCAGTCCCCTCCATTTTCGATTTTTTTTTCTTTGTTACGATTCAGTTACACTTTGTCCATGCGTGTTTTGTCTTTATGTAAACAAATGACGTGTATTTAAATCTCATTTGAATATGCAAATGTCACATTGTAGTTTACTTTGTTTACATGCAAATGTCATATGGTATACTTTCGTCGGAAATGAAATAAAATGAAATGAAAAAATGAAATGAATATAGGTGTACTGATGACAGCCATGAATAGCCTCAAAGGTAATATTTAGATCCTTACTTGTATCACAGTTGATTCCTTGTGTCCCTATGTCACAAGAACATCCAAATGGGTCAGGCAGGCAGAACTGATTAGGACTACAGGTGTCAGCTGGATCACCACGGTATGTACATCTGAACTCACAGTTTGGTCCAAATCGATTTCCACCATTGGTTCTGCAGACTAAGAAGAAATCAGTTAACACACCAATGCAGTAACTTGTAACTACACATGCATTTCAAACACTTTCCCAGAAAATACTAGTGTCACTCCAGACGTGTATACATACGTGCATCCATTGACTGTGGTGATGTCATCGAATGTGTATACCGAGATTGCACACTTAACAGTACAGTCAGTCATTTGCAAGGAACATCAACATGTCAGTCACCTGCAGTTCGCACATAGGATCTAGGAGGCCTCGTGCTTTTACAGTATCTGGCATACTATTCGAGACTTCCATCAGCCTGATGAGCATCAAGTAGGCTGGGAACATCGCAAATACATGTAGTTGCACATCTGGACTGACAGGTCTCAGACATAATGCACTCCGGCGTACACATGTCTTTGTTGTGAAATAGTTGGTACATCAAAGAGGATCTGTAGGCTGTATGCATCCATGTGACAAAGCTGACACTGGCTTTGTCACTGACAGAGTTTATACTCAAACGCTCACCACCATTAAAGGACAAGTTCACCTTCATAGACATGTGGATTGAGTGAATGTAGCAATATTGATAGAACACATCAGCAAGAGTTTGAGGAAAATTGGACAGTCCGTTCAAAAGTTACGAATATTTTAAGTATCTGCACAGTCACTGCTGGAGGAGAAGACTACTACAGTGTATGATGTCACATGCGTACAACTATATAAGGAAAATAAAAAGAGAATTTCACAAAACTTTACTTTTTGAATAAAGTGCACATTTCTTCGACGTGCTACTGACGTAAGTTAAGGGTAATATTATTCCCCCTGCCTTCTGAAAGAGAGAAGTCGAGTGTTCTTTTGTTATGCGAGAAAAATGGAAATATGTTGAACTTTCTTTATTCTTTCTTTATATCGTTGTACTCATGTGACATCACAAGCTATAGTAGTCTTTTCATCCAGTCGTGACTGAGCAGAAACTTCAGAAATTCACAACTTTTTAACGGATTGTCCGATTTTGCTCAAACTCTCACTGATGTGTTCTATTAATATTGCTGCATTCACTCAACCCACATGTCTATGAAGGTGAACTTGTCCTTTAAGCCACAATAGCACATGAATCTAACAGCAGAACACAGCTCATGTTTACAATTGATCACCTTCCTGCGGGTTTATTGTATTCTTTCGTCATACAGCTATGTTGAGATGTCCTCAGCTTAACACAAGCTTTCTTCTTGCTCTGGATTCACTTAATTCTACCTCTATTATATAGTTTGAAACATTTGCCAGAGCAAATTACCAAAATAACAAGTTACAGTAAGTTTTTCCGAATCGAACGTCAGCAACCTGTAAGATATACATGGTTCTTATAAAGGGAAAGTAAGGGGAAAGGACCTGAGCTCAGCAAATCAGGAAATTCTCTCCTCCACACAAAAAGCCAAATATAAGGTTTATAAAAGAGGACCTACTTCAAGCCAAGCAGGCTGCGTACCTCGTGTCTGTAGTCAGAGACAAAGAGTAAATAAAAGAGGTCCACTTTTACCCAATCATGGTTGTGGCCGGAATTACATAACTTGTGTGTGACTTTGTCCGGCTGACTTTCAATAAATTCATAAGGGAAAATCATCATCCCATCTGGACTGCCTGTTCCAAGCTTTTGTTTTGTTGAAATGGGCACTTACTGTCCGAGGCACAAAATCTGATAACTCTGGTAGTTGACACTGACTGGCAGCCGTCTCTGCCTCTGGGGGTGATTACATAAGCCAACTTGACAGAGTGATACAAACCTCCTGTCAACTGAAGTTGATGGGGGGGGGGGGGGAACTGAGGCCTCGGATATGACTATTGGTGCTCGCTTGGTACGTCCAGTGGGTAAATCACACCAGAAATATACAATTTCATCTGAGACATGTTTTCATGTCACAATCAATGATATGGCGGCCTGGATATTGAAGGGTTAATAGGTTAACATACAGAAGTGTATTCTCAACCTGAATGGATGCAGTGGAAATGATACAGAGAAGACAGAGGTTGATTATACAAAACACAACGCACACCACACCCTCAAGAATAACTCCACTAACTGTCAAATTGACATCTGCAAAATCATTTCTAATTGGGATTTTCGAATATTTTCACTGCATATCACATGTAGGCAACAACTTCTCAAGTAGCTGGACCTGTGCTATCAAAGTGTTTTCAGTCTGCGTTTTCAATCTGCTGAATGAGAACACTGTTCTAGTGAAGTTCAATTCTGGTTCATCCAACATGAAGGAAAATTTGTCCAACAATACAAAAAAACAATACCAACTAGAAATGTCGCTACGGTGACTGGTATACCTCCGCCATAATGCATAAATCTCCTCATAGGTCTATTGTACATGTGGACAAAGTGTGTTTGACAGTTTCACATACTTGGCAAAATATTAAGATGACATGTTTGTCACAAATATGTTGAATGTACACCTTCCTAGACCTAGTTTGGATCGGATGAATGGGAGAGTATGTATTTGGGGATTTGGGGATTCGAGGACTTTTTACTTGACTTTGACCCTTTTATAAGTTTATGCATTAAGGAATTTGCAAGGTATGGAGAAAAAGTGCAATTTCTATATGTAATAATAAATTGTTATCATTTTTACCTGGCCTTTCGCCCATGACCTGTAACCCTATGACCCTAAAATTCATAAGAGAATCACTGTCAGGCAGAACATGAATACTAAAGACAACTTGAGCCAATTCCGATCTCTGACCTTTTTACCTATTGCCTTTTTTGGCAAAAAAAAAAAAAAAAAAAATCCCAGAGAATCTCTATTGGGCAATGCATGTATGCACGAATTTAAAATGAAATCCTGCAGGCACTGCATGTATATGAGGGAAATAGTCAAATTTTGAAGAGTTGACCTTGAACTTTGACCTCTAGCCTTTGACCCAATGACCCCCAAATTCCCTAGATAATCACTGCCAGTCAGTACATGCATGTGTACTATGTTCCATGAAGATACCTGGAACCATTTCCAAGATATGGAGAAAAGCGAAATTTTAACATTTTCACTTGACCTTTGACCTCAAGTCCCGAAACTCTCACCAGAGAATTCTAATTAGGAAGTACATGTATGCACTAGGTTTCAAGAAAAATCTTCAGGCATTGCATAGATATGGGGGAAATAGTGAAATTTTGAGCATTTGACCTTGACCTTAGACCTTAAGCATGTGCACCCAAGAGTTAATAGGCACAACTTCACCCCCTCATACACATACATGCCAAGTTTCATTGGGATACCTCTGAAGGTTTTTTAGTTACGCTGTCCACAAAATTGATTACGGACGGACGGAACGACGGACAACCCGAAAACATGTGCGCGGAGGCCTAAAAAATACCAAAAAAAAAGTGAAATAGATGTAATATTAGTCACAATCACATTTTTGATTCGACGAAAAATAATATCACCATTCCCCTTCTCAAAATCCTTGTATTAAATATTTTTATCTCATTATACATGCCAACAATATAGGTTTTTCCGCCCAATTTCATCAGATTTGCATTCGAATTGATGACAAGGCGTTCAAATTAAAGGGATTATTGTACTACTCTCACGGTTCATTTTCAGTCTTTGAGTATTCGATTTCATTTCATGTCATTCCTTTTTAGATTTTATTTCATTCAATTTAGAGAGAAATTCATTCAATTAAACGGCTAAAATTTGGCATTCAATTTTGCGCCAGTTGAAAAGACGTTCAAATACCAGTTTCAATTTCATTTATAGGCACACAACTTTGACCTTTGAACGTTCAAATAAAATTAGCATAACCAAGTCCTGTAATTCTATGCAGTTCTTACGTTGATGAATGGCAAATCCATTTTCACTTTATTTCCCCCATCAAAATGGATATCACACTATTTTACAGAATGGCCCGAGAATTCGTACGTTTTTCGTAAGATGGTCCTACATGCAACTCATGGCACTCTCAAGTCATTCGTAAGAAAATTTTAATCTTCAAGATGGCAATAGTGCCAACGAGACTACAACTGCAGCTGCATCTTCAAGTAAAGGAGGACATGAAGGAAGGAGCTCGAGGTTGTTGCTCCAACTCTCCCCCTCTCGCTCCTTCCTTCTTATCTTCCTCCTTTCTTTTCTTCCCCTTCCCCCTTGGATTGCCTTCCCTTTGGTCCCATATTTAACAGAGATGATTTCTGGTCGAACACCTAGAACAGAGTGAAGATTTGAACTTCGCGCGTTTGGCTTTATACCCCCTAAAATTCAACAGTTGTACAAATTGTGTACCTACGCCTTAATAGTCCCTCACGACCACCTTACAAACTCGAAGAGTTGTTCGTAAGAACGCCGTACGAATCTCCGTTCGTATGGCATTCTTACGAAAGACGTAAGAGCCCTCTATGAACGACTTAAGGCGTTCTTACAATCATCGTAAGAATTCAAAGGCTTTTAGAATTGTCTCTCGACCTTAAAAAAAATCTTGCGTGGTTCTTACGATGTTCGTACGACGTTCGTACGGCCGCCTTACGAAGAGAGGGTTTTGTACGAAGTAAAAAAAAAATCTTGGACAAGATCATCGACCAGCCTACGAACTTACGAACGGTCTACGAACGGCCTACGAACACTGGTTTCGTACGGCCTTCTTAAGAAGATCTTACGAAATTTTCTAAAAATTGTTCGAACGGCGTTCGTAGCAGTTCGTAAAGGCATTTGTGACCAAGCCTTTAGCGTTTTGAATGTTGATCTCGGTGACCATTAAAATTCGCTCGAAAATGAATGCTCGCATTATTGAATCGAATGCAAATCTGATGAAATTGGGCGGGAAAACCTATATTGCAGATATGGTTCCTTTTCTTTCCCAGAGTTGTCGATTCCACATAACATTATTTGTTGTCATGTGTGTAACCTCTTTTTTTATAATGTCAAGTAAAAAAATGCTGTGGAGATTTCTGATGTGCAAGCAAATGATAAATGTGTTCTTGACAAGCACAGCATCACTTTCCTGTGAAAATATGTAACACCTTTAAATATATATTTCTATTACTTTCCTATGTTTACTCTAACGAAATTTTTGCTGTTATTTTCATACTTCTGATTCTTATATCATCACAAAGTCAGCTTGATCATGCATCTCTGCTTTACCATACAAAGAAATGATTGCTTCAAAGATATGATCAGGACATCTATTTATGCCCAAAATATATTCACATCTTTGTGTGTGTGTGTGTGTGTGTGTGTGTGCGCGCGCGCGTATGTGTGTGTACGTGTATATGTTATCTGAATACAGTGTGTACAATGTACTTACTGTCTAAACAGTTCGGTCCTCTGAAATTGTTTGGACAAATACACCTGCCAGTTTCATCATCACACACTCCACCATTGTAGCATTTGTCACAGATTCTGGTGCAGTCAGGGGGGCCCCATTTACCAGCTGGACAATCTACAAATAAAATTAAAAATGGGATCATAAACATTGCAACTGAATTTAACTTTGTTCTATTTAACTATAGAAGCCATAGTCTGTGTAATCGCGTAGATTATTAACCCTGAGTTAATTTTTTCCCTTTGTTCTCTGATTTCATGAATATCATGCAAAAATCATGGCTGTAAGATTTTCACTACACTAAAAAACATACCGAAGTTCAATAATGCCATCACATGTTCTAACAACAATGTTAAAACTGATCTTTGACCTCTAATCTTGAAAAAACTTAACACCAAAGTCAAAGTGGCAGATTTCCCTTTCTTGGATATTTTTGTTCTTTTATGTTGGATTCAATCTTTACTGAATGCCAGTCATTGCGCTGTTTCGCATGTAAACCTCGTCCCTTTACCATAATCTAGGGACCTTTTAATTTTACCTTCATGAGCCAATATCTAATCAATCAATTACTTTGAGGTCACAGAAAAATGTCCAGAAGTATATCATGACAACTTATACTCTTCCAAGTTTTTGTATGTAATATGTTCTACTGTAAATTGCCATTGTTGAGTTCAGACTTTTATACATTCCCCCTACATGAGATTGGCTGAGTGTGAGGGCAATCTGCTCTCTGTGAACATTTCCTGCACCTACACTGTACTGGTCAGAAGGAGGTCAGTATGCACGTTTCTAGTCTTTCTCTCTCTCTCTCTCAGTTGTCTTGTCTAAAGTTTACCCACCCATATCCCATTCTGCTCACACAGGCATTCCCCTTGGATAAAATCAGGTGTACATAATTTTTGGTTATTCGAAGGGATCGATGTTATCAAGGTGATGAATTAGGGGCATTCATTTATTTATTTTTTTTTTTTTTATTTTTTTTTTTTTTGGGGGGGGGGGGTGAATATACACAATGCGTATCAGAAAATGTCTTGTATGGCGATCTTGATGATTAAAAGCATGCAGGATGGGTTATTTTAAATCGTATGCACATGTATTAATTAAAGTAACAAGGCACAAAAGATGAAAGTGTCAATAGAATTTTTCCTCACACAAAATACAAACTACTACACTGTATGCTAAACTCTGATACAGAACCACAAAGTTAAAGTAACACTAAAAAAAAGTCATGTTCCCTTCATTTTTTCGGTTAATATTATTTTCACATTACAGCCTAAAAAATCCCAGTTCCTTTTTTTTTTCTACGTTACATTACTTTCACATCAAAGCCTATCTTGCCTCAAATAACATACCACGAACAATAAGTCTGTACAGGGCTCCCCTTCCTTGGCCTCTCATGTCACTGTAGTGAATCTCATAGATGCCTTCATCCTCAGCCACAATTGGATCAGAGAATGTGAACGTAGTGGTCGTCTGTCCTGACACAGGAGCTCCTCCATCTTTTCTCCAGACAATGGCTCCAGAAGAACAACCAGGACTACTTGTAGCTATCATTTGAACTATCACTCCTGTGTCACCTACATTCACTGTACGGGTGAATCTCCCATCCACAGGCTCAAAGCAGGCTAATGCATAGAAATGGAGTTTACAATGCATCGATCATCAATACATCATGTTTAGGCTTTCCTGACTACACGTCGAGGGTAGTATGCTCTTTCTCCTTCATACCGTTTACCTGCCAGTTAATCTTGGGAAAACGGTATAATACACCAACAATCCCTTTAACCTTTTAATTGAATGCAATACTGGCATAAATCCTAGATAAAGCAGTCAGTCAAGTATGTAAAATATGGCTTACAACTGTGTTCATATCATAATTATAAGAAGTACCAATAACTCGCACAAGATTGTTCCTCATATTATTCTAAAATTGTATGCGACCTGGGAGCTTATCACCTTGATAACAAACTATTAATTGAAGGAACGCATAAGATAAATCCTAAATTAATTTCACAAAAGTTACATATAGTGGGCGTCAGTTAATTAACAGAGTGCTGTATCCTACTGAAACCACAGAAACAGCTAGATTTAGATGTTTTACACTTTTGCAAGAATGTGATCAGTATACAAAAATCATTTGTTTTGTTGACCATGCATATCTTAAATAGCACCCACTAATTACTACTCTCATGAAAGGTGGCAGGAAGAATACATGTGTGCAACTTTCAATGAAGCAAGAAATTTACTAACCACCTGTACCGCCCGCACGGAAACGCTGTTAGTGGGAGGTTTGTTAGCGCTAACAAGTCACTAACAAATCAGCCACCAACAGGATGGGCAAAATGACCGCACAGAAAGCGCTGACGGGCGGACGTCCACTTGGGCGCGGAGAAGCCCAGGAAGGGTTGCGGAAGAAAATTCTGTCATTTCGGCATCCTGTCCGCGTCAGATGCGGAATAAGTGTGTGAATCGGCTTGTCCTGGGACATTCCTAGGAATGTCCGCGGATCGTCCGCGGACTGACTGCGGACATTCCTAGGAATCAATCCGGAAGAGCGCGAAATACCTCGGAATATGCTAATCGTAGCCGGGCAACGCGGAAACATTTAGGATTACACCAGGAATGAACGCGGACAATCAGGATGCCTTCCGGACAACATAAGTTAGACGCGCGGACAAACTGCGAACATTACCAGTATGAATTTGGCGCTGACTTTGAATTTTTCTCATGAGCTTTATCCATCGTGAAGTACATGCTTTGTCCGATACTTCTGCAGAGCATGCCAAAATGATTCTAATCGTTAAATTTGTTTTTCTTTCTCTCATTTTTAATGCGTTGTGCATCTCTATCTCTTATCTTGATCACTTAGAACAGTTTGCAATGATTCAAGTCCGAGAAGTTATTTTTTTTTAATGCTAAGAGCTTACTATTATCAATGAAGTGTAAAAATGGGGAAATATTTCTAACCTACTTTTATTTTTATTTTTGAATATTTTGGATTTCAGCTGGGCTGTCAATTGGACAATCCAGTTTATTTGCAATTAAACAAAAAAGAGAAGATAAAATCATTAGGTGATAACAACTACGAAAATCATTCAGGTAAAAAATTTCTGAAATGATTTGTGATGCTTAGAGTGTACATAAATATATACACTCTTTCGAGTTCATAATTTTCATAGAAGATCTTGATGAAAATCAATGTTTTATACATACCATTTTATCAATGGTAATTTAATTGGCTATTAACCTCGTAGGTCAATATAACACAAAACCTTACACATGGGTGGAAAAATTCGTTTGTTTCCTCCAAGGCACAAAAGTAAACATTGCAAGAATTGACGTATTGCCTTTCATTTGCAAATGCCCTTTAAGATAACAATGATTACAAAAGACAAGTTTAACACAATGAAAGACATGAATGAAAGCAAAAATAAGATTTCGTTCTCTTTATCTCTTTATAACCTCAAACAAAATCAAAGTGGGAAACTAAAGGGGAAATTGATTATTTTCTTTTGACAACTCAAACTTCAAATGGCATAGAGAGCAAGGGCACAAATATGATTAAATGAACACAATACAGTTCTTTCATTCATTCAGTTTAGTTATGTTAGAATAGATGAGACAAATTCAAGAACCAAATGTAATTTAAAGTTTTCCTAATTTGAGAAATCAATTCCAAACCCTATCATATATGTCAAATTTGCTTTTTTTCCCTGTCATTTCACCTGAAATTTGATTTGACAGAAAATTCTTCATTTTCCTCCATTATCTTTAGCTTTCATCGTTATTTTGGGCTTTAAAGATATTACATTGTAATGAGACCATAGGTATATTTTTGTAATTGAATTCACGCTTTTTATTGTGTTCAATTTGTCTTTTGTTCTAATATATTGTATCATAGAAGAGCATTTACGTATGAATGACAACTTGTTCATTTTTAGATAACACATTAACATTTAGCCAAAAATTCTATGAGAAATGTAAACTTGAAAAAGTGTTTACATGCACTTTTTTCTGAGTGTATTTTCACCTTCTTTTGTGAATTTTCAGCTGGGCTGTCACATGGGACAACCTAGTTTGTTCGCAAATAAAATAAGAAAACAGCATAAAAGAAAATTTACCACAGTAGTTAATGACAACGATGAAAGTCACTCAGGTGAAAAATAATTTCTGGAAAGATCAAATCAACATAAACTTATTAGGAGGTGAGAGGGGCTGATTCCTCCTCTTTCTGGTTGCTATTGGCACAGTCTCTACTGCCTTCTTCTTTGCCTTCTGGGACCGGGAATTCCTTAAGGCCGTGTCACACCATAACGCGGGCTTGTGGCGAGGAGGTAGTTTCCAGCACGTAGAAGATTTTCAGCGGGCGAACAAGAATGTTTGCAATTTTCGTTCATGCCTTGTCATACCGTACGGGGGAACTTCTGCGGCTTGACTTGCGGGGAAACAAATTTACTCCAAGGAGCTCTCCACAGTTGGTCCGCACCTGACAGTATCTAGCGCGTAGTTACCCGGAGGTGCTCACGCAAGTCCGATTTAACCGCAGCCAAGTTTTGAGCATGACCAAAACTTTTTCCGGGTGAGTCGCGGGAATGCCCGTAGAGGTCCACGCAGAACGCCAGTAGGAGACCCTTAGCGGCAGTACTTCCCCGGCAATTCCCACGCAGGTACTTCGCAGTCCCGTATGCAGCCAAGATAATGAAATTCTGTGAGATTTCAGCCATTCCATTAGAGGAATTCCTTCACTAAGTTGTCAGCCCCCACGCGACTGGTACAAAGGTCACACAGTATACTCACAAGTATAACGCGTCCAGCAAGTAAGACACATGCGCTGACTCGCACAAATCCTTTTCCGCCCTCAGGAATGTCCGGTATGCTAGAAAATCCCTACACGTAACAAGCCCGAGTAGCTTGCCCGGAAAGGTGTGACAGGGCCTAAACACGGTTGCGGGTAAAAAAATATGCGTGCGCACCTCCGAGTGACTACTTTTGAGATACATGCTAGGTACTGTCATGTGCGGATATCTACGGGGACCTCCGGGTAGTCAAAATTGTTCTTTGCAAGTTGCACGCAAGGCTGGTGTGACACGGCCTTTAGATTTACCTGCTCTTCATCACTTGACGAAAGGTGTGGCTGTGATGGGGATATTTGCATGGGGGCCTCGCCTCCCTTCTTATTCTTTTTGCGATTCATTGGCATGACGCTCGCGGAACGTGTCGACACTTTCCGTGTCTGGATCACAAAATGTCCGCATCGGTTCCGGACACTTGCATATATAGATCCGCATCGGCTCCGCGTTGTCCTAAAACATTCCTGGTGTCTTCCGCTTTCATTCGCGAAGCTTCCCCCACACCGCGGGATTCTTTCCGGAGCGTGTGCGGAAGGAGCGGAAGGGTTCCGGACGCGCAGGCGGGATGTCCTCAGGACATCGTCAGGACAAGTTGTCGAAGGTGTCTGGAAGTTCATTTCCGCGTCCAAATTTGGGTCTCGATCAAAATTTGGACGCGGAAATTTTTCTCTCTCCCGAAGGTGCGGAAACGCCCGGACACGTTTAGGACAGTGAGCGGACACGCTCAGGAACGTGCGGACAAGTTGCCGAAGGAGTGCGGAATACCAAACTTGCTTTCCGGGTCTTGTCCGCGTCTTGTCCGCGCCCTAGTGGACGCCTGGTCTAACAGCGCTTTCTGTGCGGTCATTTTGCTCGTGCTGTTAGTAGCTGATTTATTAGTGACTTGTTAGCGCTTAAGCCCCAGTCACATATTGCTCTGCGTCCGGCGTTACGTCAAAAAAAGTCATTTTTCCGCGGACCCCCGCGGATCCTTTGCCGTCACCAGAAATTTGTACAAAACATACGGGGAAAAATGCGGGCGATACGGACAGATACGACCAGATGCGAATACTTGCGTCCACTTGCTAATATTCTTACGAATTGGCACATAATAGTTCTGAACACTTGCGGAGAGTTGCGGATATTTTCGGATAGTTACGGATAGTTACAGATTGTTATGAATAATTATGGACAATTTGGTTTTCTCTTACGATCCCTGCTAAGTCAGTGTATTATGACAGCAAGGTTATCACATTTTGGACTGTCTTACATTGTACACTGGGGAAAACTGAAATTGAATTACGTACAAGTTGTGAAAAAATCGTAATCCTTTAATTTGCTTTACAGTAATAAAAGATATATGAAATTTTGCACTTGAAGTTTGAATTTTGTTTGTGCAACTCAAATATGAATAAACGTCATAAATGTAAAGAATATATGTGACCGTGCATCACAAAACGAACAAAAAGTCGCACACACTGATTTTGTGTGAGAACTGAAAATAGGTGAAATGGGTCAACCGAGCCGATCTTGACTTGGCTACCCTGGGTAAATAAGGCCTTATTATTATTATTATTATTATCATTATTATTATTATTATTATTATTATTATTATTATTATTATTATTATTATTATATTATTATTATCAATTTCAGTTTAATCTGATAATCCCCTCATTGTTGTTACTCCGGTGGTTTCCATCCTGTTTTTTGTCCCATTCATCGCACAACCAGCACGGCTTGGTAAAGATTAAGCGCTTAAATAGACACTGTACTTCATAGCCTCTTTTCTCAGTTCACACTTTTTGTGTTGAGTGTGTGCATTCTTTCCAATATTTAGATAGGTTAGGAGAGTCCATTTGATTTGAGTAATACATCATTTTAAAGCTTAAAGTCTGCTCTTTCAGAATATGCTCTCAACTAAAATTTCATGTGTGGCGACTTTTTGTGTGTTTTGTGGTGCAGGGTCACATATAACATCACTATACCACAAATAAAATACAATATAGATCGAAAAGTTAAACATTAGAGTAAGAAAATATTACTTGCAGTCATGGAATAGACAAACTGTGGTTACGCTGTCGTTGTTCAGCGATATTCATGACTTACTGGGTTATGTTAAGGAGATATTTATAATAAAGCAATGCTTATTAAATTTACAGAAAAAAAAAGACATCAAGACTTTCAAACACCCCTCCCACACCCAAGTACAATATCAAGAAAAAAAAATGTAATACACATTCGATGGAGCATAAAGTGGGTAAGACTATAGAGAAATACTAAATTCGTTCTCATTTTATGTAGTTGCCCCTGTCCCACACCTTCCCCGGCCAGAAAAGTGAATAAATGCTGTCACCCCATCCCCTACCCAAAATATTGCTTTTTTCGAAAAATATGCATTCGAAGAGAACAAGAAAAAAAGTTCAGCACCAAGAGTCAACCGATGTCATGAGTATACATGGTATATGGGTGCCACTTAAAATGACCATTAATTGTGGGAGAAATTTCATAATTTGACCACGCAGTTCTGCCTCTCCACCGCTCCGACTGTGTTGTAGCATTCCTTCAGGTAAAGGCGCTGCAGCTTGGCAACAGGAGTAGTGTGCCTTCCCACGAGTCTCTGTGTTCCCATGCGAGTGGAAAACGGAAAACGTCGAAGGACGTTATTGTCCGCAGCACCCGTAGCTGTCCGTAAATATCCGTAAGCGGACGAAACTGTTGTGATACGTTAACTTGCGGTTAATTTCGAATACTTACGGTGGACGTAAGCGAACGCAAACGGACGGGAGGTAAATTTTTTTTTGCGGATGGTCTGCGTCCAAGCCACGGGTAGTTACGTTCAGTTACGGATAGTTACGTTCGGTTACGGTTACTTGCGCAAGTTTGCATCCGTGGCATCCCTCTGCGAAATTTTGAACATTTTAAAATTTCGCAGGTTTGGTGACGTCATTTTGCGTTTCTTTACGGATGAGTTACGTACAGTTACGTCTACATACGTCCCTGCGGATGCCTGCGTCCACGCTGCGTCCCCCTGCGTCCACTCATTCGTATCTATCCGCGGCGGACGTAACCCATCGTAAAGCACTGTGTGACTGGGGCATACAGGCCGTGTCACACCTTTCCGGGCAAGCTACGCGGGCTTGTGGCGAGGAGGTAGGTTCCAGCACGTAGAGGATTTTCAGCGGGCGAACAAGAATGTTTGCAAGTTTCATTCATGCCTAGTCATACCGTTTCTGGGGAAGTTTTGCGGCTTGACTTGCGGGGAAACAAATTTACTCCCCGGAGCTCTCCGCAGTTGGTCCGCACCTGACAGTATCTAGCGCGTAGTTGCCCGGAGGTGCTCACGCAAGTCCGATTTAACCGCAGCCAAGTTTTGAGCATGACCAAAACTTTTTCCGGGTGAGTCGCGGGGATGCCCGGAGAGGTCCACGCAGAACGCCAGTAGGAGGCCCTTTGAGGCAGCACTTCCCAGGCAACTCCCGCGCAGGTACTTCGCAGTCACCGTATGCAGCCAAGATAATGACATTCCGTGGGACTTTGCCATTCCATCAGAGGAATTCCTTCACTGAGTTGTCAGCCCCCACGCGACTGGTACAAAGGTCACACAGTATAACCGCAAGTGGAATTTAAGTAGAACGCGTCCAGCAAGTAATAGACCAGGAGCTGGCTGCTGGTCAATTTACCCCACCAAGTCCAAAAGGTTTGACCTCTCAGAGTTGCTGTGACCACCCTCCTCATTGAAAAAATGGGCGTCAGCCTGGTCCCTGAGGGCGGGTTCGGCCCCCAGGGACCCCTCAAAAAGGCCCTCCGGCGGGTGTAATTTACCCCATGGAGCCCATGGACCAAACTTGGCCTAAATGAATGTCCTATGAATGTACATAATCAAAATATAAAAACTGACAAAATATCTGGTTGGGAAAGGGGTTGCCAGACCACTTGTTTGCAGGTACAAAACCTCGTTTTTGGTCACAGAGTCTGCGCCAAGACTACACTGTCCCACAGGCCCTGTACTGTAGTGTCTCCCAACAGTCTGTGGGACAGTGCCAGTTAGTGCACATAGTAGTCTTGGCGCAGACTCCTTAATGCTCAACAAGGGTTTGTGCCTACAAACTACCTGTTAAACCCTGGGACCCAGGGTAGTTTGCGTCCAGAAATTCACCACACACACACACACACACACACACACACACACACACACACACACATACGCACACACACACACATACGTTCACACATGACTCCATGTATACTATACCGTAACACAAAACATGTTCACTGGTTTCTCCATACAGCCATGATACCTTGCATTATCATATAAAATGTCTGACCTATAAGATGTTCATACTTTCTGATTTTTTTTATGGATACTCTGAATACATCTTTAAGCAGGAGCAGTGAAGAGATTTTGAAATTTGAGTCCAATTGTATGGTGTTTTACTGGCCACACAATCTGCTTACCCTTTATGATGTATCCATCTTATGTGACAAAAAATATACATATTATGATACATATATATTTTGGGAAAATGCTGAAATAGGCCGTTTGTTGTTAGTAGACATCAGTTATATAATAGCTCAAATCATACATCATACTGGCTGATAGACCAGTATGTTTTTGTATTTGTATGAAACAAATTCATTCCAAATACTGGTCAGTTTAGGAATCATAGATTGTGACTGAAACATGTGCAATGCTTATTAGGCCTAGGGTATACATTATACTTAATTTATGTAGGCTTTAGTCTACCGTAGAGTGTGATGCTTGACTTCATGTGTAATTGCCACGGTTTTGAAAGACAGCTAAATCATAAACATTAACTACATTGTTCTGTATATGGTATGGGACACGCTGAAAGTGTAATATCTTTACTGAGGAGTTGACAAAAATTCTGATATAAAAGAGAACACAAGAACACAACATGTAAATGCTCTCAACGTGCATGCTATTGTTAAAGAAAGAAATTAAGCTAGCATAACTTTCAGCTGGTAATTTCATGTTTCAGTGTTGTGTGTATATGTCCAGGGTTAATGACAATCATACTATGATGTGCTGTTTGCAGTATATGTGACACCATAGGTTGAGTTTTGTTTGTGTTGGGCTGGGGAACTGAAGATGAAGTATCTCCAGAAATAGGGAGTTACCAAAAGCGCTGAAGGAATAAAGAGACCACAAGACCAAGTTAATGCTCTCAGCCTATATGCTATATATACAAAAGAGAGCTATTTCAGTAAGCTGATGATTTCATGCTTTAACTTGGTTTGTAGGCCTACTGACCACTGTCAATGGCAGTGTTTGCAGTATGTGCACCATTTGTGTGGGTATGGGACCTATCACAAATAAAAAGTACAATATATCTCCAGAAATAAGAAGTTGACCACAAAAAAAAAGTGCTGAAGAAATAGGGAAAACACAAGATCAAAGTAAATGCTCTTAGCCTGGTTATTTTCATTACAGAAAGTTAGCATTCTATTGTGAAGCTTGTTATTTGATGTTTCAAGGAAGTTCAGCAATATACATGTATATAATCTATATAGAACACCATGATTATGTTCATTACTCGTATTGATATGCAGATATTTGTCCAAAACTATGAGGTCACATGCACTACTGAGTATGAAATTCATTTCCAAAACCATTAGGCTCCATTTCTTAGTGTAATGTTGCAGTTATTCTGATTTGGAATTTATTAGAGTCAAATAAAGGAAATGTTGCAATGGATGCTGTAATCCTTGCCTATTTCATGCATCGCAGGGTGGTTTATATCAGCCAAATACACAACAAGTTTTTAGTTTGAGGTTTTCAAAAGAATCTTATATTATATGAGGATTGAGACTTGTTATTTGTATTCAAAAGAGGATATCAAGCAGGAGAAAAGAAAGTAATCCAAACTATTTCCGACTTCCTCTTGTCGACATACATTTTATTAAAGGTATGTTTAATGCACTGTTGATGAAAAATTAATGCTTACTTAAATCTGTTATACAAATGGCCTTTAGTGCTGTTGTGGTTGGTCTGAAATTGAAGTCTACTCACAACAAAGGTTTTATTTTAGCATTTTCTGAAAAGCTCTATTTGTGTCTCATTAGGTGAATACATCATACAGAATATATGAGTAGGCTGGGTGGCCAGTAAACATAATACAACTTCACACAAATTTCAAATGTCTTCAGCGTTCCTTATAGGTGTATTGATAGTATCCATGTAAAACATTCAAAAGGTATGAACATCTTATAGGCCTGACATTTATTATGTGCAAGATATAATGTCTGTATTGAGAAAGCTAAGTAACATGTTTGGTGTTATGGTATATACATAGAGTCATGTGTATGTGTATGTGTGCATGTGTGTGTGTGTGTGTGTGTGTGTGTGTGTGTGTGTGTGTGTGTGGTGAATTTCTGGATGCAAACTACCCTGGGTCACAGGGTTTAACAGGTAGTTTGCAGGCACAAACCCTTGTTGAGCTTTAAGGAGTCTGCGCCAAGACTACTACATGCACTAGTAACTGGTACTGTCCCTCAGACTGTTGGGAGACGCTACAGTACAGGGCCTATGGGACAGTGTAGAATTGGCGCAGACTCCGTGACCAAAAACGAGGTTTTGTACCTGCAAAGAAGTGGTCTGGCAACCCCTTTCCCAACCAGGGCCCCGTTTTATCAAAAGATAAAATCGATTTTATATTTCCTTACCACACAGGCTGCCATAGACTTACAGTTGAAATCAACTATATAATCAATTTTAACTCTTCATAAAACAGGGCCCAGATATTTTGTCAGTTGTTATATTTTGATTATATACACCCATAGGACATTCATTTAGGCCAAGTTTGGTCCATGGGCTCCATGGGGTAAATTGCACCCGCCGGAGGGCCTTTTCGGGGGGTCCCTGGGGGCCGTACCCGCCCTCAGGGACCAGGCTGACGCCCATTTTTTCAATGAGGAGGGTGGTCCCAGCAACTCTGAGGGGTCAAACCTTTTGGGCTTGGTGGGGTAAATTGACCAGCTGCCAGCTCCTGGTCTATAAGACACATGCACTGACTCGCCCTAATCCTTGTTCGCCCTCAGAAATTGCTGCTATGCTGGAAAATCCATACACGCAACAAGCCTGCGTAGCTTGCCCGTAAAAGGTGTGACAGGGCCTACACATGGTTGCGGGTAAAAAGATTTGCGTGCACACCTCCGGGTGACTACGGGTGAGATACGTGCTAGGTACTGTCATGTGGGGCTCATTCGGGGGACCTCCGGGTAGTAAAAATTGTTCTTTGCAAGTCGCACGCAAGGCTTGCCCGGAAAGGTGTGACACGTCTTTTACAAACCTCTCACTAACAGCGTTTCTGTGCGGTCGGTACTGGCCTAGAGTTTGTTAATTCAATTCCCATTCCTACTCAAGTTGAGGTAAGTAAATGTGCACATTCCCACCTATCCTGTTGTAGTACAACAAAAACAAACATAGAGAAAATGAAAGAGAAAACGAGAGGTGGCAAGGGGAACACTGTATATTAAAGGGCCCCTGAAATCCAAATGCATGTTGATTTGTGTTACTTTATGTTACCCTCAACATCAATTTTGCGGTGAAACGAATATCTAGAAACACTCTATATACTTTTAATAATTTTTTGTTCTGTTTTTGTTTGAATTACTTAGGAACGCCAACAAATAATCCTTCCCACCAATATTCCTCTTGTGACCTCATCTGTCAATCATTGCTAAAGTACTGAAATGTTTAACAAAAGACATTGGAATGCACCTTCCCCTCGACTCAGCGTAACTTACATGTTTCGATTTTGCGGTGAAACGAATATCTAGAAACACTCCATATACTTTTAATAATTTTTTGTTCTGTTTTTGTTTGAATTACTTGGGAACGCCCACAAATAATCCTTCCCACCAATATTCCTCTTGTGACCTCATCTGTCAATCATTGCTAAAGTACTGAAATGTTTAACAAAAGACATTGGAATGCACCTTCCCCTCGACTCAGCGTAACTTACATGTTTCTGTGATATTAAGGTGATTAACAAAAGACATGGCGAGGGAGCATACAAGTGGGGCATGGTGCCCACCTGTACAAGTTGAGAATCCATCCCCCTAGGCATGCTACCTGCCAATTTTGGGAAAATCGGTCATTAAGGGAGGTGCATGCCAAAGGGATGAATGGTGCCAATTTCAACACATTGACATTCTATAAATATGCTAAGGATGATATCTGCCAAGTTTGGTGAACTCAGTCATGAGGTTTTCTAAGCAATATTGAAAAATAAGACGTTTAGGCACATCGCACAATAAATGATCTCGAAAGCTCATTTCGGCAAGCTAAAAAAAAAAGATTCCTAACTCTATGTCTAGGATAGACTACTGTAAAACCTGAAATTTTTGTGAATTTTTTCGAGGAGCCAAAATTTGCAAAAACAAAATGCATGTGACAGTTCTTGTCAACATTACAAGTTTTATGCATCGAATCCCAGTTGCAATTCCCGAAAATATCATGCCGAAAAAAAAGGCTGTTAGCTCCAATTTGTGCACATTTTGTGCTGCAAAAATATTTCTAATTTTACAGCATTCCTACAAATTTAAAGTAGACACTGTCATCTGTCAGCTACAGCAGCTATACACCATTATAATCAAATACCGTCACTTCTTTTGAAGAATGATGATATTGTCTGGTCGTCATATCCTTCTTGTGAACCGCGGCAGTAAAATGCTCCAAACCCCTGCTCTTCCCAGTCAGAAGTGGGTACAAATCGTATTCGTCTGACAGCATTTGCAAGATTCTGAGCTGCAGGAGGGTCAGGTGAAGTGTCACTGGGGATTGGTGCTGTCCTGCCAAAGTCACGTGAGGCAGCTGAAGATGGAGAGCTTCGATAGCAAAGCAACTGGATGTTACTTGTTTCTTCGATGTTCGAAAATCCAACTGATAACACTGTGATGTGGACTCTTTCACCTGGATATAGACACATCACAATCATTTGAATTCAAGAAAGTAATATAAAATATACACGAATTACAGCATCATTCAAGCAGTACATCAAAATTCCTTTACTCAGTTCCATATAAAACCTGTCAAGTTATAGTTTCTTTCTTCTTTTAATCACCAATGAATCTAGCGGTCAAGTCATACATATTTCTAAAAGAGATCATCGCACCTTTAAAGAGTTGGATAATTTTGTCTTTCATTGTAGGGAGAAAAAAAAATCAGTCCATAAAATATTCATACTGTTGCTGTATATAAATACAGCTATGTACAATGTTCTCGTAGACAACATGATTAATTTTGAAAAGAGCATTAAAAGGAGTATGGAATATACTACATATGGAGAATATTATTTTAAGAAAACTGATAAAATGATATGACAGCAATGAAGGTCTGAAAGCAGCTGATATTTTCTTGCAAGTGTGCAATTTAGGCACTTGTGGAAAACCCATTTATTGCATGCCATTTGTTTCTCATTTCATCCACACTATATTTGAGTTGACTTTGATAAGCAGAGTAAAGGTCAGACAACTGAAGGGTAGAAGCTGCATTAAGATTTGGACATTTGGATAATATGAAAGTGAAGGAATAGTAGTATACCTTCGATGCATATAGGTATGGTGAGTTGATGTCATCTTACAAATTGACCTCCCATTGGTTGGTGCACGAATATAAATGATTATTATGAAAAGTATGTGTTTGGTCAAGTTATATTAAGCAAAAATATATATTTCATCATCTAAAGTCATCATCACTAGCTAGATTATTGTATTGCAATATAACTTCACATGAAGGAAATTCAATGCATTCTTATCTTTTCATGTCAAAAACAATATAACATTTTGACTATAGGTTAACAGAAGACTTGGCATCATTATGTTTCCTACTAATATCTGTCACTCTTAAAATCAAAACTGTAAAAACTTTACAAATGAACAATAGCCTATTCTAATTGAAGGTGTAGAGTAAAGATTTTGTCGTTCATATCTTTGCTCATGCTGCACTATAATTGTGTATATAAGTAAACACAAAGGTATCCTAAGATTAGTGCCAAAACTATTGAGTTTAGAATAGACCTCTTCACCCAGTTATATGAATGAATACTTCGGCAATCAAAGGCGTGACAGACATCAATGTTGTGTTCGTCTATTGTTTGCTTTTCCGCAGTTACTGTATAGTACTATGACTAACGAAGTGGCAATAACAGATTTGAGTGGGTGTAGCGGACGGGGTTGAGATTAGAGTGGGTTCATAGTTAAGACGCACTATCATGAAGTGGAATAAACACAAAACAAGTGCAGCAGCAGCACATACAGCAGGATTAGGAAATAGTCAGGGTGTAGAACTGAAGAGTTTTGTGTAGTGTTGAAATTGTGCAAACCGAACAGCACGGAGGGGTCATTCTGCATGCATGTGCAGTTCATTGCAAAATTGTGCATGTTATTCTCTAGGCCCAAAATTTTGAGAAGTTTCATTACAGTGTGAATGGACACTTGTAATTTTGCAAAGTGTCATTTTACAAAAATTTCCCAATAGAATGACCCTTATGAAAGTGTATTATTTGACCTCAATGTGTTAGTACATAGATGTCATTCCAGTGCAATGAATTTCAATCCTAACATTTTTATTTCAGCAAAATTTTTGATACACATAGATAGCTGGCTTGAAGCTAATTGGGGTCATTTCTCTTTAAAGTGTTCTAAAAGATCGCACCGTATTTAGGGTACAACGCACAATGAAAACAGAAAATAACCTGACATCCTTGACATGACCCCTTTTAATATGGATATTATATCCACTTGCAATTTGTATGATATGGCAGACAAACAAACAGGGGTATCATACACAAAGAGCAGAGAGTCCTTTTGAATGACTGGAGGGAGAGAGAGAGAGAGGGTAGAAAATGTGCACAAATTATAGTCCTGTGATTCAGACCTCAATCCCTGACAGTAATAGAAAAAGTGGCAGCTCACAAGCTTAATATGCCTCCGTACGATTATGCAGTGAAATTAAGAATTCCATTACTTGAATACATCTTATTTACAGAAATGCTCCTAAATAATAATATGTTATTCTAAATGATGGCTCAATTTGAATTTCTTTCAGTTTAATTCAATCATGTACTTTATACTGAATTGAATTGAATGGCTGCACATTGTTTTCATTACTGTAACTCCAAGCTAAGTAATGTCTGTAGTGTAGCCAATGATTCCAGCCAATTTAGGCCGCAATGTCATTTTTACAGATTAAGAGTAATCATCACCCCTCTCCCCCCGTCATAATTGTCAGAATCAGCTTATTTGTCACTGATGTCCTAGTGAACCCCTGTAAGAGTCATAGGCAATGATGTGAAGCTCTACAAAACTTGTGAACTTGTATGAAGAAAGACGAAACAACGTAGAATGAAAACTTTGTGGCAGGCACCTTAGTTACAGGAAGTAAATGTGTGCATTGATCCTTCTATTCACTTTGTAGCCATGAATATGGTGGCACACGTCCATGTACATGTATTTGTCGCAAGCACATTTATATATTTTTTATGCTTGAATGTATAGGCTAGGTAATCACACTTTTTAGTTTGTAAATATTCATAAGGAATTTTGTAGCACTTTCTGAGTGCAGAGGTATGTTACAGTTTGAAGTACACTAACTAAATCAAAATGGCAAGCTTTTTTAACGAAAACGTTTTGAGCAAAATGACTTTCAGAAGGGTATTTGCATATACTCATTGACTGACTTTTGTGTGAGAATCAGAATGAACTGCTTAATCTTGCATGGATGAACACATATTAGAGACAAAATATTGGCTGATGATATCATATTGGCTGATATCGAATGATTTTAATTTGATATGAATATTGAGTTATTTATAGAGAGAGAGAGAGGGAGGGAGAGAGAGGGAGATGAGAGGAGAGGGAGAGAGGGAAAAAAAGGAGGGAAACATAGACACCGTGAAACATACCTAGGAAAGAGGGATAGGGAGGGAGTGAGGGAGAAAGACAGAAAGAGAGAGAGAGAAATGGGAAGTAAATTAACAAAAAGATTGATATTTTTTTTTGCAATCTGAAATGTATATCATGATATTGTGCAATATTAATCTCGCGATTCTTATTTCAACTGTAATATTTTATATTTCATAGAATAAGTCGTACACTTCATTTGAGTTTGTTATGGATATTTATGTGTATAGTTCATCTGTTTGTACATGTATTCCTCTTTTGAGCTTTTTTATGTATTCTTTTATATCATTTGCTGTAAAGCATCACACTTCGGCCTTTGGCTGCGACGATGCTGATATCAATAAACCATTTCAATTCAATTCAATTCAATTCAAAATGTGACCCGGCCTGCATCACAAAACAAACAAAAACTAGCAAGACAGATTCTGAAAGACAAGACTTTATGCTTTAAAATAATGTATAACTCAATTCATATGGGCTCTTTTAACCATCCGAAATATTGGAAGAAGCACACACTCTGGTAAACTTATACTGAGAAAAGAGGCTTTGAAGTATAGGGTCTATATTGAAAACACCTATAGGGCCTAATCTTACACCAAGCTGCATGTGCTCTGTACGATAATTGCGATGAAAAAAAAGTAACAGGATGAAAACGTCATAGCAACAGCGGTGAAAGGATTATTAGATTACGCGGAAATTGAGCATGCTTTATTACCACATTCTATTCTTGACTAATGAGATCTTTCAAAGCAGTAGCATCAACCTTTCTACAGTTATCTGAGTTTGAAGTGAAGAGTGAGTACAGGGCATTTAAGAAATGGAAAGGGTCCTCTTAACTATGCCTAGTCACACTATCAATTTAAAAATGGTGTTGTCAAAACTGCTAAAAGCCCAGTTTCCCAGTCGTTTTATGATCCGAACTTTAATGCAGAAGAAGAATTGCTCTTCCAGAAAATACACGCACACACACATACAATAAAATCAAGATTGTCTAGGTTAGCCCTTTTCTCCTTGAAACCTCACATAAAATTAGGGCATGCGACTTTCTGTTGGGTTTGTGATGCAAGGTCCTGGTAACTCGTTTCAAAAGTCACAAGAGTTATCTTGGAGGGTCTTTAAAACATTCTGTTTCTGATGTTCACCTTCGGTATTGTTGTTGTGTTATCATCCATCCTTTAACCCACTCAGACTTATCCTGAAATTTTTCAGGTCAGATGAACACATCTTTAGGGTAAATTGTTATTTTCCATCTCTCTTTAACTCTACAATCAATTGTTCAGTGAATAACAAAATGGCATCGGATAGTATTGCCACAAAAATGTAACAGATAAATATTGTGGACAGAAGAGGGAGTTGTATTGTGGTTGAGTGAGCACACATTAAAGATGAAGCAAGGAATGCGATTAAACTGTGCTGTTTATGTCATAAGGGGGTCAAACAATGGATTATGAAACGTCAGTACCTTGATTTTTTTAAATTTGTTTGTTTAGTTATCGCAAATCTTCATAGAGAGTGGCCTGATCAGTATAAATATAATTATTAACAGCATAAGATGGACAAACAAGTTTCAAAACGACACAAGGTAGACAAACATTAAACAATCAGAATAGAATAAAATAATACAATCATGTAGATTTAAAATAAACTAACCGCCCGTCTTCCTCAGGGCTCTGTTATTCGTTAAATCCGTTGAACATGAACAGAAAAAAAACCACGAAACAAAACAAGCAAACAAACAAACCAAATAAAAACAAAAAACAACTTGTTTAAAAGAATGTACTCAAACGAAGCCTATAATACAGTTAGATATAAAAATTGAGTGAACGTACATGTGCACATAAAAAAAAAATATTCAAATCAAATTAAAAGAACGTATAAACATCTTTTAAAAAAAGAAATGGTTCAATTCTTGCTAAGGCGACTGCCGCGCATCAATTTACCACATAATGAAAAGTTTCGTACCGCAATGAGCGAAAAACCACACAGTTTGTGTGCGGACCGTGTAACGCACAAGTGAGCATCACCGACCACTACTATAGAGGTCAGTGGTGGAGGATCCGGCACAGTGTTCGGGCTCATTCATCGCGCTTAAAATGGGGGTGTCGTATGAACAGAAGCATCCCATTAATTGTCCATGCAATGTTTACGTGTTGTCGGTTTCCGTGTTGTCGGTTCGCACAGGGAGCAAATCACAGAACTCTCACACAAGTTCTGTGGAGCAAATGCGTGAAAGTTGTAATGTATGAGACAATAACTTTAACCAGATACAAAATTCACAGACACCCCAAATGATTTTTGAGACTTTTGAAAACTGGCCATCTTAATGTTTACTCATCCATCATGCATGACTTAATAAATCCCTTTGTTTCACACAGATTAAGGGAAGTAAATATTCTCCGAGAATGTAGAAATGTCCTTGCCAAATGATTTTGCTAAAAACCTGTTCAATCAGAAATTGTGCCATTATTGTAATTATGATGTTCATTCATGGAAGTCCAGGCTGCAGATTGCTAATTATAGTTTGTGGGTCACTTGTACTAGCAGTTGTTTTTTAGTAATATTGTTGTTAGGATTTTTTAAAATTAATTTACCTTCTTTTTTTTTTTACTTTACCAGCCAGCCATTATTGATGTAATTATTGTAACATGAACAGGTGGGCAAAGAAAATTGAGCAGCCATAACAATTCAAGGAGGTATGCATAGAAATAAACAGCTTACAATAATGTATAATGTTATTGCAAGTTAAATGCATTAAAATATTATGAGAATTGTTCTCTAAATCCTCAGTGATTTGGCTAACAATGGAGATTATATTTCTATTTTTGCATTTAAAACCAGAAACGTTTACACTGTTACAAGTTTTGCATTTTAAAGACAAATTCTCAGATATTAATGTACATGAACGATCACGATGTGTTAGTAATAGTATAATGATTTCCTGCATGCTTGCACAAAATTATCAGGGTTTTAATTGAGGTATAACACCACATAAGCCTTTAGATCAGAGCAGTTGAAGTACTCAATAAAGCCTCTATGATACGAGTTTTTATGTTTAAAGATGAATACACTGCACGAGTGTAAATGAATATCAATGATGTGTTGGCACTCAACATAATTCTCTCAGCAAATTATCATAATTTGATCATAGTCATTTATTTACACCAAATAAAGCAATGAGACACTACAACTAAGCCTGTGATCTTGATATTATACACAGTAAATGTACATGTGATTGATAATGATACACAAACTAACCAAACGTGATATGTTTGTCATTTAGGTTATAGCACATGTACCTGATACATCATAGCCTTTACATTGACAGTAGTATGTATGTGTAGTTGATTTACCAAATTAAACATATGTTAGTACAGTGCCTTGATCACTATCGTACAGTGTACTTATAGTACATGTACATACAAATTGTACATGTAGCTGATAACGCTGAATTAAGCCTCTATCTTGATCAAAGTATATGTAGTTGATATAGGGCTACAGTACCATGCAGGTACAAAATTAAGCATCTCTGTAGTACAGTATCTTCCTTGATATTTTACCTCATACTTATTTACATGTAGGTTAATGCCCCTAACTGGCCTTTATCTCGATCATAATATGGTGGGTACAATTTGTAGTTGATACGACACATTACGCCTCTATTTTGATAATAACAGTCAAGGTATTACAACAATAAGTTTCTTCCTTTGTATGATCTCCAGCCTAAAACTCTATAAATCCTGCCACTTGTGTCAGGGATCACGGAGCTGCTCATATACTCTGTAGGCCTACAATTAGTTTTCCCCTGCTTCCTCTTTTGGTGAGCCATGAGACCAGCTCAGACTCTCTGAATCTCTATAACTTTTATATAACATCATGACATATGAATTTTATTTGAAGTTTTATATGACATATATTTCACGGAATATGTCAGCAGCTTCATCCTCCTTTTAAAATGCTTACTTTTAGGAAGAGAAAAGCATAAACAAATCAACGCGGACAATGCAACTTACATAAAGTCTTGCAATTGAAACCTATCGATCATAATGAAGGTTAAAACATAAAAGGCACACAATGAAGCTCGCTATAGCTTCTATCTTGCATGCATAATATAACAATGTACTCACTTGCAACACGAATTTGACATAACGTGGCAAAAACGGCAAGATACTCCAACAGTCTCCACAGACGAAAAACAAACGGCCTGTCTCCATGTGTCGAAACCATGATGATTACACATCCACTCTAATGATCTAATGCACAATCATTTGGCGTCTCAGCTCTGAAGTCACATCTTCCATAACTGCACAATTTCCGCTTCTATGAACACTATTTCCTTTTTAGCTTGACCAAGGCCTATAATGTAGAAATCTGTTTGATCAAAGTCAAGTGTTGTCGAGCGCACGTAGTGCTCTTTGTATTTGCGTTCACGGTTGGTTTCCGCGGTCCGTCCGTGGGAGTTTCATGGCCCTGCATCTCATTGGCCAGTAAAAACTTAGTCCAGATACTGGACGATTTTGATCGTCCGCATTCCCCACTAACACACGCATACACATGCATGCACCCACACACAATGCGCCCAAACGCTGATTGCGACACTCCGCCGATTGGTGACAATGACAATGACAATGACAATGGCAATGACAATAAATTTTATTCTTGAACGGCCCCGCCAGGGGGCATGGAAGAATAACAAACAGGTAAATGTTTTATGGCAAAACAAAGCCATAAATAAAAATGTAATACAGAAAGCATATATATACTATGTACATATAATGAAATTCATAAAGCAAACAACGACAGGTAACAAAAAAACAACAACGATCGAATAAGTAAGACAATCGGTACTTAATGGCAAACAGTGGCAGTAGTATCTTACAATATATACATGTACAATGTAAAAGGAAAGTAATGACGAGACATCATAATCTGGCCATTATGATCTGACAGAAACGTGAACGTTTAAAACTCTTATGTTCTTAGAATTAAAAAGCTGCTTCATTTTCAAGACATTCGGTCGGCGAGCATAATAGGTCTTAATTAAAACTTTGCGATCTGTTTCAAAGAATGGACATTTAAAAAAAAATGAAACTCGTCACCTGGATCATTCATTTTACACAAGGTGCAGGATTTAACTTGTTGATTAGGGAGATAACGTCCTTCACTAACAGGTAATCTGTGATTTCCACATCTAAATCTACATAATGCTAACCGTTCCAAATAATCAAGTTTAATCAAATATTTCTAAAAAATGTAGCTTTCTTTAAATATCCTATAGTTAGTGCAAAGGCGGTTTCTATTTACTTCCGCACACCAGTTCTGCTGACCAATATCATTTAAACGAAGACTGACGGCTGATTCAGCCCATTTTAGATTGAGGATAATGGCTCGATCAGACCAAATATTAGACATACCGCATTTGTCGAGAATATCTTTCACCTTTACTATCCACTTAGACCTAAAATTTCTTTATCGTGCAATTGACGTAAAAGGTTATAAATAATACAAGACAGTTTTGATCTCCCATTTACATTTCCATTTAATCTAAGCCAAAAGTTCACCATGCGCTTCTCAATGTTGTAAGTCAGGCTTACCCTCCCGAGCTCACCAAACGCCATACAGTTAGCTGTTCCACGCTTCAAACCTAAAAGACTCTTAAGAAATTTCTTATAAAACATTTCAATACATTCTAAATTTTCATGACCCCAAACCTCACTTCCATACAGTAAAATTGGAGCAACAAGGACATCAAACAGCTCACATTGCACATCGACTGGCAAGGATAGTTTCCTGGCTTTGCTTTTCAAATGGAACATAGCTCTACGTGCTTGATTAATCTGTCTTTTCATTGCTTTATTGAAAGAGCCATTATAATAAAAAACTAGAGATTGTAATTTGTCATCACTGACAAATTAAGGTGATCCGATTTTTTTTTATCAATGATTCGAGTCCTGATCGCAATAGACATGACCATACAAGTTTCATCTGTGTTTAGAGACATTGGCCGTGTGATGTTTGCATTCTCATTTAGCAAAGGGAGTCATATCTGCCATGTTAGGTACCAAATTCTGTATACACTATAACGAAGAAACAGCAACAAGTACATATGACCTTTGACCCACCTTTGCACTCCCAAGATTGCATCTGATGAAAAAGTGGTTATTTTGTGAAATGATTCTCGCGACATCGTCTATACGTGTGAAAAATATGGGAAAGATAGGACAGGTATTCACTAAGATACAAGATGAAACATTTATGACCTTTGACCCTGATTTACATACCCAAGATGTTGTCCGATCTAGTAGTTGTTATTTTATGAAATAATGTACGAGCCATGAACTAAACATGTGCAAAATATGGGGGTGATAGGGCGTGTTTTTCTTGAGTTATTGCAAAGAAAGTTGCAGAAAGAAAGAAATATCTCAATACATAGAAGACAAGCTTTAATTTCAACCAAGTTTTTTTATCGTAATTCCGACATCGTATGAAAAAAACGAAGGGCACATAACGATAGCGCAAAGTCTCAGCTACAACATATTAAAATCTGGGAGAACTTCACCGAAGGGTAAGTGAGCTAGTGCTCGATAAAGACAATCATGTTAATTTTCACATTTAAAAAAATTCCCTCCCATAGAGATAACACGTCATAACGAAGATACAAAAAGAAGTACATATGACCTTTGACCTCAATTTGCACAGACAAGATGGCATCTGAGTAAAAAGTGGTTATTTTGTGAAATGATCCTTGTAACATGGTCTTTGCGTGTGCAAAATATGGGAAAGATAGGACATGTATTCACTAAGATACAGGGTGAAACACTTATGACCTTTGACCCTAATTTACATACCCAAGATGGTGTCCGATCAAGTAGTTGTTATTTTATGAAATAATTCACGTGACATGAACTAAACATGTGCAAAATATGGAAGTGATAGAGGCCGTTTTTCTTGAGTTATTGCAAAGAAAGTTGCAGAAAGAAAGAAATATCTCAATACATCGAAGATAAGCCTGAATTTCAACCCAATTTTTTGACGTGATTCTGACATCTTATGAAAAAACGAAGGGCACACTTACGGTAGCGTAAAGTCTCAGCTACAACATATTAAAATCTGGGAGAAATTTATCGAAGCTTAAGTGAGCTAGTGCTCGATAAAGATAGTCATGTCAATTTTCATTTCCAGAAAAACTGCACTCCCATAGAGATAACACGTAAACTGGTCAAATTTGACAAGATTACTTTCAATCCATTTTTACGAGGTGATACCGTTATCCAATCAAAATTTAATAATTTTATGTTTGAAAGAACATTAGATAAGCTACATCATACTGAAATCTGGGTGAAAATTGACAAAGGACTAGTGAGATACGCTCGAATGAACTTGAAATTTGATGACGTCATTTTGAAAATTTACTTTTTTTACTTCATTAAGAAATTTGATATCTTTTAATCATTTTGTCAGCATTGCCACCCCATGAAATGACATGTACAACTCATCAGCTTTCAAAATATGTACAGAAAATGGGGGGTCACCGTCCATCCTGACGAGTAAAATCGGATTTAAAATTGGCAGTTTTTTGGCATAGTTGTACTGTATATCGCCATTGACGCGCGCGCGGAATTTCAACTTTGACGGGCCCGTATGACGTCATATTGAGTCGGATTGACTTGAAACTTGGTAGAAATATTCCTTGACATTTCAGGCAGCCGATAAGTGTGAAAAAACTGGAAATTTCTATTGCATATGAGCTGTGCGTGCGTATATGCGCGCGCGCGTACGCGTCCGTCGATTTTTTCTGAAATACTCCAAATGACCTGAAACGTGTGCAAAACAATTTTGAGCTCGATTGGAACATATTAAAATTTCAACGCGCGCGTACGCGCTCGTTTACCAGGGTCGTGATGAAATTTTATTAAATATATCAATAGAACTTGACTTAAACTATATTATATGTAAATGTCATTGAGAAATTCCATTTCATTAATGAGATACGAATGTGAACGTGATTTCAGATAATGACGTCATAGTGACGTCATGGTTGACTGATCACAAAGATACATTAGATCTGTCGTTCTTATGACGTGATACATATATGGTATAAGTTTAAAAGTCATAGGTGAGTGACTTTTTGAGTTAATCGCTGCACAACATTTGAGGAGAAAGAAATAAAGAAGAAAGATTCAGTACAGATACAATAGGTGATCCGAGAGGATACTCGGATCACCTAATAACCCCAAGGTAAGTGTAATCATATACTACGTCAAGAGAACTTTCCCCAAACATAAACTGAGGAAACTTACGAACACGACCTCTGGAAAAAATAACCACTTTGGTTTTACTTGTGTTTACAGTGAGTTTCCATAAATCACAGTATTGGTGAACAGCTGATAAAGCACACTGAAGCTCCTCAGTAGACTCAGCAAATATTACAGTGTCATCAGCGTATAATAATACATACAGACGCAAAAAGACCTCAACATCCTCATCACTTAAATGTTCCCTTATTGCAGAGGAGCACATATCTAGCCCTTTATAATGTCTACTAACAAAATATTCAAAATCATTAAGATAAAGTGCAAACAAAAGGGGAGATAAATTTTCTCCTTGGCGTACACCGATGTTACAAACAAAAAACTCAGACAAGTTATTACCGAGTTTTACACAGGATTTTGCATTCTTATACATATTATAAACAACATTAATGATTTTCCCATTGATCCCTGATGATATCAATTTTGACCATAAACTAGACCTATCTACAAGGTCAAAGGCCTTCTTATAGTCAACAAAAGCACAGTAAATTCTTTTTCTACGGTTTAAATACAACTCAATTAGACCATGCAAAGTAAAGATATGATCAAGTGTTCTATGTCCTTCTCTAAAACCAGCCTGTTCGCTTCCTAAAATACCTGCACACTCTAGGTAAAGTGAAAGCCGAGCATTAATGCATGCTGTAAACAATTTACCAACACAGCTCAAAAGGGTGATTCCTCTATAATTGTCCGGATCATCAGCAGAACCTTTCTTTTTATATAGGGGCTTAATCATACCTAGACACCAAACAGAGGGTACAACTCCTGAATAAAGTACAATATTAAAAACGCTAACCAACAAATTCACGAAAGAACCAGGGCAATTTTTCAGTTGTTCATTAATAACATTATCAATCCCATAGCCTTATTATTCCTTAATTTTCTAATAACAAGAATGACCTCTTCATAGGTAAAGTCTTTATTGATAGCCTCATTTATGGAATGATCTACAACAGAAGGATCAAAATCAATTTCATCTGAATTCAAGTCTTCTAGTTTCGTACTCAAATTCTTAAAATGCATCATAAATGCGTTTAAAGGAATGTTACTACCTTTCTCTGGCGATTTACAAGCATCATCTAACAGTTTCCAATATTTCTTGGGATTGGAATTTTTCAAATTTCGCAGTGATTTATGAAACTCTTTATTATAAGCCCTTGCTTTTGCCCTAATAAAACGTTTGTAAGTTTTTGCTAACTTCCTAAGTTCTAACTTTGCATCCACAGAGTTCAACTTCTGCAGCCTGTGCTTTTCTTTAAAATATTCCTTTCTACGAGTTTCACAAGCTTGATCAAACCAAGGCTTATCAGTTTTACTTAAATGAGTATTGCGTCTACAAACATTAATAACCGCACGTGCTTTCTTACAAATCCCAATTGACTTAGCAGGATCAATTAACAGTCTATTCAAATCATTAACCATATCATCCATATCACACTGAGAAATTGCTTCAGCATCCAAAGAAGAAATCTTATTATTCACATCATTAATTGCATCAGTATTGAAAGCATTAAGATAAGCAGTTTCAACTTCTTTTTTCCATGACATTTTCAAAGGTTTAAATATACCATCATCATCAATAGAACAAAAATTTTCCGTAGGAGGAAGCCTGTCATGGCGTGCATCACTTGGATGAACAGCATCAAAAGTGAGTTGAACAGAAATAGCTCCATGAGCATCAGACAAGCATTTATCTAAGGGGTATACATGGAAATCGGTAATCGTCGGCAATAATAGGGAAGAAACAAGTTAGTTAGGGCATTTTAGAAAATTTCTGGACCATCTGTTAAAAAAATTGCTTACCAATAGCTTTCTTCACCAATGTGTTCACTAAGGTGTCTACTAACACCTCTCAATTAGTTCCAACCCAAATCCTTGTGGAAAATTCTGGGGAGCCAATCAAAATCGAGCACCCGGAGGGGGGCAGGGCAGAAATGGAAAATATATATTTTTTCCAATATAAGCGAGTGAGATGTCTAATTAGGGGTTTCTGAGGGTGCAGAATCGATTCCCACAATTAGTTTTGAGTACAAACAACTCTCTGACCGTGAAATAAGCTACGCCTCCTTTTTGCCCCCGCCGAAATACGTAAATATTGGTATTTTTATACTTATCTCATTAGGTTAATATAATGGGTTTTTAGGGTGCACTGAAAACACGTGTGTGCGATGGGAAGTAGTCGTTACCATTTCTCTTATATCCATAACACCAAATATAATCACATTACTGCTGTGTATACTTATTAAATGTTTGATTCTCAATAGTTTTGAACCAACATCCTCGTGGAAAAAAAACAACAACAACTGTGGAGCCAGTTAAATCTACGCAACAGAATGGGAGGGGTTTTCAAACAATGGGAAGATTTTTTTTTGTTGCCAGTATTATGGTGTGAGATGTCCAATTAGGGGTTTCTGGGGGTACTGAATGGATTCGAAACATTAGTTTTGAGTTAAAACTACTACCTGATCATTAAAATAGGTCACACCTACTTTTTGCACCCGCCGAATCATGTATTATTAGGTGATCCGAGTATCCTCTCGGATCACCTTCTGTTTCTGTACGGATTCTTTCTTCTTCTTCTTTTTCTTTATTTCTCCCCAAAAGTTGTGCAGAGGTTAGCTCAGAAAGTACATTGCCTATGAATGTCAAACTTATACCATATATGTATCGTGTCCCAAAGACGACAATCGAACTAAAATCAAAGTGATCAGTCAACCGTGACGTCAGTATGACGTCATTATATGAAAACACATTCTCAATCATATCTCATTAATGCAATGGAATTTTTCAATGAAATTTACGTCACATATATTTCAAGTTAAGCGCATTCTACTCATATTCTCAAATTTCATCTATACCTTAAAACGTGCGCGTACGCGCGCGTTGAAATATTTGTATCCTCAAATCGAGCTCAAAATTTTTTTGCACACGTTTCAGACCATTTGGAGCATTTTTTGAAAAATTGAAAAAATTGGACGGACGCGTACGCGCACGCGCATATACGTACGCACAGCTCATATGCAATAGAAATTTACCGTTTTTTCACTTTAATCGGATGTCTGAAATGTCAAGAAATATTTCTACAAAGTTTCAAATCGATCCGACTCAATATGACGTCATACGGGCCCGTCAAAGTTGAAATTCCGCGCGCGCGTCAATGGCGATATACAGTGCAACTATGCCAAAAAACCGCCAATTTTAAATCCGATTTTACTCGTCAGGATGGACGGTGACCTCCTATTTTCTTTACATATTTTGAAAGCTGATGAGTTGTACATGTCATTTCATTGGTTTGCGATACTGAAAAAATGAGTAAAAGATAAATTTCTTAATAAAGTAAAACAAGGAAATTTTCAAAATGACGTCATCAAATTTCAAGTTTATTCGAGCGTATTTCACTAATCCTTTGCCAATTTTTACCCAGATTTCAGTATGTTGTAGCTTATTAAATGTTCTTTCATTAATGTATAACAACATTTTGATTGGATGACGGCATCACCTCGTAAAAAGTGATTGAAAGTAATCTTGTCAAATTTTACCAGTTTACGTATTATCTCTATGGGAGTGCAGTTTTCCTGGAAATGAAAATTGACATGACTATCTTTATCGAGCACTAGCTCACTTATGCTTCGGTGAATTTCTCCCAGATCTGAATATGTTGTAGCTGAGACTATGGGCTATCGCTAATGTGCCCTTTGTTTTTTCATACGATGTCGGGATGACGTCCAAAAACTTGGTTAAAATTAAAGCCTATCTTCGATGTATTTTCATATTCGTTTCTCTTTGCAACTTTCTTTGCAATAACTCAAGAAAAACCAGCCCTCTCAGCCCAATATTTTGCACATGTTTAGTTCATGTCACGTACATTATTTCATAAAATAACAACTACTTGATCGGACGCCATCTTGGGTATGTAAATTAGGGTCAAAGGTCATAAATGTATCATCCTGTATCTTGGTGAATACATGTCCTATCTTTCCCATATTTTGCACACGTAAAGACCATGTTACAAGAATCATTTCACAAAATGAAAACTTTTTGCTCAGACGCCATCTTGTCTGTGCAAAGTGGGGTCAAAGGTCAAATATACTTCATTGTGTATCGTTAAGTGTATACGGAATTGTGTACCATAGATGGCAGGTCTGACTCCCATTCTACATGAGAATCCAAACATTACACGGCCAATGTCCACTAAACACAGCTGAAACCGGTATGGTCATGCTTATTGGGATCAGGAGACTCAAATCATTGATTTCCGAACAGATCGGATCACCTAATTTGTCCGTGTTGACAAATTCCGGGTCTAGTTGGTATTTTAATTTATACGCATCTCGGTGGGTTTATGTAGTGAGTTGGTTAGAATGCTGCATTGAGTTCTATCATCACTTAATTTGAGCTACACCTCCTCTAATATCAGTTGGCAAAACACTGAAACATAAGTGTGCAAAATAACAAAAGTAGTCGTTCCCTCTTCTTTTACTTCCATTATGCCCATTTAAATCCAACAGAAATGTATCTCAATATTGAAACCTTGGTACATTATCCTACTCACAGACATCTCCCTCACTGCTCCCATCAGCTGTTTGGTCGATGTTCTGGCAACAGCTACCATGACATTTACCGCAAAAAGAAATACACTTGACTCCTTACTTTTTATTATACAACTTGCTTTTTACAACTGAGGGCCGGCGACTGTGTGCTACAGTCCCCCTCACAGTTACAGCTGACAAACTTCAGAAAATAGCCCTTTGCGATGGGTCTGTTGAAGGGACCGGTGCGTAACCTTGGTCCTCAAGCTTCCAGCCATACTCTAAGACATCCAATGATGGAGTTTGCAACATTAGCCAATCTCTGGTTTGGAGATAAGTTTGTAGAGAATGCTGCTCTGCAGCTTATGTTGTCGGGGACATGTAATTTCTCAGTTTTGATGCTCCCAGCAGCAGCCCGCTTGCTGAAGACGTCAAATCTCAAGTCTCCAAAGTCTGTTGGGTGGTCTTCCACGGAACATGAGCTTGAATAATTCACAGCTGACTTTAATGATATCATCTTTCTTGCCTCGGATGTCCAGAGACGCATCCATGGCCTGTTTCGCCTTGTCAGTCTCGCAGAGCTTGTTTACCAAAGTTGATTTGCTGAACCCAGAAATTGCTGACACTGTATCGCAGCCGGAGAAGCTGTGCAAGAATTCAAGATCAAACACTTCCGGTATCTCTCTGGGAGGGCCTCCCTTATCTTTGGGATTATAATCATAAGATGTTTCCTTGGCGCTTGTGAGGAAGATAGAGTGAATCAGCAAAAAGATGATGTCGGCGTCCCCAGCCCTCACCTCAACAGTAGAATCTTTTGCCTCATCTAGAGCTGCCCGGACTATAGCAGTGTCTGCATCATCGTGGTACTGCTGTACACTGATCCCATTTCTACTGAATGTCTCAGCAAGCAGCAGGATAAAATGGGCCTTGTTGCTCTTGCTTTTCTCTTGGAACGAGGCTTTTGATGTCTGGGCGAATCAGAATGTCACATCAAGCATTCTGTATTCGTCTCCGGTGATCAAGGCCCTTAGTGGTGCTGCCGTATCCGTCAGAGACCACATTGATTTGGAGAAACTGGCTCCCCATGGACTTAAAAAAATAGAGGTATCTCTTGGCAATGCCCTTAGCAGGTGAGGTTAGCTTCCCATTTGACGTTGCGCAAGAGCCATCCACCATCCGTCACCAGACTCGTGCAGGGGTTTATTCTACGGGTTCCACAGAAGTCTTGCTAGGGTGCATGGTTTCCGTACACAGTGAATTTGGTAAGCTCTTACCAAATTCACTTTGTATGGAAACCATGCAGTCAGTTTCTCAGACCATGAGCGGTCAGGTACATGGACTAAAATCACGATAGAAACCACACTCATGGGTGAGGCCAAATCCTCAAACAGTCTTAACAGAGGACGCTTCCGGAATGAATCTCCTCACAGGTGTTGGGTTACGACGCTAAACCACTTCTCATGCATTCACCAGGAACTTGAACAAGGTATGAACAAGCGTGAGGTACCTGACCACACGCACGTCACAAGAGCCCAGATGAAGAATGACGAAGATGCTGTCAACGCCATTTTCGGATGGTTGGAGGAGATCGACCTCTTCGATGCAACATGGGACAAGAAGACCCTAGTATCCTTTATAACAGGATTCAGCAGCACTCCAGAGGACCTAGTCAACGCTGATCAGGCAGTGGAGGTTGGCAGAGCCATGGTGTCCAAGATGAATGGACGAACGGTTCTGGATTCAATTGAAACTAAAGCAAAAGGTGAAGTCATTAGAGAGCCTTAGAAGTGGACCCAAAGTCAATGGAAAGAAGCTGGTTATTGACTCACTCAAGCTCTTCAACCGTCTAATCATCATCAGTTTGCGTGAAGTCAAGACCGAAGGTCTGTGATTTGAGTTGACGCCAACACCAATGTCTCTATTTGACAAAGACTAGAAGTTGCGAAATCCAGACAAGGCTGCCCGAGCAAGATTTCTGAAAGCATTTGTGAAAAGCGTTGAACAAACCCCTGCATGAGTCTGTTTATTGATGGTGGATGACTATACTGCACAACATCAAGCGGGAGGCTGACCTATCCTGGAAGGGCATTTCCGAGAGCTACCTTCAGTTTTTGAAGTCCATGGGGAGCCAGTTTCTCCAAATCACTGTAGTCTTTGATAGATACGGCAGCTCTGCTAAGGACAATGATCACCTGAGACGAACAAAGAATGCACGATGTCACATTCCCTTTCGCCCAGATATCAAAGCCTCGTTCCAAGAGAAAAGTTCATCCACAACAAGAGCAACAAGCCCCGGCTCATTCTGCTGCTTGCTGAGAAATTCAGTAGAAATGGGATCAGTGTACGGCAATACCACGATGATGCAGACACTGCTATAGTCCGGGCAGTTCTAGATGAGGCAAAAGATTCTCCTGTTGAGGTGAGGGCGGAAGACACTGATATCATGGTTTTGCTGATTCACCCTATCTTCCTCACAAGAGCAAAAAGAAACATCTTGTAGTATCGCAAAGATCAGGGAGGCCCTCCCAGAGAGATACCGTAAGTGTTTGATCTTGAACTCTTGCACAGCTTCTCTGGCTGCGATACAGTGTCAGCGATTTCTGGGTTCGCAAATCAACTTTGGTAAACAAGCTCAGAGAGACTGACAAGGCGGAAAGGGCCATGGATGTGTTTCTGGACATCCGAGGCAAGAAAGATGATATCATTAAAACCGGCTGTGTATTATTTAAGCTCATGTTCCATGGAAAACCAACCGAAAGACTTGGAGGCTTGAGATTTGACATCTTCACCAAGCGGGCTGCTGATGAGAGCATCAAACCTGACAACAGAAGCTGCAGCGGAGCATCCTCTACGAGCTAATCTCCAAACCAGAGGTTGGCTAATGTTGCAAACTCCATCATTGGATGTCTTGGAGTATGGATGGAAGCTTGAGGACCAAGGTTACGCACCGGTCCCTTCAACAAACCCCATCGCAACGGACTATTTTCTGAAGTTTGTTAGCTGCAAACTGTGAAGGGACTGTAGCGCCCTGAAGTGCAGTAGTAAAAGCAAGGAGTTATGCATTTCTGTTTGCGGCAAATGGCACGGTAACTCTTGTCAGAACATCAACCAAACAGCTGATGGGAGCAGTAAGGGAGATGTTGGGGAGTAGGATAAAGTACCAAGGTTTCAATACAGTTACGTTGTGCCAGATTTAAATGTGGCATAATGGAAGTAAGAGAAGTGGATTGCACAGTTAACGGTATGTTGCAGTATTTTTTGCTCACTGATTTAAGAGTTGATACAGCTCAAATTCAATAATAGAACTCAATTCAGCGTTCTAAAAAACTCTCTGAATAAACCCACTGATGTACGTATGAAATACCAATAATACATGATTCAGCGGGTGCAAAAAGTAGGCGTGGTCTATTTTAATGGTCAGGTAGTATTTTTTACGCAAAACTTATGTTTCGAATCCTTTCAGCACCCCTAGAAACCCCTAATTGGACATCTCACAACCTAATACTGGAAAAAAAATCTCCCTATTGATTGACACCCCCACCCTTTTGTTGCCGTAATAGGTTTAACTGGCTCCACAGTTTTGGGGTTTTTTTCCCCCACAAGGATGTTGGTTTGAAATTATTGAGAATCAAACATTTGATAAGTAAGGCCTATTTACAGTAATATGATTATATTTGGTGTTATGGATATAAGGGAAATGGAAACAACTACTTCCCATCGCACACAAATATTTTCAGTACACCTTACAAACCTACTACTAGTATATAAACCCAATAAGATACGTATGAAAATACCAATATTTACGTATTTCGGCGGGGGCAAAAAGGAGGCGTGGCCTATTTCACGGTCAGAGAGTTGTTTATACTCAAAACTAATTGTGGGAATCGATTCTGCGACCCCAGAAACCCCTAATTAGACATCTCACACGCTTATATTGGAAAAAAATATATATTTTTCCATTTTTGCCCCGCCCCCCTCCTGGTGCTCGATTTTGATTGGCTCCCCAGAATTTTCCACAAGGATTTGAGTCGGAACTAATTGAGAGGTGTTAGTAGACACCTTAGTGAACACATTGGTGAAGAAAGCTATTGGTAAGCAATTTTTTCACAGATGGTCCAGAAATTCTCTAAAATGCCCTAACTAAGTACATAATCAACCACATTAGAGCCTTTCGCATTTTGGCATGTAAATTCTCCTATCCCCAAGTCACTACCAAACCTACCATTAACTATTTTAATGTCAAAGTTCTTACACAACTCAATTGGATTAAGACCATTATCATTAACGCTATGGTCTTTACTATAACGCTCTGACCCTATCCCAGCCTTGTTAATATTAGCTTTACTGTCAACAACAGATTCAGATGACAATTCAAAACCGCCTTCAATAGTAACAAGATCATTGGGCTCAATAAAATCGCTCAATAATCCCGTTCTAGAATTAAAATCTCCAAACAACAATATCGGAATATCATTATGATCACTTCTAGAGTTAGCCAAATCCTCAGAAATATGACAGAAAACATCACTATGATTATATGGAGAACCTTCACGCGGTATATATACCATACCTATAATAAACGGTCTAGAAATCGAACTTGCCTTGAGCCAAAACACAAACTCAGAATTTGTATTTTCAATCACATCAAGACTAGCATTAATGCCATCTCTTATATAAACACAGATGCCATGAGCTGCACCGAATTTGTGCTTGGGTATTTTCGAAGACATGACAAGAGGATGAAAATCAGGAATGACACAATATTACTGATATTACATTTAATTTCACAAAGACCAATTACATCATAGTCGCTCACAAATTTATCAAGGATGCCAAGACGAGATTTGGTTCTCAAGCCACACACATTTAAACACAGAAGATTAAGAACAAGTGTATCATCGGTTGTGCTGGGGCCGTGCCTGTCCTAAAATTTAGGGAAAAGGCCTGATTTCAGGACCCTGGCCTCATCCCAGCCGACCTTCCACAAGTCGTCTGGTGACTCCAAGGTCTTGGTCACCTCCGCCCCCTCAACTACAAGCTTACAGAGGATCTTCCCCTCCGAGCTCCAACACGACTTGATGGTGTCATCGTTTCGCAGAGCTCTCAGCATTGCACTACGAAGTGGAGTGAGATCCTCATTCACAAAGGTGGATTTGTATTTTTTCGACCAGCCTCAACTTCTTCTTGTTCTTGATGATCGCGGTCTTGACGTCGCGGCGTACGAACTTGGCTATGACAGTCCTCCCAGCACCATCATCCTTCTTCCTGCTCGGCAGCACATGACTGACACTGATATCGGCCTGGGTAATTGGGACTCCAACAGCACCTGCCAGCTTAACAACTGCAGCATTGGTTGTGTCTCCAACTTCCATGGGCAGACCATGGATCCCGAAAAAATCGTCCAGACTACCCTGCCAGAGCGAGCGTGATAATGTAGTATGACATCATCTATTTGATATGCAGACGTAACCATTCTTAATGAATATGCATCGCGAGTAGACGACCACTCGTACGTAATCGCATTTTACGAGACACAGCTGATCGCACCAAGGAGTATGAGGGACCGGAATGAGTTCTCTCATCTCCTTGATCGCACGCCCCTGGGCCATTGTTTGCGATGTTCA
Organism: Diadema antillarum; assembly: GCF_040938485.1. Lineage (NCBI taxonomy): Eukaryota > Metazoa > Echinodermata > Echinoidea > Diadematoida > Diadematidae > Diadema > Diadema antillarum. Next base: position 299,673 of record NW_027271996.1, read on the forward strand.
CTGCGCAATATAATACCCACCACCTGCACCGCGCGGGGAAAGTTTTTCTCATCAGGGCCTGTATGTACTAGTAGTGTGTTATTCACTTACAAATCATTCAAGCAACATTCACATCTCTTTCATGTCTGTGCAACATCGGTACCAGTATGAAAACTTGCGGCAAATTATTTGTACCGATCTGCTCGATACAATGTAGCTCTGCAATTGTTCAAACTACCTGGTACATGCATTTGCTTTTGTCTTTTTACTGAGCTTCACCAGATGAATTGTTTTGTTGTTGTTGTTGTTGTTGTTGTTGAAATGTTCACTGTACATCACAGTCAAGACAGACTGTTCTTGCTCACGTTCCTACTCACACACCGCTGACAGTGTACCTTTCATAGGTCTCTTACACTGTGACTTGGCCGGAGACTGAGACCAAGACCACCACAAATAAATAACTAGAAATAGATAAATAAATGGATGAATAAATGAATAAATAAATAAATGAATAAAATAATGAAATAATCTAATCCGCACTTGACTATACTGCTAAAAAGTAGATTTGCATTAAACTGTAGACTGCTTATGCACCTCTTACTTTTGGTAACGTACATGATTATTTTTGTCATGTGTGTGATACATTGCCATGAAGATCAATGGATACCTTGAAACTAAACTACAATGTAGTTCTTTCAACACCTACTTGAAATAAATATGTGGAGATGTATATATGGGTGAGAATTTTGAACGATGTACAATTGCCAATTTTCACACCTTATGACATTTGTTCCCTTAGAACACGCCAGGATGATCTCAGAAACCAAATTCTTTCATGTTATCTCAAAGCCTGGTAAATTTCCTTTCAGGAAATGTATGGTTTGGTTGACTTTTGACTGATATTTCATTTGACAAGGACTTTAACCGTAGAACTAAGGTAAAAACGCTATTTTCACAATAATTTTTGTTTTTCAAACTTGATGTGCCTTTTTTATGATACGTGGCATCTAATATCTGACCATGTTCTGGATCTGACATGGGTTTGTAACCACAAAATTATAAGAACTTTATGAGCACGTATAAAATTACAGACAACAATTGAATGGCGATCAAAGCTCTAAACGGGGAACGTCCGTGATGCTTTTATTTCTATCGCTGCTGCAAATTACATTTTGTTGTCCCAACTGTAATGTATACGAAAATTTGCTGTTCCACCTCATGAACATATCCTGCAAAAACTGTACGTCTACTGGCTGTGCATGGGACGTAACAATCTTTTATGCAAAATTATACTCAGTTTACGTCACGGACGTGCTTCCGCTATTTACTAATAAAGATCGTAGCCCATTAAACGTTATTGGCGATATTGTTCTGATTCCAAATCGACTAAAATTTAGCCACACGATAATATGTTTGTTTTGAGTTTCTGTCCATCCCTTGTCAAATGGGAACCGAAATTACATTTTTAGACGAACCTCCGAGAAAAAAACAACAAAAAGAATGTATGTAATTATTAAAACGCTATCGAGTGGGACACCATCTTGCTTTGATGGCGAAGGTACATTTCACTTTTAGCTTTAGCCTTTAGCCGACGAGCTGCATGTCAAGTTTAGAGCGGACTGAGGCTCGTCCGCAGTTTTTGGACCATGCAATCAACCAAAAACCAAGCAAATAATTAATATGTTCTCTGAAAATTCACCTCCTAATCCCCCTCTGAGCAATTTATATGTTGTAAGGATGTCAAATTATAATTTGCAATGACAATACTTTTTCAAATTTTTGAAAGAGTTAGGAAGGCTAGTTACTCTCTGCCGACTAGTTATGACCCGTCCTGGACGTATACACGACCCTATAATAGAACGAACGCCCGTGACAATTCCAGCGAACGTCCGTGACGCATTATGCAATCCGACCGATAGTGATAACTTGTCCCGAAAGTGTCCTGTATTCTTTAAAACTTTTGGCTCCAATAGCGACAAATAAAGTTTTACAAAGTAAACAACGAGTTTAGAGCAGTAGTTTCAGAATTTTTAAGGTGGTATGTGATCATGATGAACAAACAGTTGAACATTTACTCACAATTTTACGCTTGTTTTTCCTCTAATTAAACAAAAACAGGTTGACACTGAAAACCAATGGCAAAATGGAATTTTACGTAAGCTGTAATTTCTGTGCATTTAAATTTCTTTCTAATGATATGTTTTGGAGACAATTTGCACTGTTACAGGTTCTGAAAGTTTCGCTCACGGACGTTCGGTCCGAGAAAGGAAATTTCTGATAATTACAAAATATATCACTATACATTAAGGTAATGTCACTTGAAAATGTATTATTACCAAATCGCTGAGTCGCTCATACTCAGAAGTGAATAACGTTCAGCACTCAATTTACCTGTAATAACAAAAGGAAAACGTTTTGGTCACAGATGTTCGTTGGTAGAATAAGTCCATAGGAGAAAGAGGAACAGTGCCACTTTTTAGTGACAGATGCTCCAAGTGTTTATCTTTTGAGTATGGTATAGCTGCCATCTCAAATAGAATACATCCATTTTTTTTTGTCTCCATCACGAACGTTAGCTGTAATTGTCATGATATTTAATACCTTGTATGCATTCTTATTTTTTTCTTCACGACGATTTTTCTCTCATTCCCTAAGTACTCAGCAGCCTGAACATGCTGCAAGCAAACAGAAAAAACAAAACAAAACAAAACAAAACAAATCCGAAAAGTGCTATGCAGTCACATTCAAGATATATTGAAACAAAAAGGATGAAATGACGGAAGAAGTCCGTAATGAGCATGTGTTGAAGAAGAAACGGAAAAGTTTCAAAAGGACGTGGAAGCAGTTGAATGAAAATGAAAAGAAACAGAGAAGGGATCGAGCTCCAAAACACAGAGAAAAAGAATTGCTTATTTATTTTTTCATTCCTCGAAATGTCGCCACAAGCGAACAAAAATAATGCAGTAATACAATTATTGTCTGATGAAAACACGCAAATCCTCCGCTTATCATGACATGGTGTTTTTTTATACTCATCAATGAAAACCAATGTTAATTTGTAATTCTTTCTCAGATGTTTTTTTTTCATTTTACATTTAAGAGACAGACAGATCGTCAAGTTGTTTGTGCTTTTGTGCTTACTTTGAAAACACATGTTAAAAAAGTAATGATTTAGAATAGGTTTAAGGTTGCACTTTGATACGTTCGCTCTTCCAAAGATTCGTTACTCCGAATGTCGAAAGGTTTATTATTCCGAAAATGAAAGAAAAAAATGTTCGTAGTTAATTCAGGAGGTTTCTTATTAAAAATGTTCTTATTCCGAAAGTTTGTTAATCCGACAATTAAATATTAAGGTACACTTCTTTTCATAGGTCCGTTTTTCAAAAAATGGAATGGGCCTGATATTCGTTTATAGGTGAAAACGATTATCATGAGGTTTTGAAATCTGGAGGATTTGGTTGTTAATTTGTTTCTCCACATTTGGATAAACGAACCTGATTTTTCATGTTCCAATTAACCTTTCAATTAAACTTCAGAGATTCCTATCATTTACCGAATAAAAAGCTTTATAATTATATGAACTCTATCAAATTTAAGATTGACAAACTGTATGAATAATGAGCCTCCGAAATGACGCGCTACAAAATGTTTGTTATAAGAAACCATATTGTATAATATCGAAGTCACAAACATCCATCCAAGTTATATGGACTTATTGCGTCTTGTTATGACGAAACCGCTGACTAATAATAACACAAATTCTCCTCGGTAACAGTGTGTACCACAAGGAGCAAACGCAGAGGGATTTCTTCCTAACGTATTCGTTTGCCCTCCCAGCTAAACTTTGTATTTCTATAACGGAGCATATTTCTTTTGTGTTTCTATGTAAATTCTTTGTCATATTTAGCTGTGACCATGCTCGTTATAAGCGAATTTTGCATTGTAGACTTCGATAACAAATTAAGGAACCGAATCTTTAGTTCGTGATAACGAAGTTTTGATAAATATATTCGTTCTCAAGGATGGACTACGTCACTGAGATTAAGACACACGTACGTTTGTACGTTCATTTACGAGAGATGGAAAAATTATTTTCTTTGATTCCTCAGCATGAGAAGATAAACAAGCTTTTATAACTGAGAATTAGTAATATCTATTCAGCATTTTGCAGAGGAGTTTGTTCTCGACATGAAATCGCTGTTTGTTGTGAATAGAATGCGTTTCCAACTCAAGAGAGCTGAAATGTTCAATAACTTTTTTTTTGTGTGTGCTCCGAACGTCCGTGAGCTATATGCGAACGTCCGAAATGAAAACTATGCTATGTTTGTTGGGGGATAGAGACATTCCTAGATCAGATACATCTTAAAAAGCCGGTACGTTATTATTTGGGAGTAAGGATGGGATAGTGAAATAAGAGGTCAAAATGTTGAGTTTCTGTAAAATGGGCGTAAAGTGGAGAAAGTGTTTAGCGGAAGAGCAATATTTCAACAGAAATGACGAATTTGGTTAAATCATCAGTTGTCTACAATTACGTTCAGGTTAAGAGTACAAGCTTAATATTCTGCCAACACATACACATGTCCCTTAAGATATTTCGTTACGATTTTGAACTGAATCAGATCGTTGCACTATGTTAAATGGTATTCAAAGTATGTGCAGTACTATTCCTCACGGACGATCGCTGCTCTGGACATGGCAAATTTCCGCAGTTGACAGTTGATAAAAACTTGTTCCTCTGGCAAAATCCTATAGTATTTTAATTGGGTTCATATCAAAGCTTGAGTTAAACTCTTTCAGGTAAGATAGATGATTTGGAAAATTTCCTACTTTTTAAATTTTGCGTTGTTTTGGCTCAATTGTACATCTGACATCTCAGCATTCTGACCCATATACATTTATAAAGGAAAAACAACTTGTCGATTGTGCTCCTTTCTCTGTTGTTATTAATGAGAAAAAAAAAATATTTTACTAATTAATGAAAATGACATGTGTAATAATGTATCTAAAGTTCTTTGCCAGTTAGGTAGGCCTATAGTAATAGAGAGAATATTAGGCACAATGGCCTCCCATTGTAGTGAAGTCTTCTTTTGTTATATACGACGATCAAAATGTTGTAATCGAGCAAATAAAAAACAAAACAAAGAGTGGATAATGTTGTAAGCGGAATTTCGATAATGTAACTGTGGTTTACTTTAATGGGAGTGAACGGTATAGGTACCTAACTAGTGGTTATAGTATATTTGAGTGGATGCTCGGATGCTTTGAATTGAGAGAGAGAGTGATCTGAATGATTGACGGCAGAATGAAACTGATAATCAGACAGCACTTCTTAGAGTCGACGAAATCAAAAGGGTGGACAAAAGCAAACCAAATAAACATACTATGATTTACAAGAACAAGAAAAGACATAATATAATCGAAGAAAGAGAGGGAGAGGGAGAGATGCCCAGCATGAGACAGTACACTATTAGTACCTGATGTCTAATGACAGACACAAGTATACAGCTAGACGCTCACAACTGACCATGTCGAGTATAGTACGCTGCCTGGGGTCGCTCATAACACATACGAACAAAGGCATCGAACACACACGTCAATTTCTACATGTGGGACAGTACTATAATTATTTTCGCGATTTCGTGCCGAGAAAAAAAAGGAATGACATCCTTATGATTTCAGCTGGCTGCTGACCCATCTACAAATTATCACATTACACCTCAGGTATCACCTTAAAACTGAATAATTTCTCTTTTACATGGTATAACTTTCGTTGGCACCCTAAGATGAAAAAGAAGACTTTTAGGAGAATTTTAGATGAATATCTGTACCCATTATTTCCGTAACATCGGCAATTAATTAGCCACGAAGTTGATAATCTTTTATGTCGTTCTTGGAAAAATTAACAAGATCGCATCCAAGTTTAACCTTTACCTATCAAATAAAAGAAAAATCAGGTGAAAACGTAATTCAGTGACCAGGCACCTCCCTGTGCACAGTGACTTAAGGGCTTTTTACACTTGTAAATTTTTGCTTAGCCCCGGACCAACGGTGGGGCTAAGGGGGGGGGGGGGGGGGGGGCTTAGCCCCACCGTTGGTACGGGACTATCCTTAGCCCACTTTCTGTTTACACTCGTTTTTGCCAAAGTGGGCTAGCCCCACCGATAGTACGGTACTATCTGGCCCTGCAAAATAGCAGGGGTTAGCACCGCAATTGCGGTGCCAAGCAAGTGAGTGTAAACAGAACGAAAAAATAATCCTGGGCTAAGCGACGGAGACGAAGTCCGACCCTCACTGACCAATCAGAAAAGAGGTAATCAAGTGCTGCCGGTGCGTGCGTGTACGTGTACAGTACACAGCGTAATTATGAATATTCATGTGGTTTGGAAAGTCCGGGGCTAAGAAATACGAGTGTAAAAAGGTCAGTTTTCTCCTTAGCCCCGGACAAGAGATAGTACGGGACTAATTGGCGAGTGTGAAAAGCTGAAAAAATTGGTACGGGACTAACGATAGTCCTGGGTCAGAGAAAGTCCGGGGTTAAGAAACACAAGTGTAAAAAGCCCTCAAGAGTATTTCAAAACGACTCTGCAATCGCGCTCTCCCCATGACCTGCGGGGTCAACTCGAGGTCACGCGTGCGAGGACAGATCACAGAACTCTTGTGTAACAGTTCTGTGGGACAGATTCTAGACGGTTTTTTTTTTTTTTTTTTTTTTTCGGGCTTGCCGACTATGCGCGCTAACCGATAGAGCCCACACACAGAAATAAATAGATTAGTCTGACTTCAATGCCGTGTTATATTTGTTTCGTTTTTAATGTCAACAATGACGTTTAACAATTTAATTCCAAACAATTGTGTTTCATAATAATGCATTTTTATGCATCTTACGGTATTCTTATTCGACAAAATTGAATTTCTGACAACCTAAACCATGTAGGAAGAACTTGTTACTGATCAATGTCTTAAATACAGACTACCACTTCGTTTTGCATACAGCCTGATTGGCATGTCGATAAGCTAATCAGCGGAGGAGTTGGCAAATTAGGTGGAGCCTGGCGTTACGAGTTCCCCCTGAAATGAGGGGAAGGTGGCAGGTTTGACTGGACTGTGTGGACTAGTAAAAACAAGCGTTCGGTACTGCCTTACTTCGGGACATCCCCGATGACTTCATTAAACAACTTGACTGCCTGAGCATACAATGGTACTTGCATAACTGTCACTGTACAAACAGTGGCGTAGACAGGTCCTCATACTTGGTGTTACAAAAAACATTTCCCACTTTTGATCCTTAATACAATTGCAGTTCGAAAACTGTATATCAGATGACACTTTCATTTATATGAGTAATGGCTGAACAGAGTACAATTTAGTTGGACTGTTAGCTGATTTGAACATGAAAGCATGAATCAAATTCAGTAAATTTATGATGAATCTTAGAATTTGGTTCCAGATTTCGGTCAAATTTTAACCCTCTGTACAAAAATTGAACTTTACACAGGAACCATTGATGTGTACGTGAGTGTGGGAGTTACAATGACCATGAACAATAGACATGAATAAAATGACCCTGAACAATAGATATGAATACAATGAATACCACCTTTTCAGACCTCTGCTGACTAGGCTTGTGGTCTGTTGCTCCAACACTGTTAGAAAAAAATCAACAAGGTTGTCAGGGGCGTCACCAGCTTTTTTCCAAGGGGGGTGCGTTTGAACACTAAATGTAACCTTTGAGAGTTTTTTTTACTAGATTTATTGGTTCCTGTGTCATCATGTACATTTACATAGACTATACATTGTACATAATGTGATTGTATACATACACGAATCTTCGCTATGAAGGACTATACGGGGGTATACATTATGTGACGGTGTGAGATCCTCGGCGAGGGAGCGACATTTTGACATTTTACAGTCCCCAAACTGCCGTTTGCAGGTATATTTTTTCGCTTTGGAAATTAAGGGGGGCACTGGGCCCATGCACTGCTGCAATTACTGGCAGTAACATCAGGAGAATGGCATAACGATTAAATGCGAGCGAACGAAGCGAGCGAGCTTGAAAATTTTGACATATCTTAGTCCCCAAACTGCCATTTGTAGCTATATTTTTCGCTTTGGAAATTAAGGGTGGGGGGGAATGGGCGCAACTGCTGGCAATTACTGGCAGCAACATCAGGAAAATAACATTACAATTAAATGCGAGCGAGCGGAGAGAGCGAGCTTGAAAATTTTGACATTTTACAGTCCAAAAACTGCCGTTTGGTACCTATATTTTTTCGCTTTGGAAATTAAGGGGAGGGGCGCAACGGGCGCAACTGCTGCCAGTTATTGGCAATAACATAAGGAGAATGGCATAACGATTGAATGCGAGCGAGTGAAGCGAGCGAGCTTGAAAATTTTGACATTTTACAGTAAAAAAAACTGCTGCTCGTAGCTATATTTTTTCGCTTTGAAAATTAAGGGGGCGGGGCGCACCGGACGCAACTGCTGGAAATTACTGGCAGTAACATCAGGAGAATGGCATAACGATTAAATGTGAGCGAGCGAATCGAACGAGATTGAAATTCTTGACATATTTTAGTCCCCAAATTGCCATTTTTAGCTATATTTTTCGCTTTGGAAATTAAGGGGGCACTGGGCGCAACTGCTGGAAATTACTGGCAGCAACATCAAGAGAATAACATAACAATTAAATGCGAGCGAGCTTGAAAAGTTTGACATTTACAGTCCAAAAACTGCCGTTTGGTCAAAACGACTCTGCAATCGCGCTCTCCCCATGACCTGCGGGGTCAACTCGAGGTCACGCGTGCGAGGACAGATCACAGAACTCTTGTGTAACAGTTCTGTGGGACAGATTCTAGACGGTTTTTTTTTTTTTTTTTTTTTTTCGGGCTTGCCGACTATGCGCGCTAACCGATAGAGCCCACACACAGAAATAAATAGATTAGTCTGACTTCAATGCCGTGTTATATTTGTTTCGTTTTTAATGTCAACAATGACGTTTAACAATTTAATTCCAAACAATTGTGTTTCATAATAATGCATTTTTATGCATCTTACGGTATTCTTATTCGACAAAATTGAATTTCTGACAACCTAAACCATGTAGGAAGAACTTGTTACTGATCAATGTCTTAAATACAGACTACCACTTCGTTTTGCATACAGCCTGATTGGCATGTCGATAAGCTAATCAGCGGAGGAGTTGGCAAATTAGGTGGAGCCTGGCGTTACGAGTTCCCCCTGAAATGAGGGGAAGGTGGCAGGTTTGACTGGACTGTGTGGACTAGTAAAAACAAGCGTTCGGTACTGCCTTACTTCGGGACATCCCCGATGACTTCATTAAACAACTTGACTGCCTGAGCATACAATGGTACTTGCATAACTGTCACTGTACAAACAGTGGCGTAGACAGGTCCTCATACTTGGTGTTACAAAAAACATTTCCCACTTTTGATCCTTAATACAATTGCAGTTCGAAAACTGTATATCAGATGACACTTTCATTTATATGAGTAATGGCTGAACAGAGTACAATTTAGTTGGACTGTTAGCTGATTTGAACATGAAAGCATGAATCAAATTCAGTAAATTTATGATGAATCTTAGAATTTGGTTCCAGATTTCGGTCAAATTTTAACCCTCTGTACAAAAATTGAACTTTACACAGGAACCATTGATGTGTACGTGAGTGTGGGAGTTACAATGACCATGAACAATAGACATGAATAAAATGACCCTGAACAATAGATATGAATACAATGAATACCACCTTTTCAGACCTCTGCTGACTAGGCTTGTGGTCTGTTGCTCCAACACTGTTAGAAAAAAATCAACAAGGTTGTCAGGGGCGTCACCAGCTTTTTTCCAAGGGGGGTGCGTTTGAACACTAAATGTAACCTTTGAGAGTTTTTTTTACTAGATTTATTGGTTCCTGTGTCATCATGTACATTTACATAGACTATACATTGTACATAATGTGATTGTATACATACACGAATCTTCGCTATGAAGGACTATACGGGGGTATACATTATGTGACGGTGTGAGATCCTCGGCGAGGGAGCGACATTTTGACATTTTACAGTCCCCAAACTGCCGTTTGCAGGTATATTTTTTCGCTTTGGAAATTAAGGGGGGCACTGGGCCCATGCACTGCTGCAATTACTGGCAGTAACATCAGGAGAATGGCATAACGATTAAATGCGAGCGAACGAAGCGAGCGAGCTTGAAAATTTTGACATATCTTAGTCCCCAAACTGCCATTTGTAGCTATATTTTTCGCTTTGGAAATTAAGGGTGGGGGGGGGGGAATGGGCGCAACTGCTGGCAATTACTGGCAGCAACATCAGGAAAATAACATTACAATTAAATGCGAGCGAGCGGAGAGAGCGAGCTTGAAAATTTTGACATTTTACAGTCCAAAAACTGCCGTTTGGTACCTATATTTTTTCGCTTTGGAAATTAAGGGGAGGGGCGCAACGGGCGCAACTGCTGCCAGTTATTGGCAATAACATAAGGAGAATGGCATAACGATTGAATGCGAGCGAGTGAAGCGAGCGAGCTTGAAAATTTTGACATTTTGCAGTAAAAAAAACTGCTGCTCGTAGCTATATTTTTTCGCTTTGAAAATTAAGGGGGCGGGGCGCACCGGACGCAACTGCTGGAAATTACTGGCAGTAACATCAGGAGAATGGCATAACGATTAAATGTGAGCGAGCGAATCGAACGAGATTGAAATTCTTGACATATTTTAGTCCCCAAATTGCCATTTTTAGCTATATTTTTCGCTTTGGAAATTAAGGGGGCACTGGGCGCAACTGCTGGAAATTACTGGCAGCAACATCAAGAGAATAACATAACAATTAAATGCGAGCGAGCTTGAAAAGTTTGACATTTACAGTCCAAAAACTGCCGTTTGGTACCTTTATTTTTTAGGTTTGAAAATTAAGGGGAGGGGTGCAACGGGCGCAACTGCTGCCAATTATTGGCAATAGCATAAGGAGAATGGTAAAACGCCATTGAATACAAGCGAGTGAAGCGAGCGAGCTTGAAAATTTTGACATTTCACAGTCAAAAAACTGCTTTATTTTTTCGCTTTGGAAATTAAGGGGGGGGGGCGCACCGGACGCAACTACTATATAGCAATTACTGGCAGGGCGAGTAACATCATTGCAATGGCATAACGATTAAATGCGAGCGAGCTTGAAAATTTTGACATTTCTACAATCTAAAAACTGCCGTTTGTAGCTATATTTTTTCAATTTGGAAATTAAGGGGTGCATCGGGAGCAACTACTAGCAATTACTGGCAGCAACATCATTAGAATGGCATAGTGATTAAATGCGAGCGAGCGGAGCGAGCGAGCTAGAAAATTTTAACATTTTATAGTCCAAAAACTGCCGTTTATATAGCTATATTTTTTCGCTTTGGAAATTAAGAGGGGGTGGGGGCGCCCGGTGCGCCCCTCCCTGGATCCGCCACTATATACTCAGTAGTCAATGATGTCGGTTTATGTTCATGATTGGGGGGGGGGGGGGGGGGGTATGACCATCGAGGGGACGTCGAAGTGACCAAGCAGCTGAAAGATGTCCGAAATCTGCACTTTAGAGCATCCCCTAATTGTTTGTGTTTGTGTGTGTGTAGTGTATGTGTCTTATATACATGTACATGGGAAAGTTAGGAAACAACCTATGTAATAGGTCAAGTCTTATTATTGGCAATGCAAGGCATTTTGATATAGACTAGTATGTAAAGCAACACTGCAAAATTAATGATCTAGCTTTGATACACTTTGCACATCTTGATTATATTCAGAATGCCAACCAGGAATCACGCTGAATCAGTATCTTTTGTCGGCTCCGGGCGTTTTGAACAATGTTTCACACTATACATGCTCTTTAATTATGGTTAAAAGAAATTTTAGAAAAATATTTTATTTCGTGATCACCTTTTCATGTCGATTTCAAAAGCAGTTTACTATCCCTTGAATTACGGTTTTGGTAAGTTTTTTTTGTTTTGTTGTTGTTTTTTTACCAGATGATGGGGGGGGGGGCACGTGCCCCCCATGCCGCCCCCCCCCCTCCCCCCGTAGTTACGCCACTGAGTATCCCCCTCTCACGCGACGGAGCTTTTGCATTTTCAGAATTGAAATTCAATAATCTGTTGCACAATGAGTGAAATACCGTACTGATACAGTACGGTCGATAGATAGTAAACACGGTAAAGGAAAATCAGTGCTGCCAGAGCCCGGGGTGCGATATTTTTCTTTTTTTTGTCCCTGGTGAATAAAAAGATAAAATAATAATAAAAAACAATTATATTTAGCGTCCGGCGTTGAGGTTGCTCACAGATTGATTTTTTTTAAAGGGTCTGAAGGGGGGTGCGTTCGTACCCAGCGCACCCCCCCCCCCCCCCCCTGGTGACGCCCATGGTTGTTTAAAATTTTAAACAACCACAAGTTAACCGGTGAATCGCTCAACTCTGTTGTTTAAAAATTAAACAACACCTAGTTGTTTAAACTTTTAACCCTTTGTTGTTTAACAATTCTAAACAACTAAAAACTGTTGTTTAAAAGTCATTTTATACAACTGGATTGTTTAAAAGTAATTTTATACAACTGGGTTGTTTAAAGCAAATATTAAATATTCATGTTTAGAATCTAAACAGTTCTTAACCCATATTACTGTACAACTCACTTGTATATAAGCACAATTACACAAATGTTTATTTTTTTGGCCAATTATATATTTCAGCACATTTTCACTATCTATATCACTGACAGCGTATCATTAGAAAACCTACAATCGGTCAATCTGTCCATCGATGTGCAAACTTATTACAAATAACAAATTGAGCCAATCAAGAATTGTCTCATCCATTTTCAGAATATATACAGAGTAACAATTCTTCTTATACAGTTAACGTTTGATAAGTCGAAGTTCTCGGGAACCGAAAAAAAATGTGTCGACTTGCGCGGATTTAGTAAAAATATGCAGTTTGACTGCAGAGGAAAATCACGAGCTTTTGTTATGCTTGAGTTAAGTGATTTCCCAGCTGAATTGACCTCGACTCATCTAAAGCTTAGTGTATTGTCAAATGTACATTTTGATTCCACTTACATACAAATGGGGCGCTTAACGCCGTAACAATCACATTTCACAATATTTCAACTAAACTGCAATGGCAAATTGAATTTGAAACATGCAATAATGAACGAATTAATTATTATGCATAACATGGATGTGTTCAGCTTGAGATTATCTATACCTGTGTCACATTGAATATTTTGTTGCTTCATTTCTCATATTGTGTGGGTGCATGGGGACCATCAGTTGCCCTCAGATGGGTCCAAAAGGGCTAACTGAATGAACAGTACACAGAGAATGTAATTTTTCAGAATGCTTTTACAGTCCAATGCACACCTTACAGACACATTATCCAGTTTTATAGTGATCATACCTTGACAAGACAAGATAAATCTTGAATGAGTCTTATTTCCTGGAATAATTATCTGATTTTCTTAGAACCACTGGCTTTGTTCTTGAAGTGTTTGTCACTATTACATGCGCTTGGAAATCTCATAAGCGAAGCATAAGGGAATGGCCCTCTAAGGATTTGCTTTTCTGTCCCAATACTGTACTCTGTTGCCACATTAAGAAAATATTACTGAAGGTATTGCACTACACAGCTTCTCTATTAACTACATTTTGTAGATCATTTTTAACAATGTTCAATTTGATGTAACATTTTGAATCATTTCAGTTGCAATGCTTTTGGGGAACATCTGCAATAGTAAGTCAGGGGTTATTAGATTATATTTCCTCGACAGTACAATGATGACTGTAGATATACTGCAGATGGAGAAACCATTCACTAAGAAATAAGTTTTATCTCTTGTGAAAATTCTACTCCATACCTATATTCAGCATATCTGAACAGACCAAATAACATATACATTGTAATTATAATGAAACTTACTCCTGTTTACTGGTGTAATTTGAGAAGTCATACCTGCGACCAACACATACAGTTCTTTCTTTTTTTCATAACTTGGATGTGCCAAGTACAGCACATCTGTCCAGCAAAGATCATCTCTGTCACTCCTGTGATAGAGATGGCAGTAATGAAGATTACTCTATTGTTTATACAATGAAATAAATTCATAATGGAAATATACATTCTACGAAACAGTTCATCTTGAATTTTATGAAGGCCACATTCAGTACAGTGTCACCTCCATTATGCTCAACAGATATGAGGTTTTAATTTCACAATTGCTATATTTCTGAAAATTGACTGTCGTGCTTCAGTATAAACCTGTGAAGATCTTGCCCAATATTTCATTAAGTCACTACTATGCAAAATACCCTTTTTAATTCATTTCTAGCCCATCTTTATCACAAGTTTTCAAGGGCCAACATTACCCACTAATAGAACAATCTTCTCATGACCTTTGGTCTTTCCATGTGACATGTATCCATTACTTATTGAGTTATAAACAAATAAAACGTAGATACCAAACCTTTGCTTTGACGAATGACCTAAAAATCAACTTTGTCAATTAAACTTCTGATGACCATGAAAATCTCATTCTACGCATCTAATCTTCCTGATTTGAAGAGTTCAGGTATGTCCTGATCTCTCTCACAGAATTGGACGTCACTTTACCAGGCATTTTGTACACAACTGTCTCCAAGAACTGCCAGGCAGGAAAACATTGAGCCTGGTACTCTACATCTAGGACATAATGCACTTTGAATGCACACTCCACAGCCTTTGTCAAAGTTGGAAACAAGAATCACTGTCTCTCTACAATAGGGAGTTTTCGCAAGCACAATGCGGCCTTTGAATGCACAGTCCACAGCCTTTGTCAAAGTTGGAAACAAGAATCCCTGTCTCTCTACAATAGGGAGTTTTTGCAAGCACAACGCGGCCGGGAGTTAAGCGTGTCGTGTGCGAAATTTGCTTCTGCACATAATCAAATCCGAGGAACGTCCCGTCCGGGGGAAAACGAGTACGGTACTTGGCCAAAATAGCGTTCGGTCACGATACAGTGATACAGTGATACAGTGATACAGTGATTTTTATTTCTTGAACGGCCCCTTCAGGGGCATGGAAGAAATACAAATGAGTATTTTACAAATGAGTACTTTACAGCAAATATAAAAATACATAAGAAAGAAGAAGAAAAAATATATATATACATGTATAAATATAGGCCTAAGCTTTAACAGCAAGCAAGTAAAGGCAAGAATTGTTTGGAATTAAATACATGTATACGGACTAATAACTAAACATAATCTTTAAAAAAAAAATGAAGTCTTAGCTACCATGTATGTACATAAGTTTACAATAAAAAAAATTACTTGAACTTTGACATGATGATTTTACAAAATTTTGAAAGATTCTTTAGTTGCTTGATAGACTTAACATTAAATAACTGATTTAACTTGACGACATTAGGCCTGCGGTAATAGTAACGCTTAACATATTTCCTACGCTCGTCAATGAAAAACGGGCATACCAAAACATAATGAAATTCATCACCCTGTACTTCAAGGCTACACAACGAACATTTTTCAAGAGGTAGATCAGATGAATAACGACATTTGGAAACTGGCAGATTATGATTACCACATCGGAATTTGCATAAAGATATCCTATCTCCTACCTCCAAATCTAACAAATATTTTTCTAAACCGGCTTCCTGTTTAAAATTCTGTAATTGAAACATAAACGATTTCTATTAACTTCCTCATTCCAGTTTTGATAAGCTATATCATGTAATCTACGTTCCACTGACGACTTAACCCAATTCAGATTTAAAGAAATGTCTTCATCCCACAGGTTTGACATTCCACAATTGTCTAAAATACTTTTAATTTTTAAGATCCATCTGGAATGGAAATCACAGTTTTCATGAAGTTTTCGTAACAAATTGTAAACGGTATAAGAAAGTTTAGATTTTTTACCTTGGCTAATCTTTGCCCAAAAATTAACCATACGCATCTCCACCTTATTTGCGAGAGCAAATCTACCAACTTCGCCGTACACCATGCATTTGGCAGTGCCACGATTTAATTTAAGCAAGCTTTGAAGAAATTTCCTATGAAATATCTCAATACAATCTAGCTTCTGAAAACCCCACACTTCACTACCATACAATAAAATCGGAACAACAAGCTGGTCAAAAAGCTCACACTGAATATCTACAGGTAGACACAATTTCTTCGCCTTGCTAATTAAAGCAAACATAGCTCTTCTTGCCTGATTAACCTGTTTATTAATTGCTTTATTAAAGGAACCATTATAATTAAAAGTAGTTCGGAGATATATATATAATCATCAACAACATTAAGGGAACTATCACCAAAAGTAAATTTGGGATATCTGCGCACTTTTCCACGAGAAAATATTACAATCTTTGTTTTACTTGTGTTGACAGATAATTTCCAAAGCTCACAATACTGGTGTACAGTAGATAAAGCATTCTGCAATTCGTTAGCAGACTCAGCCATAACTATTGTATCGTCAGCATAAAGTAACACATAGAGACGTAAAAATACTTCAATGTCATCAGTACTGAGATTTTTCCTAATCTCAGAAGCACACATATCAAGACCCTTATAATGCCTACTAACATAATATTCAAAATCATTCAAATACATTGCAAACAGTAAGGGAGACAAATTTTCACCCTGCCTCACTCCTATATTACAAGCAAAAGAATTGGACAGAGTATAACCCAGCGTTATACAAGATTTTGCATTCAAATACATATTATAAACAACCCTAATGATGTTACCATTAATACCATTAAAGACAAGTTTATACCACAGAGACGACCTGTCAATTAAATCAAAAGCTTTCCGATAATCTATAAACGCACAATAAATTCTCTTACCACGATGCAAATACAAGTCAATAAGACCATGTAATGTGAAGATATGATCCATTGTGCTATAGTTTCCTCTGAATCCAGCTTGTTCTTCACCAATAATCCCAGCACAGTTCAAAAATTCAGTAAGTCTAGTATTAATGCATGAAGTAAACAATTTCCCTAGACAACTTAAGAGTGTAATACCCCTATAAATATCTGGGTCATCCATCGAACCTTTGTTTTTATACAAGGGCTTGATCATACCTATACACCATAAAGAGGGCACTAAACCAGATGACAAAACAAAATTAAACAGTTTCACTATAAGAGATATCATTACATCATGACAATTTTTCAAATATTCATTCAAAATGTTGTCTATGCCACATGCCTTATTATTACGCAAATTCCCTATCATATTTATAACTTCTTCTTTAGTAAACTCCTTATTGATATACTCATTGGTTGAATTATTAAAAGTCGTCGGATCAAATTCGGCTTCAATTTCAGCATTTGGGTCTTCAGGCTTGGTACTCAATTTCTCAAAATGCCTCAAAAACACATCCAGGGAAACACTGCCAGATTTATCAGCAGAGTTACTAGCTTCATTCAGAACCTTCCAGTACTCCTTGGGTCTACTGTTTTTCAAATTACGCATACTTGAATGCTGGGTAGGAGTGAGCCAGCCAGTCAGCCAACCAATCAGCGATCTTGTCCCCACGCCTCCGTCCTGTACAGGAAAGCGAAACTGCATAGATGTGGGGATGGGAATCAGAGTACGGGGACTGTCACAAGTGATCGCTTCCTCGTATTCTCGGTCTTCGCGTCGTGTAGCGAAAACTTCCTAATGACAAAGGTTTGCAGTGGCTTCTTCCAGGATCCTCCCATCAGCAAGATGAAGGGCTGTGGTCTCTGCTTCCTGTCAATTTGTCCAATGTAGAAAGCCAGGTCTGTGCCCTCTTGTAAAATGAAATGGAAGTGGAAAAGAAACATGCATATTCATCTAGATAAAATCTTGAAATAATCTAAGCAGAAGTGTTGGGTTGAGGCATTGGTACAATGAAGTCCATCAGAACAGATATATTCCCCACACCCCTCCAATGTTCAAGGTAGAGTTCATAATAAAGTGCCTGGCCAAATTCTGCAACATTTCATTTGCAAACATATACCCTAAATTGGGTATTTTATGTAGTATATAACATCCATGTATTACATTTTCTATTCTTGCAAGGGCTAACCATGACCTGGCTGAATGAATTTTAAACTGTGTGGCCTATGGGAACTTCTGAAAGGCAATTAATTTTATTGCTGGCAAGCCCAGGCAAAAAGTATTATCAAACAAAACACTACTTCTGAATTTAATTTCATTATTTTGGGTAAGTTACTCTTTCCAATACTAGTAGTATAACAATTTTGTCCACTTACATTGTAGGAACATTAAGGAGTATGCGAGGTCTTTTTTCTTTTTGGTGGGGGGGGGGGGGGGGGGGAGAGGGAGAGAGACACACTTTATCACATTGGATGTATTTGAGTGGTATGTGATATATTTCCAGCATCTTGCTGAATATAATGATACCATAGGTCAAGTGCAATATTTATTGATGAATGGAATATTCCTTATTGGCGACATTTGGGACCAATTTTGCATTTCATGCGAATTTTTTCCCTTTTTTATCAAAATGAAAAGGACATATTGATATTGGACAAGTGTGTGATTGAGCAGTCAGGCACAAAATAAAGTAAATATGTATGTTCACTATGTAATATAAGATTTTTTTTTTCATTAAAAAAATATTGTGATTCACAGCATACATTAGCAACATAGTAACTTTGCATAAATATGTAGAATCCATGGACTAAACTAACAAATGAAACAGCATAAACTGGGAATTTCTGTAACTATGGACCACAGCTTGATGATTTTTACATTTTGTATTGCAATGCAAAGTCCATCTCATCATGTTAATAAGAGGGCAACACATCACTTGTTTTAGAAGATTAGCCTCCGAACAGTTAGGTACTTACAGGTTGAAAGTCGTAGAATAACTGCAACGACTCCTGAAAGGAGCGCTTGCCCAATACCCTGGCAGTCCAGCCTCGGCAAACCGTTAGCGGCAGCATGCTGAATGCAAGCGTCTGTTTTTCCTCTGTGGAGCAAAATGTATGACACAGGGGTAGTATTTTGAATGATAAGTACAAATATACCCTTTAAAAATATTAACACAATCAAGGCTGATAAACAGAAATGCTGACAAGTATCAGCTCATATTCAGATGCTAGCTTATGTACTTATATTGTACTTGATTGCAACCAGGATTACTAACTGTGGGGGGGGGGGGGGGGTGTTTTAAAGTTGTTTGGAGGGTATTGTAGAAAATACTACACATTTTGAATTAGGGACTGATTCTGGCAACGGCATTTACTACCAAGACGGGCAAGTAATTGTGGATGAGTAGAGCCAAACTTGTAAGGCCAAGCATTAGAATTATAATGCTGTAATAATCATCATGCTATTCTACAAAGCAGCAATCAGAGTTACCATGAACTTGGATGAAAGAAAGTCGAGTGATGTTGACAGCCAGTGCCTTAATAAGAATAATCTTGCACTACTGTTAAGTGCTTAACAAAGACTATTGCAATATGAAAGACATTTGGGCTTTTGCAGGAGGTTCATGTCATATTCTGGCATTGCATAAAGCAAGATCAGTTAATATGCATATATCTTGATTAGATTAGTAAGAGCAAGGGATGTTGATCCGCTGGATCACCGAATACAATTTTGATGAGATATCGCAACTACATTCTCCGAAGGACATGGCCCAATATCTCAATACAGTGCTCTCACAGGCTTACAGAAAACATTTTCCTCTTGTGATCTGCAAACGTGCAAAAACCGATAAACCCTGGATAACTAACGGTCTAAAATCGCTCATCCGAAGAAGACAGCATGCCTATAATAGAGGAGATTTTGTCACATTTCGCTCTCTACGAAATCGCGTTTCACGTGACATCAAGAAACGGAAGGCTGCCTTCTATGACTCAAAGATCACTCCCTTGAAAAGCTCTAATCCAGGAAAATGGCACCGCAGAATTCGATCTATGGCTGGTATGAACACGAAACAAACCATCAGCTTTCCTGACGAGTTTGGTGTGAACGATTTCCAACGAGCTTCTTTTATTAACAATTTCTTTGCAGAGATATGCAGAGATCTGCCTGAACTCGACACTTCTTCATGTCCAGCCTTTCTCCCTGCAAGACAACCACTTCCGCTTATTCCTCGGCTCAAAGTCTACAAGGAACTTAAACGACTCGATCCAACGAAAGCTGTCCACCCAGACGACATTCCCATGAGGCTGATTTGTGAATTCGCTTTCGAGATTTCGGCACCACTTACCAACATTTTCAATGCCATCTACACTTCTTGGGTGTTTCCTCTGTGTTGGAAATCATCTGTCGTGACACCAATACCAAAGAAGTTACCGGTTTCTGGCTGCACCGATTTGAGACCAATATCGATTACACCCGTGTTTTCCCGTGTGTTTGAAACCTTTGTTGTGCAGCATTTGATGAGTGATCTGGCACCTCACCTAGATAATCGTCAGTTTGGGAATATTCGCGGTAGCTCGACGACACACTACCTTGTAAGCTTACTCGACACAATTTTGAAGGACCTGGAAAAAGTGAATCAATGCGCGACACTTTGCACAATCGATTTCTCAAAGGCGTTCGACCGAGTGAATCACAACATCGTCATTCGCAAACTCATCGAGTATGGTGTTGATGAAGCTCTTCTCCCAATCATTTGCAGTTTCTTGAGTGATCGTAACCAGGCAGTAAGAATTGGCTCTGCTATCTCGGACATGAAAACCTTGTCCTGTGGTGTGCCACAAGGAACCAAGATGGGACCCGTCCTGTTCTTAGCGCTGGTCAATGACGCTGCATGTTACACCAATAATCGCTGGAAATACGTTGATGATTTGAGCATCCTTGAAATCCGTCCGTCCACAGCAGTTTCCCTTTTACAGAGAAATCTTGATGATCTTGCCGGTTGGTGTCTTGGAAACGATGTTAAAATCAATGTGACAAAAAGCCATGCAATGACCATCAATTTCAGCAGACGCGAGATCCATCAAGTGCCCTTGGATATCAATGGTGTGCCCCTGGAGGAAACTGCGTGTCAGAAGATCCTCGGTGTTACCCTTCAGTCAAACCTAAAGTGGGACACGCAAGTCGCGTTCAGAAACGCGTTTGTCGCATCATCCTAGGCAATGAGTACACCTCATATGAAAACGCTCTCAATGAATTAAAAATCCCACGTTTAACGTCCCGGTATGAGCAACTCCTGCATTCATTCGGACGTGGTCTTCTCCATTCCCCCCGCCATAGAGACTTCTTGCCACCTCCACGGAATCAGATCTCCACACGTCAACTTCGAAATTCTCATGCCCTGAACACTCCTTTTTGCAGAACTGAACGTTATCGTAGATCCACTATTCCATCTGTAGTTCGCCTTCTTAACAAACAATAAGTTGTTTTTTTATGGCAGTTAGTTTGTTTTAGTTGTATGTATGTTGTATGTGAAAGTTGAAAGACTGTTTTTTTCCTATCTTCTTTCACACATGTTTGTTGTATATACTCCCTATGTTTCTTTTTTCTTTTCAAATTTCTTTCCCTCCTTAACCACAACACCAGTCACTGTTTTATGAAAAGGTCATCTTTGTTTATCTATAGAAGCCTTTTAGGCTTAACTTTCTTTCTCTCTTTTTTCCTTTTTCCTTTTTTTTCTACCCTTTTTATCAGACTGCATTTTAAGGCGCATTTCTCTCACTCTTCATGACTTATGAGATACATTGAAATGTTGGTACATACAAGCATACAATTACTAGTATTAGTATATGTGACAGTGCAATTTTGAATCTATTGTGGAATCACATGTTTATAAATTTTGTCAAAGGCATCTTCGTAATTGTTTTATATATTTGTATGTGAAAGCTGCAAGATTTGATGTCCCCAATTTTCTTCCACACGTGTTTGCTGTTCTTTCTATTTTTATACTCTTTTCCCTTTTTAACTACAAAACCAGTAACTGATCTATGAAAAGGTTGCTTTTGTTTGTTTAGAAGCCTTTTAGGCTTTATTTCTCCCTCCCACCCTTTTTATCAGACTGCATTTTAAGGTACATTTCTTTCACTTTTTATGACGCATGATGGTATATGGACATCTTGATACATACAACTATAATTATATTACGAGGAATATGAAAGTGCAATTTTGAATCTATTGTATACATGTAATCATATGATTTTATTCTGGCAATACATGTATGTGGAAAGAAATGAAGTGTATTTGTTATATACATTCTGTTATGATATAATATAGTAAAATATAAATGCAATATTTGATGAATTATACTATGTTAGGAGCTTTTGGTGTTTAATAATGTCATTGATTTTTTTTTTTAATATTTTGGTAATTTTAGCTCGAGGATTGGTGAAAAGTTTAGTAATTGCTGTGTAATAACGTCTCCTCATTTTTGTACACCCCTGCATATGTATTTTTGTTGTTGTTGCTTAGATTAAGGGTTTTTTATAAATATTCATAATCCAGAGTTTTAAAAGAAAGTGATTGTATTGAGTAGTTTTTTTTCTCCGTTGTTGTACTGTATACATGTATGTAAGTTTTTGTTGTTTTAGATTAACAGTTGTGTGATTTTCATGTATAATTTCTCAATATGTTTATTGTAAACACCTTCAAATGTTATTTGTGAAGCACTGTGATTTTTATCTATATAAACACTGTACATGTACTCTGTAAACTGAATGTATTTCAGCCTTTGGGCTGCCAACTTCAGGAACAATAAACCTTATCAATTCAATTCAATTCAATTCAAAAAAGGTCCAGTGATTTTTATTCCAAGTAGTAGGAAAAAGAATGCAAAAACTTTAATAGTTCATAAAAAGACTTCTCTGTTAATGTTATCCTATAATGACAAAAGCTTGATTATCATGTGAGTTGATCATAGTAGGCTTGCTAAGGGCGAAAAAAGGGGTGATCACTGCATTTTATAGTACAAATGTCCTATTTGGCACACATGTTCCTCTGTACAATTGGAATTTTTTCATCTAAAGAGACAATCTGTACCTATGCAAATAAGCCTTAATTTGCATAATTTATGCAAAAATACATATACAAATTATTAAAAATTATTACCTATACGAGGGAGTTTTGCGAGGCAATTCCGGTTGTTATTTTGCAGGGTTAAAGGTCAGGAGTTGTTATTTTGCAGGGTTAAAGGTCAGCAGTCAATATGCTTTTCGCCACGTCGCTGCGTATAACCAGGGAGGTGTTTCCTCTCACCTCCCTGGTATAACAGTACTAGGGCCTTTTACACTTGTGTTTCTTAACCCCGGACTTTCTCTGACCCAGGACTATCGTTAGTCCCGTACCAATTTTTTCAGCTTTTTACACTCGCCAATTAGTCCCGTACTATCTCTTGTCCTGGGCTAAGGAGAAAACTGACCTTTTTACACTCGTATTTCTGAGCCCCGGACTTTCCAAACCACATGAATATTCATAATTACGCTGTGTACTGTACACGTACACGCACGCACCGGCAGCACTTGATTACCTCGTTTCTGATTGGTCAGTGAGGGTCGGACTTCGTCTCCGTCGCTTAGCCCAGGATTATTTTTTCGTTCTGTTTACACTCACTTGCTTGGCACCGAAAATGCGGTGCTACCCCTGCTATTTTGCAGGGCCAGATAGTACCGTACTATCGGTGGGGCTAGCCCACTTTGGCAAAAACGAGTGTAAACAGAAAGTGGGCTAAGGATAGTCCCGTACCAACGGTGGGGCTAAGGCCCCCCTTAGCCCCACCGTTGGTCCGGGGCTAAGCAAAATTTTACAAGTGTAAAAAGCCCTTTTATGTGCAAACAGTGCAATCTTCCGGTCTGGAGAGGTGGGAAGAGAAAGAGTGGAATCTCTCTCCCGACCTCCCTGCTTTAAACATAAACATTCCGATCGACCACGAAAAGAAAACATTCGAGGACGTCCAGGGTGTCAGTTACATGCACCGCAGAAGAACGCTGATAAATCAACTCATACAAGGTCGACCACTTACAGCAGCACTAGGCAATGCTAGTCCATTTGTGATCAGTAATTGCACAGTGACCACCAGTTTTACAACTCTCAAACTTTTAACAGAGAAGTAAAAATAAAGTGTAAGAACGTTCAGAAGTTTGAAGTTTGCCTGTTACACCTACATGTATCTTTGAATTGGAGTTGAATGATATACATTGATGAACAATTTTGCAATTATTCAACATCTTGATGGTCTACAGGTAGTCAAATGTGGCTTGATCTGTATCATATATAGTGTATAGCCGTATTTACATATTTTCTTAATTTACCTAGGGGGATAGGTAATAATTATGATATTGACTGGCCTTTCTTTCGGGAGGTACCAGATAAATATTGCCCACACTGAAAACATATTGCCCTCGTCTTCGACTCGGGCAATATGCTTTCAGTTTGGGCAATATTTTCTGGTACCTCCCTCAGGGCCAGTCAATATTATATAAATATATGTGCATCCAGCGGAAATACCTAATTTGGTAAAAATATTCTATAGAGTATGTGGAAACAATTCCTGCAAAAATTGATTTCATATTCATGTAAATGAACATAAAATTTGCATAATTATGCAAGTTATTGTGCAAAAATCAGCATTTTTCAAAGAATTTCTCAACTATTAAGCACTGGATCTTGCAGTACAAAGTTTGAACTTGGGATGGATGTTCCTTGGGTCAAGAGTAAATGATTCATCTGAAGAGACAAACTGTCTTTATGCAAACAACCTGTTATTTGCATAATATGCATATCAATACCTACACATCAATAGATAATCAGAACAAACAAAAAACCTAAATGAAGCTTTAAAGAAACTCCCCTTAAATCTCATCCTAGATAGATTTAACCCGTTAGAAACACTTTATGAAACAAAATGAGAAAAGGTTTGTAATATCAAAAGACTATTTGTCTATGCAAATACCACCTAATAAGCATCTTATGCATATTAATACCCGAATGTACCAGAAGTCAATGGTCAAGGTCGACTTAAGAAATTGTATCAGTTTAGGCGATAACTCGAGACTAGACTATGCAAATTTCACCAAACCTGGTCCAAAGATGACGTATGATGGGGCAAGTGATTAAGCAGTGTTTGAGTAAAATCAGCAAGAGGTCAAAGGTCAAAAAGTTCAAGGTCAGTGCTAAAATTTAATTGTTTTCCCCATATCTATGCAACGTCTGAAGGTACTTTCTTCAAACTTACTAACTGCATACAATGTACTACCAAAATAAGATTCTCCAGAGAGTTTCAGGTCAAGAGGTCAAAGGTCAAATTTCAGGTGAAAGTTTAAATTTCACTTTTTTTCTATGTATCTCGCAAATGGTTCAAGGTGTCTTCATGGAACTTGGTACTGGCAGGGATTTTCTAGGGAATTTAGGGGTCATTTGTCAAAGGTCAGGGGTCAAAGATCAAGGTCAATTGAGCCCTCAAAATGTCACTATTTCCCTCATGTTTTTGCAATGCATGTAGGATTTCTCTTGAAACTTCATGTATTCATGTATTATGTGATGGATATTCTCTGGGAAATTTCCTGCCAAAATGTCAAAGCTCTGATAAAAGTGCTATATTTCACTTTTTCTTTCATATCTTGAATGTGAATCAAGGTGATATCATGAAACTTAGTACATATTTGTGCATGTTCTACCTGGCAGTAATACCTTTGTTTATTATCGAAAAAAAAACGTTAAGCCCTCCCCTCTCAAATGTTTTTGTTTCCTCTTCATAAGTAGGAAAGGACATGAAATTCAGTGACATGGTTTAGTCATCACCGTCATTACATCTAATGTATGGGTCGCATTGAAGTTAATTTTGATGCACACATGTATAACCTCTGACATTCTTTATACCTTTTACATTTTTGCCTGTGTATTTCTTTTAATTTAACCTCTGGCATCTTTACACTAAACCAGTTAACATAATTATTTTTTTTGGAAAAAGCTTCAAGATCATGTAGGTCATGATCATCTATACAGGTACATTGTATTAGCTGATATGTGGTGGAATATAACATTCTTTGGACCGCTAGGGAGTTACATTTTCCCAGGGGAAAACAATCACAACCAGGGAGAATAATTATGACATTTACGATTCACGTAAACAGTAGCCTTTGACGATTTGTTGACAAATCACATCCTAGTAATTGTGAAAGCCATCGAATTAACTCTTTTATGGCTATGGACATAGTATTTCTGCTTTGATTTATGCTTGAAATTGACTGATTTTAAGTAAGAGACTGAGATTATTTGACTTAAAGTACATGTATAACATCTCCTTTATTGTTCACATGACAAGTTTTGCATATTATTGCCATATCAAAATGTTATGGTGTATAAATTTCCTAGCATAGTTCCCATGCAATAGTAGCCAGTGCTCATAGTTAACATTCTTTTTTTCCAGAAACAGACATTGTTTCTAACTCAAGCTTGTAAGTTCTTAATAGGCGTTTTCACATCAGCCCGATAAATATCCAAGCTCGAGATATTTTTTCGCAGAAAATAGTCAGCAAAATAGCGCGCTATTTCGAAACATCGGGCTGATGTGAAAACGCCTATTCTGTGCAGCTACCCTTGCATCCACATAATTTGCATTGATGTAATGATAATGATAATGTAATAATTTGTTTGATGTAATGCCTCTTATTCGCTTGATGGCCTAGAAAATACAATGAAAATTAGAATTCACACTTTCACTATGGTAGTATTTTTTATAATGATTTTCTAACCATGACCTCAGTTGTGTACTGCTTGCAAGGGAAACACAGTCCTTTTGTAAGCATAGAGAAGCATGCCCTTATGGAAAGAACACAGTTTTACCACACTATGTAACACAGTGTGCAACACAGTGTGGCACACAGTGTCGAACACAGCGTGGAACACAATGTATAACACAGTGTCGAACACATGTGTTTAATATGTGATTTTGGGACGTGTGGTAACACTGTGTATTTACCACAGTGTGAAACACAGCGTCACCACGCTGTGCAACATAGCGTTACCACATGGTCCAAAACACATATTAAAAACACTGTGAATCAAACCACAGTCCCACACACTATTACCACAGGGTTATAACCACATAGTCCATTACACTGTGGTAGTCACCACATAATCCACCACACTATGGTATTCACAACATAGTCTACCACACTGTGGCAGTCACCACATAGTCTACCACACTATGGCAGTCACCACATAGTCCACCACACTATGGTATTCACCACATAGTCTACCACACTGTGGTAGTCACCACATAGTCCACCACAGTACAATGTGGTAGTCACCACATTTAGTCATCAGGTGTATCAATATTTTTAATGCATGAAGGCACGGTTACTGAGTAGATAACACTGTTATTGAATATGAAATTACCTTTTCATAACAAAATTTATGACATTGGTATAACATAACATTATTAGACAATAGTTCAAAAGAAATCCCATCACAAATACTTCGAATTTAGAAGTATTTTATGAATTTTCTCAAACTTAGGTTGCTTTTTATAAATATTCATGAGCTATGCAAAGTCTGTACCACAGGAATACCACAGGAATACCACAAGAATACCACAGTGTTACCACAGGAATACCACAGTGTCACCACAGGAATACCACAGGAATACCACAGTGTTACCACAGGAATACCACAGTGTCACCACAGGAATACCACAGGAATACCACAGAAATACCGCATGAAGTATCACATTCTGTACCTCAGCACTCCCACTTGATAGGTAATACTGTAGGAGTATAGGACAGGTTAAGTACTGCTTAAATCAATAATTGTCATAATTCGCAGCATAACTCACCTATTAATGAGATTCTGGATATGCATTTTGTTTTGTTTTTGCTTTTTTTATATTCCAGTTGGTACTACTGTGTGGTACTGCTGTGTGGTACTGTCCTGTGATAGTCATGTGGTACAGCATGTCACGAAAAAAAAAACCCACAAGAATATCCTGTGACATTTTTCTGTAATTAAAGTGCACAAGAAAGCAGTTGTAAGCACAGTTTGTATCCATACTACTGAATATTCTCGGCACACAACCAGAATAAATTATTGTGTGCAAGTAACAGGCAATGAAGTGGCTTTTGTACATGGTTTTGTGGTTTCGGAAGATGATAGTGATGCCTTTGCTCTCATCAAGTATGTAGAGCATGATGGCCCATTTGTAAAGAATAGAGACAGGGAGAGCCATGCTAATGCTGTACACATCAGAGTAGTGAAACGTGTGATCAATAGATTGTATGCAATACCTCCTGGTGAAATCTTAGGAAAGCATGTGATTTATGAGAGAAACAGGGAAATTATAACATGTCACTTTTTGTTCTCTTTCCACAACTACAGATACTCCTAGTATTATATAATTTCTAGTGTTTGATGTTATGCATCCGTAAACAGTATTAACACAACACTAAATGCATGATCTTAAGGTTGGATAAATGACATGTATAGGTCATATTCTCACATTAAAGGAATCTGTTGTTCCATGCCAGTATTTGAAAAATGAAAGGTATCAACTGAAATTAGGAAAATAAATAAGTATATAACATTTGCAACTACCGTGTACTTAAATGGTGTTGTATATTGTCTAGCTTTAAGTGATTGGTTTATTACTTTATCGGATAATCAGACCAGTAAAGTGGCTTTACAAACTTGATAAAAATCTCTCGGGAGTACAAGTAGTGATGAAGTATATTCTTTAAATTGATACATACATGTACGTTTTATATTAATAAACTACAATACTTGAATCCTTTCACCAAACTGGTAAAATGCTCCCCCCCCCAACAAAACCAGACATAGCCTGGTTTTACAAGGATCAACATGCCATGTGGTAGTACAAGATCTGAAATCCCCTACTGACAATACTAAAGCAATGTTCAATATACACCACAATGTGGTAAACATGAGTCATTGTGTGTCAAAGTACTAGATGTTTTAAAAAATAGTTTGCGCTTTTGATTGTGAATAAGTGAAAACCCATGAAAACATAACTTTCCACAAATTTACACAGTAGGTAGCTAATATGGGCATATAATTTTGTTGCATGCTGTTCCCTGCAATATTTTGAAACAGTACACAACCAAATTGTGCGTTATTCAGCGGCTACCTTCTGTGTAAATTTCAGGAAAGTTAATTTTATTATCTTTTAGTTATTCAAAATAAAAAATGTAGTGTTTTTTCCTTAACATCTAGAATGTGGATATTATAGTGTTAAATCAATGATATGAAATCCCACTGTGTAACAACATTATGGACACAGGAGTGCACATATTTCAATATATACCACACTATGTGTTCAGTATGCCAAGTATGTGGAGATGATGCAGTTGAATGATCTGAAACCCACAAAGTGACAACACCGAGCACAGGGTTTACACATAGTTCATTATATACCACACTGTGGTAAGCCGCACAAATCACAGTGTCCGGTATGCCAAGTCTGTGTGGATTATGTGGTAAATGAATGATCTGAAATCCCACAGTGTGACAACACTATCAACACAGGGTTTACACATAGTTCAAAATATACCACACTGTGTCAGACATGATTCACAGTGTGTTCAGTATGTGATCTATGTGGGGATTATGTGGTAAAACACTTAAACTGAAATACCAGACTGTGGTAGCATTATGAACACAGAGTTTACACATAGTTCGATATATACCACACTGTGGTGTATGTGTGTCACTCTGTGTTCAGTATGCCAATAATGTGGTACACTATGTGATCTCAAATCTCACACCGTGACAACGCTGTGACCACATGGTTAGCACATTGTTTACACATAGTCAACTATGTGAACACACTGTCGTAACACTGTGTTTGTTCCGTAAGGGCGTGCTTATTATGCGCTTTATAAATGTAGTATTATTATCATCATTTTGTAAGCAATATTGTTCCAATTTGCATCTGTTCATATATAGGCTCTACTGTTAGATTTGCATAATCATATTTAAAGAGTGTCACTATCGATTGTTATTTTTTCCACCCTGCTCAGCTTTTATGCAATGAGGGAAAGTTGCTAGCAAAAATCATTTCAAAGATCAATATGTTTTGAAATTTCACGTGTGGAGTACTTATTTACATAATTTATGCTTAAAATGCCAAAGTTAATTAAACAATATGGAAACAGTTTAAGCAACTGAAAAGTGTTGCTGTGAGAATATTGTCTTATTATATTAGCTTTTTGGTTATTAAGTTCAAAGCGATTTAAGACATTGTCACATTAAGGCTTATTGTTTGTTCTGATTTTCTGTAGATGTGTAGGTATTGATATGCATATTATGCAAATAACAGGTTGTTTGCATAGAGACAGTTTGTCTCTTCAGATGAATCATTTACTTTTGACCCAAGGAACATCCATCCCAAGTTCAAACTTTGTACTACATGATCCAGTGCTTAATAGTTTAGAACTTCTCTCAAAAATGCAGATTTTTGCACAATAACTTGCGTAATTATGCAAATTTTATATTAATTTCCATAGGTATGAAATCAATTTTTGCAGGAATTGTTTCCACTTACTCAATAGAAATGTTTTGCCAAATTAGGTATTTCCGCTGGATGCACATATATTTTTAAACGATTTTTAAACGTATTTTTGCATAAATTATGCAAATTAAGGCTTATTTGCATAGATACAGATTGTCTCTTTAGACGAAAAATTTTCAATTGCCCTGGGGAACATCTGTGCCAAGTAGGACATTTGTACTAAAAAATGCAGCGTTTACCCCCTTAGCAAGTCTACTATCAGGCAGTGGAGAAGAAAAGGCGAATGGTAGATGAAGGGGGCAAGGACAAACCGTCCAGAAGTTTCAGTGTACATGAACTGTGTGGCCGTGGGGTGCTATTGAATAATGTGAGAGAGGGGCAGGAGACAGCCTCTCCCAAATAATTGTCCAAGCTGTGGTTGCAGTCATTAAAGCTGCACTACCGCATGGGATACAAGGAGCGAAAGAAGCTTGTATGAGCACAATTAAAGATGTTCTGAATCCACATGTCATCTCTTGAGGATTCAGTTCCAGCAGGACGAGGTCCAACATGAGCTAAGGAGGGACATTCTCTGCCTTTACTGGCCTGCCAGAGTGGGCTGAGGAGACTGAGGAAGAGCTTACTGAGGGCGAGTCAAATGTTGCCAAGGAAGTTGGCTTAGACATTTGGAAAGAGGACATCTCATCTTCGTGATCTTGTCATCATCTTGGGGAAAAGGCAAGAAGGAAAGAGCAGGCAGATCAAAGTCCACTTTATTGCAAACAAAAGGAACAAACTGTATTCTGGGCATTCTAGTCTGAAAGGAAAAGAGAATGTCACAGTGAAAGTGACAATTTTGAAATCCACACTGCTCTGTTTTGCTTATCTTTAATAAATTGATAAGATTAGTATGTTAAACACATGTTTATTGGATTGCAACCTGGAGTAAACACTTGTATTGTGTATGAGTAGTGCCATTGATGGTGAACATGCTCAAGTGCCATTGATGGTGAAACTAATTAACATGATAATGATTGAAATCTGTATGTCAGTGTAGTGAAGTACGCACCACACAGTATAGAGACTTGGTAATGCAGGTGTATTGAGAACTGGTTTTGGCGGGTTTGAAGTTGGCCATTTGGTTGTACCTTGGTAGAGGAGTGTATTAGAAGGAGTCAGACACACCCTAGCTGCCATGTTGAGTGGACAGAGTTCTCCAGAGCTGTCACACGGTACAGTCTACTTTGCAACATGCAGTAATTTGTCTGAGAAGTTTAATTTAAGCAGCTGTAAACTACTGCACTGAGTTGAGGAAGGCTGCTAACCTGCCAGCAGAGTTGGAGCTGGTTTTGCAGTTTGTAAGCTGTATTCGAGCAAATTTTGGTCACCATCGGTGAGTTTTATCTTGACTTTGTTCTTCACTAGAAACAATGGAGTTTAAGGTGAAAAACAATGAATGTATAAGTGAATGTACAAGTGACAAATATTAAAGGTCGTATATGAAAGGTGAAGACTGTTGTGAACTGCACTTATGTAATTACAAAGTAAATTGAGAAGACTGGAGTTCAGCCTTTCAGTAAGTACAGGTATTCACCTCATGTTGACAAGGTCAGATGAAGTATTTGGCATTTTTAGACAAACCTCATGTTAGTAAAATTAAAGAATACGTGTAATTTTGTTGTCCAGTTTTGTATGTCAGATTTAAATGTGAAAATGTGAGGTAGGAATAACTTCATTGGTTGGTCATAAAATTTTGATGTATTATTGTGGGTTTTTAAACTGAATGTCATTGCTTGGGGACTTTAAATGCCCACTAGTGCAATGCTTATTTTTACATAAGTGTATCTCATTGTGAATGACAAAACCATAAGGCACTTTGGTAGGAAATGTGTTTCGGATTATGACTATCATTATTATAGATGGCACTTGAAGGACGGAACACAACTTTCCGTGTCGCACTACGGACTGGACTGGAGTTTGGGTGATGCACCTAAGCTGGAACGGCATGGCCTTGAGTCTCCATGTTGCTGAGACAACGTGTATGTGAGGTCAGACGAGTTACCGCGATAGCCACCTCGCGTTGGTAGTGAGAGTCGCGTGGTTACATCGTCAGTTAGCGAGACAAGTGGACACGTCCATAGACTTACAGAGGCCGGATCATGGTGATGTATACATTCGATACACATTCGCATTTGAGAGCAGAAGGAGTTGCAAAAGTCTGACAAACTTTCAAAGACTAGTGGTGAGATGAGATACACTCGAATGCACCGAGATATATTTGATTTGTACCTATTGAGAGTTTGAGACCCAGGTTGTTGTGAAATTTTCAGGTGGTTTAAATAAGTATGAAATACCGGTACCAAAATTCCCAGTTGTAACATTGGTCATTATTGTGTTGAATCATGATATTATTATGCATAATGCATTCAGGTCAAGTCTGTTTCAGGTAAACCAATCGAGAATGTGGCTTGAAGTGTGATGATTGGGTTTAAGACCTAAATGAGGTTATGAAGTAAGATGTGGCAGTGATTCTGAGCCAGAATTAGAAAATTTTCAGGACAAGTCAATTCAGGACTGTCAATTGAGTTGTGGTAGCCATGTTGGGTGGGCACGATATAGATAGCGGACGTGAAGAGATAGAGTTTAGATGTCAGGTGAGATTAGGACCTGGACATCTTGGTAAATTTGGATTGACTCAGAATCAGAGAGGTCGCACAGAGTCAAGTCAGCTCAGGACTTGCTGTGGACCAGAGGTAAAGCCAAACCTATTCGTTTAACAGAAACAGCATCGCATATGACCTGTATACATGAGACGGAATTTAAGCAAAGGGAAGCTAATTTGTGAATTAAGTTTGAATTTCTTAAGTGAGGATAATTGAGGTTAGGTCAGTGACCTCGAGTGGAATGGTTTGAGGTCAAGACAGTGTCAACTGATGTGTTTATTTTCCAAGGGGTTGATGCTGTTTTAAACAGTAAAGGTGAGATTTTGACATTGACTCTTACATTGGTCAATTTTGGAATTTAGAGATTAGACCGGACGAGTTTGTTATAGAAATGGATTGACTGGTCAAATAATCTTTGTATGTGAATCGAATTTTATTGGAAATAAACCTTGAGAGGTAACTGTACATGGCATGTGTGAAGGTATCCTCATTTGAGTAAACCCACGTGACAGAGAACACGAAAAGTGTGTACATCGATGAAGATCTAAAGGCATGCAATGTGTCACTCGATCAGTGCATGATAAATGCCAAGGAAGCTCATGATGTCGAATTGGCAACAAAACCAAATACGGGAACATGACATGCAAGTTGAATGATGGACAAAGCAGAGTCATCAAGAGCCCAGATGATCTCTTTGATATTGGCTTTGAAATTACAGATCCACTTCAGTTTTTGCAGGTTTTTGCGAAAGACTTAGAAATTAATCAACAAACATTGAATGAATTCCTCGGTCTAACAATTTTTTGTATAGTCATGTACATACTGTAAGTATTTTGTTAATGTTGTTAATAAATTCACCTCAACTCAAATGCAAAAAAGGAAAGGGTGGTACTGGGGTTGTAGATTAGAATCTCTACACAGAGCAATACTATTTAAAATGTACCTTGGGAAAGGCCATCGGTGTCACCCATGTGACGAATAAGCAGCGTTTGCTACGATGGACATCTTGATGCCCCATACTAGAGTACTTTGTCAGCATACATGGCCATGCTGCAAACATCCTGTCTTCAGCCATGATCTCCTGGCTGAAGTCTTGCTTGATCTGTACAAATTAGGGAACAAGATTGCATTTGTAATCATATTAAGGGTGGCCCAGAAAGAATGCTATAAACCAAATGGGAAAAAAAATAATACTCAAATCAATAACAAAAGCATAAATGATGGAGTGAATTATGCATGATCATTAGCTTCTGCAAAAATGTTCATTCTATAAACATTTTTCTCATAAGTTTGTGTGAATTTGCACAATGTGCTTCGTTTGGCATGGAAAACTTGACAGACTGAGAAGAAAGCTCCTAATCTTTGCATAGAAACTTATTCGAAAGTGACAAAAGTGCCTAAAATTGGTTCCAAACCACCTACCTACACGAAACAAATAGAACTCTACTAAGGTGGTATATTACTACAGGCATTAAGTTTACGTGTGGTGCATAGACTATATTGTGCGTTAAAAACACCACAATCTGTTTTCTGTCTTTATCTTCATTTTCTATAGGGGTTCTAACAGTTAGGCCTTATTTTCTACTGGAAGCTTAAGTAGACCTTAATTCATCGAGCATCCTTGATGGCAATGATGCTCAGTAAAGAATGAATTGCTCCAGCAAAAGTAGTAGAACTTAACTTGCACTTTAGTATTGGATTTTTATCGCTAGGGGGTTCGTAATGTTTACAGTAGATTTTGGTTGTACGGTTGGACCTACTACTCATCGACCGCCTATTGTGTTTATTTGCTTGATAAGAATATTTAACCCTGAAATTCATGTAAAAAAACTTGACCTACGTGATTGAGAAAATCCAGCTAGGCTATCAAATGCCTTTGTTCCCTTTTCGATTCGAAGTTTCAGTGCAAAAATATCGCCGTCGAACTTGCGTGGCCTCGTTTCAGCTCCCCGCGGTAACGCTCCTTGAGATCGACCGCTGTTTTTGCATTGACAATGCACGCAAACCGGGTTGTATTGAACACCATGTTGTATGAAGCTTTTTAGTCTTTAGAAACTTCCATAGACATTACAGTACGATTCGGTGAAAATATTCATTCGAAATTTTGTCCTTGAATAAAACCATTAACTTTGTTAATGAACGGTGAATTTTCGCGTTTTCCCACACCATCCTCATCAACAGTCAAAGCCAATCCATTTTTATTTGCTTTGCGTGCAGTGAAGTGCGTGCTAAGCGTTCAGTGCGCCAATTAATACGCGGTCGGTTTATTAAAAGAGGGTGGTGGACATGTAGTAGGGCTATACAGCCGACCATAGGTTCTATTATGAGGTAGGAAATGATCGAGACAGGTCATTGTTTTTAAGGCATATTTTGGCAAAAATATGTAGAGGTCTATGTGATAACTACCACCCAGATCTATACCCCCCGGAAAACTACTCCCTGGATAACTACCCCCCCCCCCCCGATATCTACCCCCTGGATAACTACCCTCCGGATAGCTACCCCCTGGATAACTACCCCCGGATAACTACCCCTGGATAACTACCCCCCCCCCCCCCCCATAACTACCGCCCGGATAACTACCCCGCGGATAACTACCCCCGGATAATTACCCCTCGGATGACGTATGACTACCCCCAGATAACTACCACCCCCCTCCCATAACCCCCCCCCCCCTCCGAAAAACTACCACTCGGATAACTACAATCGGGATAGCTACATGTGTACTACCCGTATTAGTACCCCTGGCATAACAATTGAAGACCTGAATATAAGAACGACCCAAGTCCAATTTTTGGCCAAATTCAGTTTGACATGGGAAATTGTAGCTTATGCATGGACTCATCTTGTGTATAAATGATAAATCCCAATTACCCCCGGAAGTGCCTGAATAAATGAGTTAAATCTTATATGAATGTAAGAATGAAGGACTAGGGTCATTCTTACATTCATATTATAGCGCCCTCTCTCGTCCTTCTCTCATCTCTATAGCAGAATATCATGTTTATGAATCAAAGAACGACCCAAGTCCATATGAATCAAAGAACGACCCAAGTCCATCACACAAAATGGCCTCTCCGCAATTAATGTAAATGTTAATTGTCATAATAATATACAGTATGTTCTATTCTGTATATATAATGTTGCCTTCCCATCACAGTTAAATAGAATTTTATTGGACGAATAAAAAAGATATGAAGTTTTTTTAAGTGTACTCGAAATGGTCTTCCATGGACTTGGGTCGTTCTTATATTCATATACTCAATTGCTACCCGATGATTAATACTACCCTGGGGAATTACCACTGCAATCTTCAACTTTCCCAGTGCAATTACCCTCCAGGGCAATCCCATGGCTAGCTCCGAACAACTTACATGTACCTCCAGGGCCTTTACCCATAGGAACTATCTTCCCCCTCCCCCCTCCCCTGACAACATCCCACCACCCGGATAAATATCACCTCGATAATTTCCCCAGGGCAACTACCCACCAGATAGCCACCAACCGAGTGATTACTCCCTAGGGCTCTCCCACCCATATTCTTGATAGCCTGCAGCTACCTCCGGATATCAAACTTCTTACCCTCCAGGCCAATTCCCCATGCAGGACAATTCCCCATAGGGCACCCCCGAACCCCCGGCCAAAGACAACTACTCAGGGGCAATTCTGCCTGGGATGAAAGGTCATGGAGTAGCCGCAATATCCCATAAGTATGTCTAGTTATAGGTCCACATATATTACATTTATTTCATAGATTAATAAACACATTACTGTATCTATTTTGACAATGCCTATCACTGCCTCCAGATGTGTCTAGGAGATTTTCGATGCGATTTTTTGTTTATACCGCAACACTCATTTCAGTATTGCCCTGCTGTCATTTTGCATTAACCATGCGCTAGATTATAGCTACCACAGAACATTATTTTCATTGAAAATTGCCTCTTTCTGAAATCAGGCCCCAAACAATCACCTCTCCGCCAACTAATTTGCCACCAGAAAATTGCCCCTCTCATTGTTATTTTCTAACATTGTTCGTTGTTTCACTTGAAAAACTCATATTCTGTGTATTAAGTATCAACAACATTTAATTTGAAAACTAGGACCACCAACTTTTATGGACAATTAGCTGTAATCGCACTCTAGAACAGATCAGGGCTCCGTTGCACGTGAGTTGTCAGGTCTGCCAAGTTGTTAATCTCTGACAATTTCAGTAATATTCTGGTTTCTGATTTGTTTAGAAGCTCTAGTCATACATACTTGTTACCATGGACCTACAAGGCATACCGTTACTGGTAATTGTCTGAGACTGACAAATTTCAAATTTTTCAAATTCAACTTTACATTAAAATTTATTTCGACAATGGCCAAGAAAGCAGACAACGTGACATCTGCGTGGTCTTCTGACGGACGCATATTTGTGACTACAAAGACAAGCTCAGGGAAATCAGCCAAACACTTGATAACCTGTGCGGCTGACTTGCAAAAGATATGAATTTTTAAACAGGTATCATCAATATTTATTCTTTTAGAACTTGTGTCATACTCTATCTGAAAGCCCCGTATTTATAAGCGTACAGTGTATTTATACATCTTCTTGGTTACCCTGCTATTTCTTGCCTTTTGTACGTGCAGTTAAACTCGCATAAGTCGATCTTCTCGGGACTGAGCAAAACACATCGACTTAGGCGAGTTTCGACTTGTGCGTAAGTCGAAAAAAAATCGACTTACAGTTACACCACGCATACACGTGTATAATGTACATGTATGTTGTCTACTTTGGAGCTGAGAGCTGGAGCGGTGTGCCCGATATTTGCCCTTCAGCAAGACGCTTTATCCACATTGAATATTACCATTATTCATTTCCAAAATTAAGAGCAAACATCTGACATTTATTCTAGCATCTTATGGAGCCGATTGTTACCGCTGTTCATTTCCAAAACTGAAGGCAAACATCGGGATTTTTTGTTGTTATTGGCACGGCGTGCTTTTTTGGTGACCCCGGTCGCATATTAACCATTCACGAAATCGTGATACGATTCGCGAAAAGACTCCGCTAAGTATATAAGGCATATAGATCGCTACACTCGGCAGAGGCGATACGTCGTCCTTTCACCAGGTCTGGGTAACGGAAACCAAAATCTCGCGTGAGTTCTTGCGTTACTATCGTTAATGTCAACGAAACATCGTTAATTTGCGCTTGGGATCGTTACTCATCGTTACTACAAACGTTAATTTTCCCGATCGTTAGTTTGCGTTAATAACGATTCAGGTGAAACCGCTTGCGTAAATGAAACGTTAATGTTTTTAACGCAAAGTTTCTTTTGGTATATACTGAATGTGAACAAAAACTGACGTCTCATGATTTTGACAATGATTTATTACACAATAAAATCTTATTCGACTTAGGCAAGGTGAATTCAATGGTTTTTCCGTGAAAGTGTTCTTGGAATTTCATCGACTTAGGCGAGTATCGACTTAAAAAATTCGACTTGTGAGTAAATTAATACACGTAAGTCAATGGGGAAAAATCGGGACTTTTTAAAATCTTCGACTTGCGCGATTATTCGACATATGCGACGTCGACTTAGACGAGTTTAACTGTATGTCATTATCTCTGACTGAGATAGCAGTTACAGTACTTGCCCGCTGAATACTCTTTGAAATTGTATGATACACTGATGTCATGTTCTCTATTTTTTTTTTATTTTTAAGAGCTCCTCGCGGCTATGCAGTTTTTTGAACCACTTGCTTTACATTGTTCTGTATTTGGTATAACTTTACGTTCTTTGATGTGTGTGTGTGTGTGTGTGTGTGTGTGTGTAGTTGTGTGTGTGTCCCACTGAGGTAACATGTTACAATGCTTGACCATAAAGAATATTCTCATTTGATTAATTCATTAGATTTATGTGCAATATCCAGATCTCTATCCCCAGAAAACAGAGAAGATGATATGGGATTTAACCGACTGATATATACCCCAGATGAATTTAATCATTTTGTAAATGTAGGCGCCCAGAAAATTGATGTTTCCAAGTTTTCTTGTATTCATTTTAATGCCAGAAGTATGAACAAACACTTTGATGATATTCTTACATTTTTAGGTACACTTCAAAAGCAATTTTCTGTCATTGGTATCTCTGAAACATGGCTGAAAGAGTTTGACTCATACTTCAACATTGAGCACTATGACTTTGTTATGAATGGACGTCAAGAAAAAAGAGAAGGAGGTGTCGGTGTATACATAAGAAATGATCTGAAATACCAAGTTCGGAACGATTTATCAATAAGCGAGCCTTTTATGGAATCTATGTTTGTAGAAATTAATAATTACAAGAAGAATATTATTTTAGCCATAATTTACCGACCACCAAATCAATCTGCACAATCTTTTTTTGACTCACTGACGAGAATTTTTAACATTGTTAATAGAGAGAATACATTGATATATTTTATCGGAGATTTTAATATTGATTTATTTAATGCAAATTCTTGCCAAGATGATTTTCTGGATTTGATGATGTCATATTCGATGTATCCATTGATCCGTTTTCCCACACGTGTTACGAGAAACTCGTCCACTTTGATTGACAACATTTTTACAAATAGTAATAGTCATGTAACTTCTGGTGTTTTATTTGCAGATATTAGTGATGACTTTCCCCTTTTCTGTGTAACCAATCAGAATAATGATTTTCGGTCATGTGCAATCTTTCAAAAACGTGACATGTCTGAACAAAATATTCATAGGTTTGTAAATGAGGTATCAAGAGCATGTTGGAGAGTGGAGAGAAATGATGTGAATGAAGGTTACGAAGCTTTTTTAGCAAAATATTTATCCATTCATGATATATGTTTTCCATTTAAAGCAACCAGAGTAAAAAAAGAAATATTCAAGCAAACCGTGGTTTATTAGAAGATTGTTGAAATTGTGCAGAAAAAAATGTAAATTATATAAAAAGTACCTTAAAAACCCTACTGAATATAGATGCACTGTATATAAACAGTATAGAAATATGGTAACCCGTGAAGTTAAACGTGTGAAGATAAGTTATCATATGAGAAAATTTGAAGATGCTTCAGGTAAATATGAAAAATACATGGAAAGTTATAAACGGTATTCTTGAATACAAAAATAAAAGCAATGTTTTGTTCGATATGTTTTTGTGTAATGGTAGATGTGCAATTGATGAATCAAAAATATGTGATTCTTTTAATGATTTTTTTTGGTGTAAATATTGGTTTTAATCTGTCTCGTCAATGTGAGGATCCCTTGGTTGAAAGAAGAAATGAACATAAGAAGTATATGAAAGAAAACGATCCAACTGCATTTTTTAAACCTATCACTACAAAAGAAGTGATAGATATTGTTTGTAGTTTAGCTAATGGTAAAAGTTCTGGGTCCGATGGTGTGAAAATTGATTTGGTAAAAAAAGTTATTCATATTATCTGTTATCCTTTATGTGAAATTTTCAACTTGTCTAGGACAAGTGGCATTGTACCGAATCAAATGAAATTAGCTAAAGTGGTTCCAATATATAAATCTGGACCTGAGGAAGAGATATCAAACTATTGACCAACTCAATATTACCTGTATTTTCAAAGGTTTCAGAAAAATGTATGTATGATAGATTATCCAAATTTTTAGACACATGCAATATATTGAATAAGTCTCAGTACGGTTTCCGAACGGGGCACTCGACATCTTCTGCTTTGATTCAGTTTACTCATCGTGTTGTTAATGTATTTGAAAATAAACAGATTATGGCTGGACTTTTCTTAGATTTGAGCAAAGCATTTGACACATTAGATCACTCTGTATTAATTGATAAATTGTATATTTATGGTATCAGAGGCATTGTATTACAATGGTTTGAAAATTATTTGAAAGATCGTAAGTAATTTGTTGAAATCAATAATATACAGTCTGAAATATCTTCCTTAAAATGTGGAGTGCCTCAAGGGTCAATACTGGGACCACTATTGTTTATAATATATGTGAATGACATGTGCAATATATCTCCTGCTTTGGATATTATTCAATTTGCGGATGACACCAGTATTTTCATTTCTGATACAGATATTCACAGATTAAACATCAAGCTTAATGACGAAATGGAAAACATTTTGATTTGGCTTCAAAGAAATAAACTTGTATTGAATGTAAGAAAGACTCATTTTATTGTTTTTAGTAACAGATAATAGACCGTAATGATGTTAAGATTATATTAAAGAGTGAGGAGATAAAACGTGTTTCAAGTTTAAAATTTTTAGGTGTTACTATTGATGAAAAATTATCATGGAATGAACATATTGGCGTCATCTGCAATAAATTGTCTAAGAGTGCTGGAGTGTTGAACAAGCTAAGATTTTTTCCTAGAAATATATTGTTGATGTTGTATAACACACTCTTTGCACCCCATATTAACTATTGTATTACGTCATGGGCCAGTACCACAGAACGAATTATGAGTCGACTGTTCAAATTACAAAAACGTGCAATACGAATTATATCTAATTCTTCATATTATGCCCATACTCAGCCAATGTTTGCCTCTTTAAAAGTTCTGAATATTTATGATATACATATTTTTCAAATTGCTATTTTTATGTTTATGTGTTCACACAACCTCCTCCCTACTTCTCTGCAAGAATATTTCACTTTAAATCGGTCCATTTATGATTATTATACAGGAAATTCTACTGATTATCATCTCCCGTCCGTACGTACCTCTATGCTCAAAAATTCTGTTTTCTATAGTGGCCCTTTAGTATGGAATGATTTACCATACGAAATAAGAACAATACCTTCACTAAATCAATTCAAGAAGAGATATAAGTTGTACTTATTAGATTTATATAACTTACAATGATTTTGCCACGTATAAAGCGATGTGTCACCTCATATTATGTGTGTGTGTTTGTGTGTGTGTGTGTGTGTGTGTGTGTGTGTGTGTGTGTGTATTAATCTGCAAATCTGAATGAATTATTTTGTCATCAGGGTCCAACTTCATATAAGGCAATCAGCCTTCCTGTTGTGCCCTTACACTTTTATAATGTTTCTTTTCTATTTTCTCCTCTGTCCTGCAGAGGATTGTATGATTGTAAATGTGTTAATGTGTTTTTATTGTGTATCAATTGTGATGTTTTTTATGAAAGTGTTGAAATAAAGAACTGAACTGAACTGAACAATGAGATTAACGTGATATAGGCTACATCTCACTTTCTGCAGTGATAGAAATCTTATAGACAAAACAATGTGAATTTAACAGAGTGTGCTATGCTTGTAAACCTACAGTAAAGATACATTGTAATGCCTGAATAAACTTGTCAGGGCTGAAAACTTTCGTGAAGCGTTGCCTAAATCCTTTCAAAAACTATAGCTTTATATCATGATATATGGTGAGGGAGTATGATTTTCAGTAAAATCCACTCCCATTTTCTTATCTTTATGTCTTATGTGTTATAACCGTAACTGATGAAACGCAGAAAGAGTGAATGACGACAGTGCAAGAAAAAAAGTGCCTTCGAACGTATTATTGTATTACACATCTAGAAAAATTACAACCCATGCGCGTATGCGGAGGTACATCGTATAGAATGATGCAACACACCCACACACACACACACACACACACACACATACACACACACACATACACATGCACAGTCACACAGTCACATCATTATCATTCACCGTCAATGAGTGTCTTATACCATCGAACGGAGAGAAGGCATTCAAGTTTATAAGATCACGTTAGGACTACGTGTATTGCTTTATTAAACGTACAGCTGATTCAAGGATCAAAGCGACACTAATACATTAGTTTCCGTTTTATCAGCAAAGATCTTGTGATCATAAATTTACACATTATGTTTATAATACTATCAATGTCGCAATAAATGTGAATGTTTCTCTTAACTTCTACACATTTTGGCCAAGGGGGAAAATATGACAATTCAAAAATTTACGTATGCTTGTCGCAAGCTGGCTTGTTTTAGCGTCGTTTGCAACAAGCAGTGTTCCTTTTAAGAAGACATTGTGTGACATACACCAAGTCCCGTATTTTACACCATCCAAATCAGCCCGAATACATACACAGGCAGGACATACATATTTTCTTATTTTCTTTTGTAAAACGGCTCATGAAAAGTATCAATCTATCGTCATACTCCATCTCAATCTTAGTTGTCCTTCAGCGTATATTCCTATCCATAATCTGGAGTAGATAAAGTAGGATATTCACAGTAACAACAAGTCCATGTACTTGTCTGTGTCATCAGACTTTTTCAAACCCTAAGTGGGGTTGATAATACGTATTTATTACCTCCGCCAAGGAGATTATAATTTTACGGGCATTTCATTTTCTGTTTGTTTGTTTGTCTGCATGTTCGTTAGCAATATCAATCGAAAAGTTATGCGAGGATTTTGGTGAAATCTTCCGAGATTGGTCCGTTGTGGTAAAGGGAACAACTTAATTGATAAGATTTTGGTGGTGATCCGAATTTTTCTTTCTTGTAAGGATCGATGCATGCATAGTTCTTTGGCGCTTATATCAACTCTAAGGCCGTACATCAAAGGCATGATTTTGATGCTTAATATTCGAACGAAATCAGCTATATTTCAGCAGAAGATGGTCCGAATCTGAACAAAATCGGACAGACAAAATGATTACGTAATTATGGAAGCCCGTGTGCATTACCATAATGACTTCAAATGACCGCCTTATCCCATTGGTATAACGAGGAAATCTCTTGCGTAAGAAATATATACTTGTTAGTTTGTCTCGTACACAAAACTTTGTCTAAAATTATGAAATTTTATTTCCCTAAATTTATAAGACAAGGCATCGACATGTGATTGTGTCTTGGGTGACTCTGTGCGAACGCAAGGACTGTCCATGTTCATATTTAAAAAGTAAACGTTCGATATTTTTTAGTCGATATCATTTTTATTCATTTCATTTTTCTCGCTAGTCACGCAAGCCTTGATCACACATTAAAGAGGTAAAAGTCTTATACGTAGTACTATTTTTTTTCTGTGTTCTCAGTAGTTTCAAGATTGAGTTAAAGCTTATTGCCTGATTGTGTCACTTAGCGTGGTGTTCGTTCCTGCCTTGTGTTGCAGCGAAGAAGGTTCATGAAGAAGTGTAAGGACATGGTAGGGCGATAGAGGAAACAACGGTTTGATCAGTGTGTCGCATTCTCGAGATAAGTCCCTTTATATCATATCATAAATTATAGTCAGCGGTAAATGGGCATTAACGACAGGTTATTGATCACTGTGATATCACTGTGAATATTGTGGGCCTGGTAGGCGTTGGTAGGACCATATTGTGGTGTAAAAAGAAAAGGCATCTGGCTATGTGTGTTTGAGGGGCATGTATTTCTCGATGGTCACGCAGCCGTGTTCACA
Source organism: Diadema antillarum (assembly GCF_040938485.1). NCBI lineage: Eukaryota > Metazoa > Echinodermata > Echinoidea > Diadematoida > Diadematidae > Diadema > Diadema antillarum. Next base: position 344,211 of record NW_027271996.1, read on the forward strand.
CAGGGGAGAAGGTAGCATTCCCACCACGCTCCACAAGTCGAGGGCGGGGTCGTAGCAGAAGAGATGGGACACGTTCACACTGGCGTCCAGCTTGCTGCCGCCAGCAATGTAGATCTTATCGCCAACCACCGTTGCGCCGTAGGAATACAGGTACTTTCCGTCGATCATCTTGTTTTCTATGTAAAGGACAGAAGGTATTGACAGTATACTTAGAGAGTCACGATTTTAAATAATCCAGTGCATTTTCAAGCACTTATTATACTTCTGCCATCATATTTACCAAGTTATATCATAACCTTATTAATTGCACAGTCACCAGTCATGTGGCAGCACACATAATTCATACCAACTTTATGGCAAATCGAGAGATCCGTGTAATTGCGTTTCACAGCTTGATTTAGGCTTATCTGACAAATTTAATTTTCAAATAAGCTGCTTGACTGTAAAATGTCAAAGAAATCAACAATTTGATATGTGTGCGTCTTCTCAAACAAAATAGACAAAAACTCAAAGAATGAATGGGAAAAAAAAGAAAGGCATCCTTGATTCCTTTACAAAAATGTAAAGGGAAAATTGAAATAATAATGTACATTTCTATTCTTGGATTGTGTTATTAGCACTACAAATCGAAGAAAAGTCAAAGTAATGCAGTTCAAACATATTTCAAAAATGATGAGACTATTCTGAAAGTTGGGCATAGGTGATCAAGTACACACACACACACACGTCCCACGGTTGTTACGATTACACACACATCAAATCTCCTGAACGACTTTACCCTGTAGGTAAGAGAAAAAAAAGATTAGGTATGTGTTCGCAAAATGAAATGTAAGATTCGTCAATATTTTACTGTTACTCAAATCAACGAAGAGAAGACAGAACCCCTCTCCCCCTGTTCTAATCACCTCTAATCTTTTCCCCAGTCACCGGGTTGACGACAACCACGTAGTTGTCATAGCCCCTGAAGACGAGGTAGTACACGTAGTCGTCGACCACCACAGCGTTCTCGATCCCGTCCCCTTGCATGCGCTGGAAGCTGAACATCTGAATCCACTTATTCTCCTCCGGGTCGTAGCAGTGCATGATATCCGGGTCGCGAAAGAAATATCCGTTGACGTACAGTTTTCCTGCATGGACGTGTAGCGCACGTATGGTGGCGCGAGAGTGAAAAAAGTGTTAAGAAAACAATGAGCAAAGGTTTAGAGATACCCATTTTAGAATTATTCAACTATAAATCTCACATAAAATTTTTGGGGATGATGATGAAAGCTCTTTTATGTCAGTATTCTTCATCCCTTGGTTTTGTATCACCATCATCATACATTAGGCAGAGTAATAATTGCATATTGCATATCTTCCTTTGCATATCTTGCATATCTTCCTTTCAGTTCAATCTTCCTGGCACACCTGGCCCCATAGTGTCTGTGCCACAAATGTGATATGTTATATAGTTTATACGTTTGCATCCTAAAATCCTAGTAAGTATTGTTCATAGTATCAACATCATTATATCAATGAGTAAAATGTACAATAGTATATAGAAGAATTTAAAATGAATATGTCTTATTGGTATAACAAATTGGTGCTGTTGTTGTTTTGTTCCAGTGTTCCACGTTTTACAAGCGTGGCTTTTTTAGTGGAACACTGTTTTCCATCATTGTGATTATTTACTATTTTTGTTGTCATGACAAAGTGCATTGTTTCTTTTTTACGACATCATTCGTGTATAATTTATATTGTATTGAAAAAAAATCCTTTATCGGACGAGTGTAAGAGAAATGAAAAAAAAAAAATTGTATCACTTTGGATTATGTCAACTTTTTCTTTTCTTTTCTTTGTGATGATGGAAATAAATAAACTATTGAAACTATTGAATTGAATAATGCCTGTCGTGTTAAGAAATAACTGTCGTGTTAAGAAATAAAACATATTTTGTATACGCCGACACTGGGTAAAAACGAAAACGAAGACATTGAACATACAAAGGGTACAGCTACATCGACTTGTTGTGGACTCTTCGACATTCATTGTCCAGGTAATCTCTGTTTGGTATTAGCAGAGAAAGTACTTAGTAAGTATACACTTGATCCTAACAAGTCTTTGTAGTTTGTATTCATCATATAGGGGATGTGGTATGACTTTGGGAATATTGTTACCATGGATGCCAACCTTGTACATAGAATTGCAACTGACAAGGCATATTTGTGGTGAAAAACGGTGTTTTTACCTTTTTTTTTGCATTAGACAGTATGTAGTAATAAAGTACAGTTTAGGAAAACAGTATTATTCATGGAGCCCGCAGTATTAAAAAAAAAAACAGTACAAAATATTGCATCAGAGTAACAGTTGATATCTCTATGTTGGGTTTCAAAATTTATGTTTAATGTTCAATGTTTGTGTTTTATTTCATTATTTGTTTTGTTTTGTTTTGTTTTGGGTTTGTGTACCTTGCGTGACAGTACCAGGACAGTTTGGAGGCGGATTTAGGCCAAAGGATGCTTGACAAGGAAAAAAATGTAATACATTTGTATAGAAACCTTCATGAGACGACACAACAGGCTTCTCGAGATAGCTGCCCTTGATGCGTGTGATTAGCGTCCACGTGTTCTTGGCTGGGTCGTAGCGCTCGACGTCGTTGAAGCGCCGCGCCCAGCCCATCTTGCCGCCGACCACATAGATGAAGCCGTCGACGACCCCGGCGCCGTGCGAGAAGCGCGGCATGTTGAGGCTGGCGACCTGCGACCAGCGGTTGGTGATGGAGTCGTATCGCCAGACATCTGGGAGGGTTTCCGACATACGATCGCCATGATCAGCCTAGTGTCCAGACATAATAAACTACAATCAGATAGAATAGAGTATCATAATGTCCCTGAAAATTATTTTGATTATTATGCAAATGTTAATGATCTTAACTACACAGCAGGAGTTTATAATTATGTCATTGTATGTAAGTATTAGACCAGTGGATACTACTGAACATACTGACAAGAGGAAAACGGAAATGGACAATAGTGAATATGATGCATTTCGAATTAAGAATGTAAATAGCCTATACAAAGTGTAAGACTGAGACTGCATAATTTGTTTGTACACGTTGTGTTAATCACATTGATTCTTCGTGCAAGAATATGTAATTATGGTGTACAACAACTTTACTGACCGATCATACTCTGTAAAGAAAAACAATGAAAGTCACGAGGTGCCAATGCAACTGATCACGAATCATGCCAAAAATCACTATTTATTACCTTAAAGCCATTGTTTACCATTTGGAGCAGTGATTTGAATAATGTTCGAGTTATAACATTTGATGCATTTGATTATGTGTCGGTCAGTTGAATCCAAAATATCCTATATACCATTATAAACCTTTTGCAATTAAACCCCCAAAATTGTGAAATTAGGAGATATCACTATTTTTGGCAATAAACCATAACTGTATGCGGTTTATGCTAGATTAATACAACTATTCGTTGAATGAATGAAACTGTTTTCCCAAACACTGCATGTCAAGCACTTGCCTACTCCTTCTCACGTAGTTGTCGCCAAAGAAGGAATGTTGGCATTTCTATTCTAACCACGTCTATCGTATCGCGATGTGGTTAGCAGGTTATAACCATTGAGAGATATTAACTGTATCAGTATTGTAACCTCCTTGACACTCTGGTAGGTTTCCAATTATATGGCATTCAAAGACCACAAGTAGAGAGAGGTATAAGAATAGAATTAAGAGAGGCTGACAAACAGCTCATAGTGAGAGTAAGAATTTGAACTTTCATGCAAAGACTGCCATATATTTAATTGCTAATGGAAACACACCTGACCTCCTATGATATAGATATCGTTGTCCATTGCTACTGCGGCGAATCTTCTGTTCTTGCCCGGGAACGGCGCCAGAGAATGCCAGGAGTCGTCCTTTGGGTTGAAGCACCAGACATCCCGCACCCACCTCTGCCGGTCGTCGAACCCGCCGACCGTCACCAGGACTTCCGTGGTCATGGAGTAGCGGAGCTTCAGACGCGGATCGTCTACGTGATGCGAGCTCGCTCCCCGCTCCCTCAGCAACTGGCTCTCTCCGATCAGAGCTTGGCAGGCCGCGTCCCCCTGGAGGACGGGATCGCCCTTGATGTACTGCTCTACGTAGTCGGGCTCGATCAGCGGCAGCCGGACGTGGCGCAAGACTTTGGGCATGGACGACAGCCTTTCGTCGACGTCGTGTTTGAGCCACTGCATGGCTGCCTCGAAGGCCACCTCCTCGTTTTTCACACTGAGCCGGTCATCGGCGATAAAGGAAGCTAGATCGTCGGCGGAAAGGTGTGGGTAGTCTTCGGTGAGCATGATGTCCTTGAAATAAGTCAGTATGAACATAAACGTGCGGTCAAACAGCTGATCGCAGCTGTACAGTTTGGCGAAATTGATGATGCCGAGGCAGTTATGAATGTCCAGTTGGTCTTTGAAGAACTGACTGCAAGCGTTCACAGCTGGAACGAGCTGCAGGAAGCTGGCGGTTTCCAGGAGTTCCTGAGCATTGTCCTCATTTATGTTAAGCCTACACGTGTAGATGAAATCCAGCAGGATGCTGAAGATATCCGAGTGGATACCCTTGAGTTCGACCTCCTCCTCTCGAAACTCCTTCATTCCGGACGTGAACATCGCCCTGAAATACGGACTGACCGCGACCATGACCGCACGGTGGCAATGGAAGGAAATGCTCTCGACGGTCAAGATCAGGTCGGTGAATCGGCGACTTCGGCGATGTTCATTCAACACGTGGAGGACCTCGAGGGGATAGTTGTGCTCCTTGAAGCTGCATTCCGTCCCACAGGAAGAAGTGTCCTCCTCCCCCGATAGGATGGAAGACGGAACGGCGCTCAGCGACGACGTCTCGCTGCCCGCGTCCAGGCAGAACTGTCCGACAAGAAAGTCGCTGCAAGCCAGCTCGACAGACTTGTTCAGAAAGGCTGACTGGCCGAAGCATAGGGTGAGCATGTCCTGCGCATTCTGGTATCCGATACCCATCTTGGACGTGTACACGAATTCGATTATCTGGCCGACGTAATCTGCGCGGATATGGTCGACGACGAGCTTGTCGCTCTTCTTCCGCAACTTGATGTGTTGCTGTTCGAGCAGGTTCATGACGAGGGGACTGCCCGCGGCTACGATGGCGCGGTGGCACTGAAACTTTTGGTCGGCGGAGAGAATCTTCAGATCAATCATGTCCCCTGCGAGCCGCATGTCGTTGAGGGCAGCCATGAGCTCCAGAGCGTGGTGAGGGTGCATGACGGGCCGGTGTCTGTGCAGAGAGCTACTGTAGCTGGCGTCAGAGTTATCCCGGGTACCTGTGGAGAATTCAAACCAATTTACTCGGGGCAACATGATTTGGACAAAAATTATTTGTTTTGCTCTATGTTACTCCTCAGCTGCTTTCTAGCATCGTTTATTTCTTGATTTTGATTTACCTTTAAAGATGCCATATTTGAATAGTCGAGTTGAGGGTTAATATCACATTTTTTCTGGTGACAAGACAATCTTGCTTCTGCGACGTACAATCGCTAAGGTCTTATTTTCTCTAAGGAATTGCCAACAGGATTAGGATTTTGATAGGGTTTTAGGGTTAATTTGAGTGTAGATTAGGATTATGGTTAGGGTTATGTTATTGGGTAGAATTTATGTTTTGTTCAGCATGCAGATATTTCATGGAAGAAATTATCGCTACAGCAAATGCCATGGAAACATTCTTTATAAAAATAGTTAGATTATGAAATTGTCCTTTCATTTTATGTAAAGTGCTCTTGATTTTCTGTTTGCTGCCGTGACTTACCTCCGAGTGACGATGAGCTCTCACACGATACGCTGCGACGAAACCCAGATCTAGCCATGGCGGCGCCACTCCCGACGGAGTCCGCCAACCCTGAAGCATGACTCTCGATAGATTCGCTTCTCTCCAGCTTTGATCGAGCCCCGGGCGGCTTCCCTGCCCCATCTTGTTGCTGCTCCACGACAGCCGGAGCGAGCGGCCTGATGCTGGAAACGCCTCCCCGAGAGAGACTGCTGCTCTCCGACCTGTCGTCGTCTCCTATTCCAGACACGAGGATGCTGGGGACCTGGCTGCGGTCGTACCGCGGCTCGTTCCAGTAGAGCCGATTCAGAGAGTTGGGAAGATCCAGACTATCCGCTGCTGACGTGTCGGAGAAAATGTTCAGCGACCCGTCCCCTTCCTCTTCAAGAAAGCACGCCATCTGCTCCATACGCATCATGTCCATTTCGAAGTCGCTGATCGGCGGGCAAATACCGCCGCCGTCCATTTCGCTGCTCCCTTCCGCCATGATGACGGTCGTGATCAATCACCGTCTGGTTTAAGTCTGTCCACGAGGCGTTCTCATTAGTAACGCCAGAATGATATTGCAGTTGGAGAAAGAGAGGTTCGTTGTAATAACACCACTAGCGTCTTTCCCGATGTGTTGTCCAGGATGTAAATCTATAGAAGTCGACCAAATGAGATTCCTCAGAGAGTGCCAGCCAATCTGATTATCCTGTCAAAAGCAGACATAAAAAGAGGTTAATGAACGACCATTCTCTATTGCTTGTTTCAACAACGACTGTCAAGCCTACGTTAACCAAGGATCGACACTATCTCTTTTTTCCCCTGATAATCATTTCGGGCCACTAACATACTAAATCTGATATGTTGGCGAAATAAAAAGAAACATAACTGGTAATTAAAGTTGAATTTTAGTTGCCCAATCAAAAAAAAAAAAAAAAAAATCGGAAATTTGTTGGCCGGACATCAAGTTTTAGTGGCTTTAGTGACCATCGGACTACCGGGCCACTACTTATGTCGAATCAACCTACTCTAAAATAAACTCACGTTGTATTGTTTTAGTTTGTTTATGCATGTGAAATATGAAACTCCAGGAACCATGACGGAATTATATAAGTAGTTATTGGAGAACTCTATCAAATCAGCACAGGCAATATAGGGGTTTCATATTTCCTAGGGGGTCTCTTTCATGACTTTTGGAAGCACCACTTGAATTATGTTTGTGCTGAAGAAGCAGAAAAAAAAAAGCACCACATTCTTCACATCCAGCGAAATCTTTTGCCAGTGTTGGTCCAGCGTTTTTTTCTTATAAGAGACCCCCCCCCCTCCCCCGCTATCTGTATCCTCACATGATTATAATAATCATTTAGGAATCTGACTTTATCAGCATCAATGTCAAGTCTGGTAATGGTCAGTCCCGGGAACAGCGAATGCGGAAACCTGATAGTGCTTGTAATTCACTCTATCTCCTTAGATTATACTCTCTGTCTGTACTCTGAGGGTATATTCTTATACTTCATATACTTCATATACTTCTCTTACTTCTCTTCTATCTTCATCTTTATCTCCCTATCTACCTACCCCACGGAGATTTCTGTTTTCCCTTTGTAAGCTCTTGTATTTTCAACCCAGTATGGTATTTTATGGATTTGGGTTGTCGTTTTATTTCATTGACTCAGCATTCGAAATGCCTCCTTCATTTCTTGTTATAAACGGATTGATGATCTATTTTCACTATTCTTTTTCCTTCCAGATTGTTTTTGTTCTAATTCCTGTCCGTTTACTATTGTTTAAGATGGGAGTCGTACTTTATTTCAAGCATCAATGATGTCTTATTGCGGGTTATCATAAGTGCAACGGGATAATCTTCTTTTTTTTTTATAATTTGCATATACCATCATTCGTTCTCTCTCTCGAACCTCTATTCTATTTTTTTCTTTCTCTCTCTCTCTTCTCCGGCTTCCTCCTCTTTCCCTCTCCTCCCTTCTTTCTCTTTCTCTCTCTCTCTCATTCTCTATCTCTTTGCCCCTCTCTCCATCTTTTTGTCGATATCTCCCAAGTAATCAGACGGGAGAAGGAAGGCCTCTGCAGCGCACGTAGCTCCATATGCAAGAATGCCCCAGGAATCTTGGGTATGTTTACTTGGCGCGAGCTTTATTCCTCGCAAGACGCAAGTGCAAGGGGTGATGTGCGTCGTTACAGACCTGCATCCGTATAGCATCGTTTTGGATTGACGTCTTGCGCCGCAACGCGGTAATAAAATCGGAAGGAAGCGAACTGTGCTATTGTTTCGGAAGTTATTTTTGATCGATTCAGCACGTAGATGCGTCTCTATGTCAACGGTACCTGGACAGCCCAGGTTACCCTCTTGATAACGAACAGTGATGCTCTCGGAGGCTTTTAGCAAAACGTCCTACATTATCAGTGATTATGTCCAGCGAAGAATTGACTCCGACAAGAAATAACTGAAATAAATGAAAACAATGCAATGAACTTTATTTCTGAATAATCAAAAAGCTGTGACCGTTAAGTACCGGAAAACCATCTCACATCGAGAAAAGTGGACAATGAACGAAATTGCCTCCACGTAGCTTGCTAATTACTCAGCATTGTTCAGAATATGATATCAAAGCTGTATAAAATCTTTGCCAGAGAAACATTCCTTTTATTTACTCAGCCTACTCACCATGCTCACGTAATACTGCCCCCGCACACTCTTTATGACTCTGCAAATCCGGACACTATTTTCTCGAAAGCAAATAAGGAATGAAGATTTGACTTTCAAATGTCTATTTTAATTCCAGGACGACATTTTAGGGCAAATAATCCTCTCTTCGCTCTGCGTTTGCATGAAAAATGCTGAATGTTATCGCAGTCTATCGCATAGTCGATAATTGCAGCATATGAGCCAGTCAAAAGAAGCAATCTAACAACTGCATGACTTAATAGATACTACCTTAAAGGAATATGTCACCTTGACATGTTCTAAAAGGATGTTAGAACAATGTATTCCATTGCTTGTTATCTTTATTATATAAATTTAGATTGTGAGTTCAAATCATATTCCTGCTTGTCTTAAAAGGTCACCAGAATGATGCATATTTGCACACGTTGGTAAAACTGGGGAAATGAAGCCTCTCTTCTCTCTTCTCTATCAATACCCTTATTCGAGATGTTTTTGAAAATGTCTGTTTTCATTGATGCAAGAGCCATCTTTAACATTTGACATGTTGACTCTACCCTTGTACGTCCTCTTATGAAGTTACACGTAACGCACATAAAGATCATGTAACGCATTTCATAGATTCTAACTTATTTTGATTTTTTAAAATAGTTTAAAGAGCGTTCTCTGAATAGTATTTGACACTTGACGCTGATATCACAGAGGCATTGCTGTAAAGCTAAAAGATAAAAAAGAGTAATTTGTGATTACATTCTAAGTTATCTATATATTTTGCACTAATTCGTCGGCTAGGCACTTACTCATGTCTGTCGATGTCATAACTCATGTCAAAACGTGTTATTCGATTTATAGCACGTAAAAGCCATCTGCCTGTTCTCTCTACAAAGTTATTGCACGGCAATGCATTTTGGCAAATGCTGCGTTGAACATAATGTTATGAAATGATGTGGGCGAATTATCGTGATTATTCTAAGGTCATTATAACAACGTCTTTACTGGTATCATCGTCAATAATGTGATAATACCACCATTATCACCATACATACCCATTTGTTAATTTCTACACTGTATATGAAATATAAATAAGACCGACGCATTTGAATCAGTGCACGTTGACAGTGCTACCTGAACCCTGGGGCTCGCCTTGCTGGACCGTGTCCAAGAAATCTCAAGCAGCCGGGACACGAATGTTCCGCCTCCCCGCCAAACTCGACCGAGCTCGCTGCTTCAAACAGAATACTTCTCGGCAGCAGAGAGAGGATGAGAGGTTTGGAGTGGGGGGAGGGGGAGGGGTAGAGATTAGGATGGGGAAGATGGGGAGGGGGTTACAGGAGGATAATCAGTTAATAAACGAGCCAGAAATACGGCAAAGGATACGGCCCTGCAGAATGATGTCATTACCTCCAACAAATGGGAATGCAGGTGTATGTTCATGATATATAATACCACTGCCCGTTCTATGTCCCCGATTATTCAGACGATACGAAGAATATTATTATCGAGTTAATGCGTGTCTACTAATAGCGGCGCGGCGAACGTCAGTGTAGAAGGCTTACGTTATAATGTTCACGTCATGGCTCACATTTACTTATCCCACTTTAACTTTTATTATGATACTTGGACTTTTAATGCAACATTCTCTGTAAAGGTTGCATCTTCATAAATGCCTGTAGTGACTCCAGTTCTCCCTATCTCTCACCAAGCCATATCTTTTATTTATTTTTCCTGTTGCAAGCAACTACCACGACTAATTCTAATCACAAAAAAAAAAGAATATATATAACTCACTCAATCCATGGGGCACTCAGTAATTTCTTATATTTGATTCCACTCTATTAATTTTCATAGATAAACGGAACGGAGCCCGGAGACGGAGCCTCTCCTTTCGGGGAAAAATGTGCGCAATATTCATATCTACCGAAGACTATGGAAAACACGCTGGACTTCTTCAAAGCACGAGTATTCGAAACAATATGTGTCCCTTATAGTGATTTACATAAAATCTCTTACGATTCTCTGGAAGTGTTAATCAGTTTAGACTGGATGCTACAACCTTCAGCATTTCGTTTCCTTTCCATTTCAACAAGAAACAGTTTTTAGCAGTAAAAGCAGTAAAATGTTTCCATGAAAATGCGCTTGTTTTCTATAGTGCGTGAGTGTATTGTTGAGTCGCACCCCGTCAGAGGGGTTATTCCCGTTCATGGTACACTGTATATGGTTCAAAGGCGTTTCGATCAGCGTCACAACATGGGGGGGGGGGGGGGGGAGGGGCGAACACGAATGAAAGGGGCTTATCCTATTTCCGTAATCAACTGAACATTCTTACAAAACACAGCTTCATGTATCATTATGTTTTGCTGAAATGCCTTGTATGAAATAATTAATGTTTCTACCCTTTCTTGAGAAAAGTTCGTGTTACATCGATATAACTTTACATTGCAAAGATATAATTTTTGTAGCATGATATGAGAACGGGTTTTCAGCGCGCATTAATGACGTCACGTGAGTGCTAATTAGCTGTTTCACAAGTCTTGCTCAGAATAAAATAATTGCACTGTACGTAGGTATTAACCTTTGGGTAGCGCTATACCTCAATTGCTGGTTAAGCTGCCCAATACAGTGACGTAATGACAGGTAAGACCGGCTAGAATGGCTGTGTGCGTTGCCTGTTTGTCTCTGTCTTCTACACACAAAATCAGGGTTGTCACCGTCTCGGTCGAGATAATTGAAATATCTGACTAATGACTAACACACGCCATCGCATTCCTGCTGCATGCAGGCGTGTGTACTTTCATCATGAACCGGAATTACAAGATGGCTGCCTTCAGTCCATTAAATAGTCTCCTCTCTAGGCAATTGTGTTAATTATATTCTTTCCGCGGTCGACTCCAATCAAACAACAAATACCATACTATAGGGGATACAAATTGAATACGGTTTTTTTTTCTCTATCACATTAAAAAATAGATCTTTTAATGATAATTAGAATTAAATGAGGGAAAACGAGGTAAATTTCTTCAAGAGAAATTGGATGGTTACTTTCCTTTGGAAACTGCTCCCTGGATCAATCCATGATTTGGGTAATGAGAGGGCCATCATATTCACAGTTACTGCTGAGGCATTAAAATGTTGATAAATTTGCGCAATTACATGAAAGCCACGACTTCATCTTGGTAGATTTTCAAGACAAAAGGAGTGTTTGGGATATTTACTTATTTTGTAAATAGCCATATAAAAATATAGTAATTCTATAGGGCCTACCATGTACATGCTATTACTTTGTTGTTGTCGTTGTTGTTGTTGTTTTACATTATTGTTATCTTCCTGACTTCCCTGACGTGATCTAAAAAAACTTGACGAAATGAACTTATGCACTAGAAATAGTATAACTGTAATCAGACTTCAGACGGCTAATACATGTAATATCTTCGGGGTTGCACAGTTGTAGCCAATGTACGGTGGCTGACAATATTATTACTTTGATACATGGAAACAACTCCGTACAGGAAAAAACGTGCATTTTAGGCATATCTCATAATGAATCTCGGACTAAATCGTCTCTGTTTTTCTACGGCAAATACGTAAAGCAAATGAGCAAACAAAGATCCAACAGATGTTACACCTCTAAAGGCATCCGTCGTCTGCTAAGTACTTGAATGTCTCGTCTCTATATATTCTCACAATTTGTGTAACTCGATGCCTTAAAAAATACATCTTGAAATTACACTCAATAGCGAAAACGTTCAAATCATTTGCCATCACAGGTGTATCAACGCTTGACTATTTTTTTTTCTCGATACTACATAGTCCCAACTGTTCTTGAGTGAAAATGGATTACTGACAAAATCTTGAGCTATTCCACTCCCGCAATAAAGAACCAACTCGCTCAAAGCATTTGCAATATAAACCTTCAATACTCCTATATATTATTACGAAAATATCTATCGTCAGCCTTCAGTAGGCCTAATAGATGGCTGATTATGACAGTGACAAAATATTGTTTGATACATAAAGGTTTGCCTATTCTGACTAGAATTTCACATCGTAAATACAAACATGACAAAGTAGAAGTTGGAAGATAGCAGTTCGTTGCTGGATAGTATAGTACTTACCTTTAGATTTTGACTGCCTGTTTTGTCAGGTCTGATCTGCCGCACGCAGCTCGGCAATGCACGGCACTTCTATTCACTATATCTTCTTGCCCGTCTTGCAGATGAAAGTTTCACCGAACACATTGCTTTCCATCACTAATGCTCTTCCTTTAGTAAACCAGGCAGTGAACTCAATTAGCGAGAAGATATGATAGGCTTAGTGAGAAAAATTTCAAACACAACATTGCTCTGCCAAGAAACGGCCGTCGTCGGTAGCTATGAAATCATTTTCCTCCGAATTTCTGCCACGAGTTGATCTCTGTGCATACGTGTTGCTGGGGAGTCATGCGCAGTATGTTAGGCAATAGCGCCGCTACGTAAGTACTAGTGATTACCAGTCTCGAGCTGGGACTCTGTTTCATTGTTGACTTGCACAAGCCAGAATGTTTTGACTCGTGACTGTTGCCAATTTCGACATTGGTAAATAAAATGAAATCATTGTGCAACATCAAATCAAATTACATGTATATACATTAGTCTTTATAATCCCTCCGTTTGAATTTGTTATGGCTCATGAATCGCAATTCAGCCCTGGGGTAAGTGTTCTTAGTAGGCCCTATCTATATCAAAGCATCGCGTGGCTTGTGTGGTTTTTTTGTTTGTTTGTTTGTTTGCTTTCTTGTTTGGGGCATGATTTTTCAGTACAATAGGATCACCAGAATCAAGTCTTAGAAAAAAAAAATCATATGGCAAAATGTATGCCCGATATTATGTAGCATATAGTTGGCGGGGCTTGGGTGAGAAGGAAAGTCAATTATTAAATAGTAAGAAAAAAAGAAACGTGGTTACCCTGCAGTTCCTTGATCGGTAATGATGTAATTTTTGTAACATTCAGTCACTATAATATTCCTTCATTCTCTCCTGGCGATGTGTGTCTGCATTAATTTTGTGGATAACATTAAGATTCCTCAAAGTCAACCTGCACTTCACAGCCTTACGAGTGATGCAAACAGGCAAATAAACAAGAATGGAAGTACCGATATGCGTTGAGCGTCAATACAATCTTTTATTCAGTCCCCAAATCGGCAACACCGAGGCATCTGTGGCTCAGACTATAATTGATAGCCCGTGTGATCATAGAACACGGTGACCTGGAATTTTGTCTCTTTGAAGAGGCACAGACGACGATGTATACAATGTCATATGCTTGCGTCAAGACGTTTTCGCTGACTGATTGAGAGCAGTGTATACTCTCAAAGTTAATGAAAACGTGCAGTTGTTATCAGTGGGTTAAGTCTCGGCAACAGAGGTTGGAAAGTAGAGAAAAAATATACATCTGATGTCGAACCAACGTGCCTTCCAGCTCGTCATATTTTGTAGGCAGCATGCATATATCGTAATAATGTTTTGATCAGGTAATAATGTTTTGGTCTTATTAAGTGGACAAATATTATTTAATCTACAAATGTCACTTCACTTCCTTCCAGCTGAATTTGATCCGACACTTACATCAAATAAGGATCGTATAGTTATGTTTGGTCGCGTTTTTGCCAGTATCGCATCGAGGCTGGCCTCATAGTTTTGATATTGTTGGCGGTTGCAGAACTAAACGAACCCTCGGAGATGTCTGGTGACCGTGTATTTTCCGTGCATCTTTCCCTGCTTTGTAACAGCGCGTCAGACAGGAGAAAGCTATAGGCCTACATACCGTGGAGAATTAGCAGTTCAAGCGCCTATCAGGAGTTTGAAACATTGTTTATAATTATGCGAGTGAGAATGAGACCATCTACTCCGATTAATCAATCAAAACATAAAGCATGAAAATATGCTTGTTAAATGAAGGCGGGGTGCATAATAACTTCATACGCTCAGCTGATAATTTTTCGTTTTGATACCCTTGTGTCATGCCACAACTACAATGCCATGTATATGAGAGTTCTTTTTTTATTATAGATGTAATGATAACTTATGTCATTATCGGCAGGAGAGCATAAACACTTGAGCTCGAATGAACACACTCTTCCGTAAAATGTAGAACACACAACACATTCATGCCGTCTCTATTTTTTTTCATCTCATCAGGATTTCTCCCCCCCCCCTCCTCGTCTCCCCCTCCTCTCCCCATCATGCAAATCAAATACGCAAGTATGATGCGTAACATCATTGTTTTATGAGAGTGAAAATGACAGCGTGTGGGAGGAGAGTTATGGTTTGCTTAAAGTGACGTTAAAGAATATAATTATGTAGGCCTAATTGAAGTGTTTCTATTTCTGAATGATTCCTGCATTTTTTTCATGGTAATGTTTGTGCCTGTTTTGTTTATGGAATTTGTTAATTGGTTTCATTTGGATAGTCCATATTCAGCTGCACTAGCTGGCCTTCCGGGTGCACGTCACGAGTTCGACACCCACGAGTCAAACAGCCCACGAGTCATTACTCACGTGCCATACAGCCAACGATCTAGACACTATGAGTGAACAAGGCCAATGAGGTTCCACATCAACTAAGATAGGCCCACGAGCTGTACGGTCCACGAGGGTAGACACCAGGCAAATAAGGCCTACGAGCTTGACACTAGACCAAAAAGAAAATGCCGTGAGCTTCATGTTACACCACGGGGTTTAAGGTTCGTAGTGTCGAGTTCTTGTGCCTTATTTGCCTAGTATCTAGCTCATGGGCCTGTTTTAATTAGTGTCTTGCTATTGGATCTGTTTTACTTGGTGTGTAGCTCGTGGTCTGTATGACTCGTGGATCTTTTTTAATGCATGTCTAGCTCGTGGTCCGTATAACTCGTGGGTGTCAAGCTCGTGGGATGACCTCTTTCTCATCGAAGAGAGGCACACTTTAATGTGAGTTCCCGAAACAATTTCCCTGTATGTTCTTAACTCGGTATGCTATGTGTTCCCTGTGTTTGCTCAAAAAGGTGTCATGCAGGGAACTCCTGTGTCGTAAAATGTGGAAAACAAATGCAAATGTGAGGCTGAAAGAGAAACAGAACACACTGGGAGGCGGGATAAACCAGTGTACAGTGCAAAGAATCATTTATTGAATGTGCAAAATGCTACAATATTGAGAACGTCAAAGTGCCAAAAAGCCGCACGTACACTCAAGAAGCTAGTTATTTACTGCATCGTTAGATACGTCAAAAAGGTCACAACCTTCAAGGAGGGTACTCCTCAAATCCATTTTACAACTAAAATTGTTATTTCACTTTGGTTTAAATCCCCTTCTGTAGAAAATATCTAATATTACAAAAGCTATTTTGTGTACTTCTTGAAGTATACGTGCTTGCTATCAAATCCATTGATGCAAAAATAGTGTCTACTACTCTTGAAGGTGAAAGCGAATCCGTGCGATGAATTTTGGTGTTCAGGGCACCGTTTCGTGAAAGTTTTCAGCCTTTGTCCTTCTCGTACAAAATTCCTTTGTTTTGATTGGCTGAGAAGCTTTCGTCACTGACTGTTACTATGATAATTGTCAGAGAATGACAACTTGTAAGGGATGACAACTTTCATTAATGATTTCAAATATTGGACGCTGCAGTCTGGGTACAGTTGGAGAAGGAATATCATCTATTATTATCAAAGATTGCCCTTTTAAACCTTCGTTGTCCTGTAACATCAACTTTTAGTCAGTGAATTTTACATTCAAATAGATGAAAAGCACATTGTTCTCGTTGATTGACGCATGAAAGATTCTGAATACTAGCCTATACATCATGTAGTGAATATTTATTCAAAGGTGATTTTTCAGTGTGCACGGCATTGTAACTGCGCAATGACAAAAATGATTTAAGATAGAATTACAAGAAGGGTTTTCATCTCTTACATAATTGACCTGAACTCGTTTTAACTCAAGACTTTTCACATGTTGTATCCTATTACGCTATTTCTGTTCCAGTAAAAGGAACACTATACTTATGTTGCCCCAAAGTGAGGGTCAATGTATACTATGTTGTCAATACAGTGTGTAATACAGTGCGCCTCTTTAATTTTAAGTCTGTTGTCAATTTCAGGAATCGTTGCATTCTCACAGAACTCGAGCGTGCAAAAATAACATCCATTAATAAACACATAGGCCTACTGAGTAAATTTACAGGGTCTACATGTGCAAACTTGGGCGTCAATTAGAAAACAAACAAACAAACAGCCCACAAACACAGATATGCAGAGAAACATAAGCACTATATAAATCGTTCCTCAGGAACTTTGAAAATACTTAGGCCTACTTACTCCGAAATATGCCGAAGAGACAGAACATTGAGGAAGCCACGGCGAGCCGTATGCTGCCATTTCCCTTCGCTATACTGTGGTCTATATTCTCTACAGCACACGTGCAGTGACGATTCAAAAAGGCAAACGAATTTTAACATGCCATGTTCTACACACTTGAAAGAAAAAAAAAACTCACATGTGAACACATGAGTCATTTGAAAGGCACACAGGTTCACAGCTGAAAGACATAAACCTATACAACAGTTTAAATTCCGTCCCTAACTATTTAGAACAGTATGATTGTAAAAGGGGTGGAGGTAGATCGTAGGGTCTTAAAGCAGTTAGAATTTTGTCCCACCTGTGACGACAGACACGCCATGACGTCACAAAGAATTAATCGATGCGCAAGCTTTATCTCCTTTCTTTTGCCAAGAGCTGCACATACACACAAAAAGTAAAATAAGATATCGTTCACCATTTGATAACAAATTGGATAGACACTCACAAAGGAGCCAAGGTTTCCACGTGGCGCCATCACCAGGTCGTGTCAGTCCAGGTACTTACTAATCACGTGAAGATCGTAAAGGCGATGTTTTGTACGAACAAAGTACATTTTTGAGGCAGTGCGTCATTCTTAAACCGGGTTCTTAAACTAGCAACGATACTGTCGAATAAACTTAACAACGTACTATTACTCACCAGACATTAAAGGCAGCTTGAGATTCAGACTTACTCTGCCACAACTGCATACTAGTATACTTTATTTGAGAGCATTTCCTGGACCTACATAATTTACAGTCAAGCATGACATTTTCAAAATAGAGTGCGCTATCTACGATATCTTGAGAGATAAAAAGATATCATTAATCTATATGGACAAAGTTTGAGTTCAGACGACACGTCTTAAGATCTACAGATAATCATCAACTTTCATTTGCGTGGCAGGTCTAACATTGAGTTGCATCTGGTGAACCGTGTAAGAATGAAAACCACTGAAATGTGTTAGCATGAAAACCGTTGTATGATGCAGGGTGCGAGGTACATCTAAAAAGGGTTTATGATTATTTCAAACATTAACTGAGTGGTACAATTTTCTCGAATACGCGAAGAACTATTATGTACACCAAATGGTGAACTGTACTTTCCAAGTAGAAGAAAAAGAAAACATGGCTGTTGATATGATTCTTTACAACAACAAAAACTACACTTTCTTCTGTCCATGCCACACACCACACACTATGTCACACACACATGCGCGCGCACACACACACACACACACACAAACGGTGATAGATTTGATCTGTTATGATACTCAGAATCTACATTTAGCAAAATACTCTTTGGAGCGAATCTAAATTTGACACGGGTACACTACATGCTTTGATATTTCAAAAGCTACGATAAGTATTCACGAACCTTGAGACATAAAAGAAAACCGTCAAATTTTCAGTCACAAAAATCTTATTCCTATATCATGTATTTCTAGAGAGGTGCAGCGTTTAATCTATAAACGCAGACAGGGTATGCTAATCATGAAACACAATTCCACACTATTTCCTTTTTTTGACATCCCAGTCCCTGTCTATGCAATATTTTTTTCTTTTTTTTTTGGTCGTTGATTTAATCAAAGCATTAACGTTCACAAGCAACTGATAGAATTACATGTGAATTGCAAAGTAACATAATAAAGATTGTAGTTTAGATTACGCATATTCGCTGTTAGTATTTGTACTTGATGATACCTCGAACAAGAGCGAATGATGAAGACTTAACTGTACCCCGAGACAAAACTCTCGCTGATTTAGATCGGTTGAGGTGAATTTGTTCTTACGGCAATTATCTATAGCTATTTTATACATTTTTGTTCCGCTATTTGTGAATGAAAAGGTAAAATGCATAGAGAGATGGTAGCTTTTACGCAAGCAATTATTATCTGAAGGCTTTTTTTTTCAGTCAAAATTTATAGTTGTTCCCCTAAGTTTGGCATATGGACGGAAAAGAGTACAGAAAGACGTCATGGCAATAAAGGCTCAGATAATTATAAAGATCATAAATAGCAACACGTCTGCCATATAATTGTAATGCATAGAAACACGTTTTCCTCAATATATAGTATTATGAAAGACAAATATTAAGAAGAGCGATAGGCAATATGAATAATATTTCAGAACAGATTTGAAAGTCACGATGGTAGATATTTCAAAAGCATTGAAAAAAAAAATCATTAAAGGCATTAGTCTCAACATCGTATATACATGGTTGTGTATGATCATAATAAAATGCCATAAGCAATAAATTCAACATAAATTCAAGTCATATATCACGGGTAATGACAATTAAAATCTCTGTGCAGAATGATTATGAAATCTCTATCAAATCAGTTCCCCATTAGCTCTAAAAAAGACCCTATACGTGTGACATTTTCTTGAAATTAAGAAGACTATATGTAAGAACTGCATTATGTTTAGATAATCAGATGTGGATGGTTGTTTGTTTTTTCCAAAGAATTTTTACCATGACCGTATAGTATGACTGTCCCTCTTAAAGAAGAGTAAAAATTACTGACCAAAACAATTCCCAGCTGAAAAACAAAGTCAGAAATCGTCTAAATTACAAATACCGAAACCGGTTACCAGGTTTTCTGACTCTGAAAATCACTTTCAAAGGCACGAGAGCATTAGTGGCCAGAACAAAGTTTCTAACGTCCACCCCAACCATATTAACAGAGCACATGAGAAGAAAATGTTATATTTTGATAGTCTACACTATCACCACGTTTAACAGCATTTCTATATTTTCACAGAGATGTACATTGCAAACTAGTGGAGGAAATACAAAGTACGACAATATATAATTGAATACATAAAGCAATTTTGATTTTCATTATTTGAGACATTTACAACAATTTATAAACCTTCCTTTATTAGCCATCAGTCATGCGTCGTATTAACTGCGACCAAACCATTTATCATTGCATGGCGTATTCATATAATAGTGGCAGTAAGATACGGTTTTATGAATCACTGTATAGGAACATCAAACGAAAAGAAAAAGTTGTGTGTGTTAGCATAGAAAGGACCAATCTGAGATAATCAAATGAATTGCAAGGAATCGATACACCTTTTACTTTTCCACTTTGGTTGCTCCTCGCGTATGACATATTGTATTCCTTGATTTGCCTTTTCTGCTCTTCTTCTTCCTCGATGACAGCGAGGTCGAATTCACTTTCCTTTGCCGATCTTGCTCTCTTCGAAGTGAGAGGTACCCTTGTCCGTGGTCATCGTGTCGGCACCGGACGAGGACGTGCTCATCGCCCACTTCGAGTCGCTGACCTTGCCACGCTTGCGGCCGATGACCTTCTGGACCTGTCGCAGTGGTGAACAACGAATCGGCAAGTGCTTTTATGCTTGTTTGTTTGTTGTCGTTTTTGTTGTTGTTGTTTTTTTGAAGGGGAGGGACACTTTTCGCACGCTCATATATATTCGATGTATATATCTGCAGAGCAAAGTGCTTTTGTCCTTCAAAAATAATGTTCATAATGTTCAGCCTGTTCGGGTCCCCCCCCCCCCCTCCCCAGAAAAACGTTTACAGCAATATGTTGCATACGAATTTGCAAGAGAGAAAATATATATACATTGCGTATCAAAAAATAAAGGTAATTCAACTTTGGTAGGCTACTATTTTATGATTGTCTGCTATGAAGAGCACAATGTTGGTGGTGAGGAAATAAAAACTCTTCCTCTTTCCATTGGTACCTAATTATGTCGACACATGTCATGCATGACTGAGCACATGAACTATAAAGGCAACAATGACAAATGACAGTTTTTTTTTTCCAAGTTTGCGTGTAACATGAAGGAACAATGTCTCACTGAGTGGATGAGATCTGTCAATGAAAGTTACCAATTAAATAGGCCAGCCTGTACAAATGCAGGTTTATGTTAAGGGTTTCTTCTAACATGTTGTCGTCCATAACCTTCAACTTGGCCACCTCTCCGATCATTCCCACAAAGGCCAACCCACATGCAGTCCATTTTATCTGTATAATTATGTTCATATTCAACACCTCTCGCAGCGACATACCAGTGGAATATGAAGAGAGAAAAATAGATAATGGGTTAGCCTTTGTGGGAGTGACCTGTGGCCATGTTGAAAGTTATTGACCATAAAAGGTTAGGGGAAACCCTAAACACATGCAAACGTGCAGTCAAGCAGGCTGACCTGTTAATTTGACAACTTCTCATTGACAGATCTCATCCATCCAGTGGGTTTCATGACGTTTGCTCCTGCGACAATCGCTCCCATGAAATATCTGCACGCTAAGCCAAGTGTACATTCTACCCACAAACGTAACCTTAACCCTAATCCTAATCCTCACATCAAACTAAACCTAGAACCCTCCCAACCCTAACCCTAGCTCCTTGGAAAGAGTGACACCGGAGCAATTGTCGCAGGAGCAAATAACGTGTCACCATTTATTGAGACATTCACTTTTCTCTCCATTTTTTTTTTCTCGCTAGGAGGTCGACGTTCTCCCAGAGAGGCCGTTGGCCTTTCGATACGCATTTCATTGTAAAATGATATAAAACACACTCTCACGCAAGAAAATAATGGTTATTAAAATGTCAATTTCCATTGGCAATTATACTGATTGATGTGGCGTAATGAGGAAGCTGACATTTTAGCAAATCATTTTTGATACTGCTTGTACTTCAGCTTTGGGTATCAAGGGCGGATCCAGGAACTCCTGAAAGGAGAGACGCCTTTGCAAAATTAAAGGGGGCGCACGCCCCCCCCCCATTTTTTTTCTTTTTATTTCTTTTGTTTAAACCAAAAATAAAGAGGGGACGCGCGCCCTGTGCGCCCCCCTGGATCCGCCACTGGGTTTAGAGTTGACTGATGCATAATGCGTGCAAGCATTATAATGATTTACGTCAACAAGATGATAGTCTGGACCAGCGTGTTTTACGGTATGATGAGGCGATAACACGATTCAATCATTTTGAACAAGACAAGTGAACATTCATGCTCAGAGTATCTGATATTTCATTTTGAAACAAAAAGAAAACCACACACTTCGAACTGCCTCCTCTAACAGTTTGGAAATAATTTGTCACATATATTCAGATAATGGATATCACAGTGAAAAGTCATAAAAAAAATTAATTTCCAATTTACCTCATGATGCATGACGCACTGGAAAATGAAGAAAAGCGGTCCCTGCAACAAGAGAGGACATTTTTCATATATATATATTAATTTCGTGACTCTCAGCTAGGAGATAGGAATTGAAGTTATCTGTGCATAGCAGAGTCTATAGATATGTGGAGTGGATTCCAATTGTATTGGAGACGGAATATTCAGGTTGTTTTCCGTCATGCTCTCTCCGCTTCTCAACTGATGGATCGGGGAGTTCTCTCAGCTACGTGGGCCTCGACAAAATATAAATAACAGATGTTTGTATTTTATCTAACTGCATGGACAGAGAAAAAAAAAGCCCGAACAGCATATAGGATCCAAAGTTGATCTCAGGTTTAAAAAGGTTGAGAAGCGTTGTTCTGTATAATACACCCTCCCCCTTTTATGCGCCACCATATGAATTCATAAGCAGTACTTCAATTTATTGGTCCATTACAAACGCATTGGGACCTACATTATATGGACTAGAAATATTACCATGTGTTTGTAGTAAGCATTGAAATCAATGTATAAATGCGATGATGGCCCTAGACGTTTACAGAGATCTGCGATGGGATGATTACTAAGATTAATACTATTCACGTGACCACAGACTATGTAGACATTTGGAGAATCAGACGTGTGGGTTCAGTTACTCTCACCGCAAAACAACTTTTGTCAAACAGATGTGTTTAAATTCATTCATCTAGCACCGATGAAATCAGATAAGGTTTTTTTTTCTAATTCTTAAACTGACTTATTCTCTTTTTATAGAAAATATTGACGATTGGGAAATTCTGTTTCAGAATCAAGTCTATTTTTGTCATCGGCAACCACACAATTACGATTGGTGAAAGTAAGTGTTGCATAATACACAGGCTGTGTTACTAAAAGGGACAAATTGAGCACATATGAAAAGGGATACTGTTGCCAACTAACCACTATACTTCCACTCCCTATAAGGGGTGGTAGTTGAGATGGAGCTTCAGGTTTCCACCTTTTTTGTGTGTAAGATAACTAGAAACCTGGCATGAAATGTGAAAGAGCATACAATTCTCAGAGGAATTCAGAGTTTATTTGATAATATTGGTTTTGAATCGGCTGAGATATTCAATAACAAAGAAGTCCTAATAAAAGGTGAGACACACCAATAGGACCATTTTGTTTTACTTTGCTTTTTTTCTATCTCAGTCATTTCTAAAACGATTTTCATCAAATTAACTTTCAATTCCTTTTAAAATTGTATGCTCTATCATATTAGCGAGTGGAAAATGAGCAAAGAAAATGGGATTCCATCGGCATTCGAACCCGAGAACTCGGGGTTGCTAGACTGGTGCTCTACCGACTGAGCTATTGAAAGCCCTTACACAGTGTTTGTCCCAGAAACCCCTAATTCTCAATGTTCGAATCATATTTCATACATGGTTTCTAATAATCTCGCAAAAAGTTACTATCTGAATATCCCATCTTTGTTTTGTTTCCCCCTCCCCCCCCCCCGAATTCTGAGTTTAGTTTTGGTCCCCCTGACCAAAACTCTACCATCTCTTTAAGGGCGTGGGAGTATGATGGTTAGTTGGCTAAAGTATCAGCACACTTCTATCGTGGGGAGGACAGTTAACCCGTTCCATAATGAATTCTGAAATGCTCGTAGGCTTAGTCGGCAGGTCACCACGTTTCTGCACGGAACGCGTTAAAGGGTGGATGTACCGTACCTGCAGAGCGTTGATGATTATGAAGACATACTGCAAGAATATGTTTTGGGATACAGCCTGCAGGATGGCAAATATCCACGTCATCCCAAGCATGGGAACCATGATCAGAAGAGCCCGGACAGTTGCCCTGGATAATGAAGCAACAGCAATAGAGGACAAGGGATGAGCTTGACGAGGTGCTCAAGGCAACCATTATTATCATTATTAAGGATCTTTAGTTGGTATCAGTAATTACTGTTTCACAATATTTTCGGCCTTCCAAGAAAGCCGCATACCAATCAGTTTAAAATGCGGCGTAGCAGTGAGTGCACTTACTTCAGTCTTTCCGTGTCCGTCTTCTTTGCGTTCGCCTTCAGGGACACGAATGTTCGCATGATGATAAAGAGGAGTCCACAGTTGACCTGTTGCCATAGAAACAAGAGTCTGGTGATGTACCTGATATCATATCAAGAGTTTGTGGCAAATATCAGAGAAGATGTCTTGAAAAAATTTGATGGGAACGAAATGCGCTTTTATTGGAATATTCAATTGTCAAATTTTTTAGTTAGGTTTATATTACTTTCATTTCGCATGTCGCAGGTCATGAATAAAAATCCGAGTTTTTGAGGGGGTATAGGGTTAGGGTTAGCGGGTCTTTTTCAGCGTTTTCTGTCATAATTGATTAGGACCTTGGAGGAGAAGTTGACCAAAATGAACGAAGGCGCCATGTAGTAACCTTTAATAGACGTTTGAGACGAAACCGTTTCATGTGATGATGTTTATATTACAAGTTCTCTAAACATCGTGCCCCCTCCCCCCCCCCCCAAAAAAAAAATACTGCAGTAACCAAACAAAAACACACACACACACACAAACATTTAACAATTTAGATTACGGAAAATAATAATCCCGATGATGTCATTTCTTACTCGTTGTAGAAATTCTGGGGGGGGGGAGGGGGGTTCTCAACACTGGGCACAAAAGGGGGAAGTCCCAGTGGACGGATATTGCATCATGGGGCTTAATCTACGCAGTGTCGGTCTCATTTTTTTTTTTTTTTTGCCTAGTGTCGGACTCGTGGGCTTTATTTTCGAGTTTCCAGCTCATGGGCTGTATGACTCGTGGGCTGTATGACTCGTGGGTATCGGACTCATGACATGTACCTCCCAGTCTACTAGATTTTAAACCATCTGCAGCATTTGGAAGGTAAGAACAGCTGTATACTGTGCCATTTGATCGCTAGTGTACTATCAGACTATAGTATTTTTTAGTAACTTACCAGCACGACGACACACACTTCGATCAGCCAGACGTACATGGTACCGGATTCAACGGTCAGCCAACAGCTACAGGGCAGGAGGGTGACGAAACAATAAAGATTCCAACAGAGTAAAGCACCACTCGATATGTCGTTATGATTATTAGCCCTTCAATAGATTTGTTCCTTCATAGTAAGAAGAGAAATGAAAGACGCATTCATGAAGATGCCCTTAAAGGGGAAGGCTAGTAACTGATCAGTGGGAATCAGTGAAAATGCTGGGGGATGATTGTTCCAATCCTTATGGGATTCACTCAAGAGTTCATTGTATATCTATTGTTGTGTGAAAATGATTTGCTTCAGAATGGTCTCATATTCTCACTCAAGAGTTCATTGTATATCTATTGTTGTGTGAAAATGATTTGCTTCAGAATGGTCTCATATTCAAGTAATGTGCAGTTTAATGCTTCCAGGTTAGCGTCCCTGGCCAGTGACGGAGCATTAATCTGCACATTACTTGAATATGAGGCCGTTCTGAAGCAAATCATTTTCACACAACAATAGATATACAATGAACTCTTGAATGAATCCCATAAGGATTGGAACAATCATCCCCCAGCATTTCCACTGATTCCCACTGATCAGTTACTAGCCTTCCCCTTTAAAGCGCAATTCTACACCCTGGTCATATTTGACGTTAACAAATAAAGTAGGGACCTATGTGCGGACGAACAGAACGATGAAAATGTCATCAGATCTGGACACAAAATAAGAAAGTTACTTGCCTCATGCATGTCACGATAAATTCAAAATGTATTTTTCAAGGATTATTTAAGAGTTTGTTTGATTCTCGTTTGCTGATTTCATAAGAAAAGGAGCCATTAAGCTTAATTACAAATGAGGAAACACACCTCTGCATTAAATTCGAAGACTGATTTTAATACGAGACCATTAATGAAATTTAATGAAAATTGCAATTATTTTAGGGTGATTTAGGTGGCCTAGCCTGGGAGGGAGATAATTGTTTGAAGGAAAATGATCAGTTGACAGAAAAACCATGATCACTTGAGGAATAATGTAAAACGAACAATCTGCATTAAAAAAATCAAACAAACGCAAAATCCTAACGGAGTTTTCTTTTTCACCAACTCAGTGAAAGCGTACGAAAGTTTATGCAAAGTGCAGAGAATCCGAGAGCATACTCACGCGCAGGCGGAACCGTATCCTTTGGGGATGCTCCCCATCAACACTGCAACCAGAACGGCCGGGATACCTGCGACGCAAAGGGAGAAAATGCTAGAGTTTCAGAGGAATCAAAGGATACCTTAATCAAAAGCGACGACCTAATTAAGATACATTCATCATCATCATCATCATCATCAACAACATCATCATCATCAGAATTCATCAAATCATATAATCAGTTTTTACGAGTACAGACAACATCGTCTAAATCGACCTTGCAGAAGTCTAAAACTTAGATAAGTCAAAGAAATACCCCTCATGAATGCAAACTGTTATTAATTCTACTGTGTAAAGCCGAAATTCACGTTAAGTCGAAGGATTTTCTCCGGTACCTTTTTGGATTCAACTCAAGTGAGGTTGACTGTGATTAATAACCACATTTACATCTTTAAATCATGAGACAGAAGATATTTAGATTGAATCCTGCCAGGTACCTCTCACAAGTCGAAAAATTGGCTAAGTCGAAGAAAAATCCACCCCAGATGAATACAAACATAATATGTTAATTCTATTGTGTAAATCAACATTCATTGCAGAGCCTCTTTGGAAAGCATGCTATCCTGGGTACTCAATTTTGGATTTGATTTGATTTGATTTGATTTGATTTGATTTGATTTGATTTGATTTGATTTGACTTGACTTGACTTGATTTGATTTGATTTGATTTGATTTGATTTGACTTGACTTGACTCGGCTTGACTTGATTTGATTTGATTTGATTTGATTTGATTTGATTTGATTTGATTTGATTTGATTTGATCTATTCATTCTCATTATGGCATCACTTTAGAATTCCTCTTTTCTTTTCAGCAATATCATTAAACAGTATAATATATTCATATCAGAGAAGGACATCGTTGTGTATTTTGAATCATTATGGCTTTTTTTGCTACATTAAAAAACAGTTACACAGTATAGTTTCCTATGAACCCATCATGATCGTATTCTTATATAGATTTCGGCCATAATGTGCATCTAATACAGTACTATACGATGTCTAGTATTTTGATTCTTATGAGCAAACCTTGACCAAGCCTTTGCCTTTGTTTCACTGCAAAAACCATAAAACAATGTAGAAAAGTAAATGTAAATTACATTTACGGTATAAGTCGACATGAAAGAGAAAATGATAGATTGATAGAGAGGGGTATGTAGGGAGGGAGAGATGAGGAAATAAACAATAACATTATCATAACTTTCTAGAAAGAAGGCTGATGTATTGGTAGATGAACAGAGAAGGGAAAGATAGAGAGAGAGAGAGGGGGGGGGGGAGATAGAGAGCTAGAGAACAAGATGGCGACAAGCTTCACCCCAAGCAGTGAGGACGATGACCCATCCTTTAACTGGTCCCTTGTGAGAGCGTGAGGCTTTGCGGTGGAGCAGAATCCCCTCCAGAAGCATGTTCACGGCATAGGCACTCAGAAGGTAGTGCATGATCCCGGCTATAGCTGTACACAGCACCTGGGATAGAATTCACGAAAATGGCCTTTTTATTTTTAACAGTTTATTTCATTTATTTATTTATTTATTTATTTATTCATTTTATTTATTTGTTTATTTATTCATTGATTCATTGATTTTATTTATTTATTTATTTATTTATTTATTTATTTATTTATTCATTCATTCATTCATTCATTCATTTTAATTACAACATCTCTTAGCAGGGAGGTTTCGTTCAGTTCTGCTGATATCAAACAGACCTGCTTTTCAAGGAAGCCCCGTTCAAATAACCTTACATCAAATCGGCAACTAACGTCACTTACAACAAACATGGATGAGTACCACATGAGTATAGACTTAGGTATGTTACATTCCCTTATTGATTTGTCTTTTAAAATCCTAACCATGGCTCAACCGTTAGAGGTAGAATTAATCCCATCTGAGGCAGGGGATAGGTTCGGACTCTTCATGTGTAACTTATCTTTTATTATTGCCTTTTGTAGATTTGTTTCCTTTTTCATTCTCCCTCTATTTTCAACGTAATTTGATATGAATGTACTTTTTTGTTACACTGGATGGACGACGAACTTTTAACGCATTGCCTATTATATATTATTGGCCATCACTCTCTAAACCAAGGGGCTGTTTCACGAAGCTCTAATTTCGACTCTTCAGTTCAGTTCCACTGATCTTAGACACACTTTTGGGATTGATCAGTCCTCACAAGCTAGGAACTGTTTCTTTAAAGGGGCATTCCAGACGATTTTCATAATTTCACATCATGTAGTACATAAATCGATAACTCTATGTACAGATTTGTGGAATATATTGTGGTTCTTGACCAGAGAAACAATACTTTGAAAAATGTTAAGCAAATTACACTGAACAAGAGTGATGACATATGAGGCTCACATATTTCAGAAATGTAGCAGTGTAATTCCATTACAATACTATTTGCTTGCGAGTTCACCTGTGTATAATATAATCTGTATATGCATGCCTTCTTCTTTTGTTCTGCTTCCTTGAGCTCCAACTCATGCATTCTTATGGTGACTTTGCCATGTCATCGTCCTTGTTCATGGCAATTTGTTCTAAATTTTGAAAATATTCTTATTCTTCATCCCAATTATCATAAATTCTGAAACTCTGTCCTCAGTATAACTAATTCATAGTTGTTCAAATGTAAAAATCTGAAAATCAACCGGAGGTCTCCTTTAACCATATAGGGATCGTTTTAAAGTATTTATTGGGCATCTATTTCTTTTCGCTTTTCAACTTGAGTAAAACATAAAAATGGCATTATCATATGAATTGCGTGGGTGAACTGTAGACAACAGCTCCTCATCGGATGACCACTAGGTTACTTACAGGATTGTGCGTTTGATCCATGAACAGCATGACAATCTGGGTGAAAGCCAGGGATATGGCTAGGGAGATGTGAACTTTGACCTGGTCAGAGCTGTACAGTCTGAAATTCAATGTGATTCAATTCAATTCAAAATTCAAGTCGATGACCAATCAAGTCTGGAGAGGATTTGACTTCTAAATTTTGTTGTCAGTACATGGGCACTTAGCTCTGAATTTCACTAAATATCATTTATGATCATTTTATAGTTATAGTTTATTCATGTCATTTCTTTCCAGGGTGCTTAGACACATTTGGTTTAATTGTTATACAATGGCGCCCTGTATGAACAAAAAATGACAATTAGAAGTATGATTCACACAAAAACAAAACAATGTCACAGACAGAGAAATAAACTCAACTGCATTTCTGTTGCACATTGTACAATACTGTATACATCGAGGGTACAACAGTAATTGGAAAAGGGAGAGTAACTATAAAGGATGCCTAATGAGTGTGACAATAAAAAAACCCAAAATGAATAAATATTGTTGGATTCATAGGAGAAAAATTAAAGCATGCGGATAAATCTCAAACTATTTGTTTTTCACACATTCAGCGCATTTTGCGCCTCAGAATAATTCGCTAGATACATGGCGCATTACAAGTGCTTTTTATTATTGTTATTATTGTTATCATATTTTACAAAATGATTGGACAGATCCTAATCAAATGATTTGCTGAGAGCGTACACATGAGCAGACATTTATTTCGCCTAACACGTAATTTTGCTTGTGATCTGTAATTGTGACCCTGCACCTCAAAACAAACAAAAAGTCGCCAGATATGAATTTTTAGTTAAGACCATATTCTGAAAGAGCAGACTTTAAGCTTTAAAATAATGTATAACTCAAATCAAATGGACTCTCCTAACCTATCTAAATATTGGAAAGAAAGCACAGACTCAGGTAAAGTGTGAGCTTAGAAAAGAGGCTCTGAAGTACAGTGTCCATTGAAGCGCTTAATCTTTACCAAACTGTGCTGGCTGTGCGATGAAACAAATGGGACAAAAAACAGGAAGTAAACCACAAGAGTAGCAACAATGAAGGGACTATCAGATTAAACGGAAATTAAGCATGCCTCATCAACACATTCTGTCCATAATTAATGCCAACGTTCAAAGCAGTAGCACTATCCTTTCAAAAGTTATTAGAGTTGAAAGTGAAGAGTGTGGACAAGATTTTTTCAGAAATGAAAAAGGGATTCTAAAGGCACACATAATCACACTATTCTACCAAAAATGTTCGAGATAAACTGCTAAAAAAAACACACTTTCCTGCCTGTTTTATGATACTAAATTTTAGCATAATGTAAAGGAAGACCCGCTTTTTCAGAAAATATAGAAAAGTCAAGTTCGGCTAGGTTGACCCATTTCACTTATTTTCAGTCCTCATGCAAAATCAGTGTGTGCGACTTTATGTTCGTTTTGAGGTGCACGGTCACAATTAGTTAAGTATAATGACTCGTCATTAGCACTTTCACGTAGAGAGGCTGACCGGGCAAGATTTCATTGTTTTGTTCACTTGCAATGAGGGTGATTTATCAAACTACAAGGTTCTGCTTCATCATTTATGAAGCAAATTATACACCTCTTTTTGTTCGGGCACTAGTATAACTACCAGCGCGAGGTACCTTCGAAACAGTCCAAGGGCCCTCGGTTATTGCCTCGGAGTCATCCCACGAACTCGACACCCACGGGCCACACAGCCCACGAGCTCTATGAGAGGTCCCTGAGTCATACAGCCCACGAGTTCGATTCTAGGCAAAAAAGGCACATGAACCGAACACTAGGCTATTAAACAAAGCCCACGAATCTTACACTATGCAAAAAAGGCCCACACACCCACGCTGCGTACATTGAGCAACGTGATGATCTAATGTCCTTCTCTTTTTGCCTCGTGTCGGACTCTCGGGATGTGTGTGCCTTGTGTGGAGCTCATGGACCTCATTTGCCTAGTGTCGAGCTGGTGGGCCGTA
This sequence comes from Diadema antillarum, assembly GCF_040938485.1. Taxonomy (NCBI): domain Eukaryota; kingdom Metazoa; phylum Echinodermata; class Echinoidea; order Diadematoida; family Diadematidae; genus Diadema; species Diadema antillarum. The sequence continues at coordinate 375,217 of NW_027271996.1, forward strand.
CAGCCCGTTGGCCTAATTTTACTATATGATGTCGAGCTTATGGGCCTTGTTCACTCAGTGTCTAGCTCGTGGGCTGTATAACTCCTGGGTTATATGATTCGTGGGCTGCATGACCTGTGGACTGCATGACTCGTGGGCTGTATTACTCCTGGGTTGCATGACTCGTGTGCTGTATGAGCTCGTGACATGCACCCATCACCTCGGGTGTGTTAGACTGTTCCTCAGGTACTAATCTATGTACATTTTCACTGTTAGAACCCGATTTTAAGTGGATTGTGTATGGATTCTTCAACCGGACATGTTAGGATTCCAGCCCCGCACTGCGCGTTCATCCGTGGATAAATTTAATGGTTTGACCCACTATATCCTTCAAATTTCTAGTGTGTACCAATTAATATTTGGTAATGATTGAAATGATAACATGACCCTGTGAAAGAACGTTGCTACCACAATGCCATTATTATTATCATCATCATCATCAATATCGTAGTCATCATCATCATCATCATAGTCATCATTATCATCATCAACATCGTAGTCATCATTATCATCATCATCATCATCATCATAGTCATTATTATTATCATCATCATCATCATCATAGTCATCATTATCATCATCATCATCATTAACATCATCATCATCATCAACATCATAGTCATCATCATCATCAGCATCATCATCATCATCATCATAGTCATCATCATCATCAGCAGCCGCATCATCATCATCATCATCCTCATTATCATCATCATCCTCATTATCATCATCATCACTATTATATGAATGATATAATCATGCGAGCTATGTTTAAGTTCTTACTTGAGAAAGACGAAGACCACGACAGTGAGAACCATCGCGCCGACGGAGAGGGCGTTGAAGAACCTTGTGAATAGTGTCTGAAGGTAGAGATTCGTGCCCGTCACAGAGCAGTCCTGAGTTTGAAAAGTGAAAAGACATATAATCCATTACAAAAATATACCGGTATGTCTTTGCAAATAATCGTAAACCCCGTAAACAGGAAATGGGGGGGGGGGGGGAGGGGTATGAAAGGTCGTGGCAAATCAAGGGGCATGTGGGAGCCTCAAGTGATCAAGAATGAGTTAAAAGATAATGTCCTAGCATGTCTGCTGTCGTCGTTCATGTGGGAAAAGTTTCAAAGCCCGATTTTGTCTCACTTTGGCACTGAAGAGGAAGCAACACAATTTGAGATTCAGGTTTCTTTACTGAATCTTGAACACGCATTTGCTCCTACGGCTATTGCTTCGGTCTTGTTTTCTCCAAGGGATCAGGGTATGTAAGGGCTGTGATAAGGTTTAGATTTAGTTTGATATGAGGATTAGGATTAGGGTTAGGGTTTTGTGTGTGGGTAGAATTTATGTTTGGCTTTAATAGCGTGCATGTATTTCATGGGAATTATCGCAGGAGCAAATGTTCAGCAAAAAAAAACACTCTTCCATCGAGATTTGTATAAAAAGTGTGGATCGCATTGTGGAACGCCAATGCAAGTGACAGACATGCTTTGCTTAGAAGATGCAACGCTTCTGTTACTTCCTCAAATGATAATACCTTATACACTTATATACATACAAACATACATGTATATACGCACACACACACACACACACACACATATATATATATATATATATATATATATATATATATATATATATATATATGTTATGCGCGTTTTATAATCTTGTTCGCTTCTTTTACTTTAAATTGAAGAAGAACCGCGAAGCTGGTGGTGTGGTTGCAGGTACAGACAACATCGGTATCGTTCTCCTTGGAAATCCAGCATCCATACGTAGACCACCTGCAGGGGAGCAGTTCCAGGAAAAAATAATGGTACTATTCTTCTTCATCTAAATCTACGCTATTTGACACATTACAAGAATGAAATTGATAATAGAAACAATGATGATGATGGTGGTAGTAAAAGTAACAATGATAATAATGCAGTCAATCGTAGTGATGCTGATTAGAATTATAATGATTATAACAAGTTAACAATAATAATAATAATATTAATAATAATAATAATGAAAATAATACCAGTAATGATCACGATGCTTACATGGCATATACTTTTTGCGATCATGTAGGTGTTAGTGTATATTATATAAATTTCTCCTTCTCATGATGAAAACCCCAAGGTGTAATCCTTTCTTAATTCATGTAACTGTTTATTCACTCATTAGGTATTTCTATTCATCAACACGCCGAAAAAAAAAACCAACCGATTTATGAGTCGTAAATAAAATCCGTTAAATTTCAAAGGGGACGACCCACACCCATTTATAAATAATCTACACAGGGTAAAGAGAGGAGATAGCTAGAGAATGTTTGGGCGTGGGAGAGATGGAAGGGAGGAACAGGGGAACATAATAATATAGTGAAGAGAGATTATACTTCATTATGATGCACTCTACGCCTTATGACTATGTGGCGTTAGAATTTATATGATATATTATATCGTATCCTTTTGTACTGTATTATATTACATGATAATATATCATATCATACATTATATTATATCAAAATATGATTGTTATGTATCTCATAACATGACCTGAATGGCCTTGCAGTGCGTGTGTCTTTATCAATATGAGCCTGCTGAAAGTGAATATACATACTTTTCTTCAGCTTCGTGGTAAAACGAGCACGTTCTCTCTGCGTATCCAGTCTATGAAGAAACAGAATATGAAGATGTTTTAATTGTGCATCTACACTGTACGTAATTATTCAAGACATCTCCTATTCCTTTTTTATTCTCCAGATAGATAACAAGCCCGTTTCTAAGCAAATTCCACAAGATTTCATTTCATATGAAAAGTACACATTCCCTGGACTTGTTACTGACATTATGTCAACGGTAATATCAATTCCCCTGCTTTCTGAAGCAGGTAAGTCTGGTAATCTCTTATTATGCTGGAAAAATTAAGAATACTTAATTTTCTTTATAATTTATTTTCTTTATATGGTAGTCCATGTGTGATGTCACGATCCGTAGTAGTCTTCTGACCCAGCGGTCTCATCACTAAAACTTCGAAAATGCATAACTTTTGAACGGATTGTCCGATTTTCCTCAAACTTTCACTGATGTATTCTACTACTATTGCGCCATTCACTTAATCAACATGTGTTTTTTTGGGTTAATTCTTTTTTAATGAAAGCTGTTACTAACCGGCCTTTCTGATTTGAAGGTGAGGCTTATCGTCTCGTCCTCTCCCAGCTGTATCCTCAGACCAAGTTCGTCGACGAACACGATGTCGATCACCATTGAGGACAACTCGACTATGACAGAGTCGCCTTCAATGAGCTGTACGTCTTTGTCTTCTTCCATTGGCTTGAAAACGGTGGCTAAAATAGTCACTGTGGAAATGAGCGACGTAAGTGGAATATATATCAATAAAGCTTCAGAACTTTACCAACGGTAGTTATCGTATTTGCTGTTTTTATTAGTTTGCATTTATCAATGTTATCATGATGATGATTATTGTCACTATTATCAACGATGTCGATATCATTGTGCTCGGCATTTCAGCATGCAGTTTCCTCCATTTCCGACAACTTTTCCTTAATACAATTCAGTTCCAGTTTGCCTATGTATTCCATTAAACTATTTTTTATTGAAAAAAAATGAGAAAAAATGAGATGCATTGGTTTCATTTGCATAATTATGCAAATTTAATAGTGTTCTTTAAACTTTTGTTTGAAATAAACTAAAATGAAATTAAATTTACGAATTGAAATGAAACGAAATGAAATTTTGATCATTGTTACTGTTGCTATTATTCATACAATAAACGAATATCAACTATTATTTTTTGCTTTGATATCGAATTATTTTCTTCTTCTATTTGAGTGGTGATGGTGTTGACAGAAGTCACCTCCGTTTTGCACTAGCATTGACGACTCGACTTCGACGAATACGCTTGCCTCTCCATCGACGGATACAACGGTGGCCTGTACGGCATTCCCCGGTTCGATGGAGGTCACAGTAGTACCTAGCAATCAATCACAAGAAATTCGACGTCAGTTACGTAAATGACCATCGACGGCGGGAGTGAAATGCTCTATCAGAATGATTAAAGAACATAGAGCTGATAATGTTGGAGCCTTCATTTTTTTCTTCGTTGTAACCGGAATTTCGTCATAACCGAGTTCGTTATAACGGGAGTGCATTGTATCATATTCCTGTGAAAAGTAATATGTACAAGCGATAATAAACGCTTTGTTTTGTTGAAATCTATTCACATTTATTCAATATCCATTACCAATTATTTCACTTCGTGTGTTACAATGTAACGTATCGTATCAATCAAAAGAATCAATCCACCACAGTCAAACAACGTGAATAATTACCATGCCGTGTGGGACCCATCAGTGGGAATTTTATGCAGCTTTACTGGATTTACACTAACTTGTTCATAACAGCTGCAAAAAGGGATATTCAATGTTTATATATATATAAATAAATATATATATATATAATAAATGAACAAATGAATAAAATATATATATACATGTATACATACATAAGTACATATCTCTCTCTATATAGACATATAAATATATATATATATAATATATATATATATATATATATATATATATATATATATATATATTGTGTGTGTGTGTGTGTGTGTGTGTGTGTGTGTGTTTGCTGAGTCTGTCGTGCAAACTCGACATGAGACTACATGTATTCCTGGTGCGTAATTAGTCCTCGTGCAACCTCATATTTTCACCTTGTCCCTCCGCCTACAAGAGCGAAATAAAACATTATTAGTATACCTCACCCAATCACCAATGCGTCCATTATGTGACATCGTATTGTGCAATCGAACTTGTACACTATTGACATTGCGTCGTTTTGAGGATCACATAAGGGGTTATGAAGGCACTTTGTATCTAAGTAAGCATATTAGCCCCCCCCCCCCCTAAAAAAACCCCAACAACAACAAACAAACACCTGTGAGACCGTCGTATCTATTGACCCGTTCCTTACGGGAACCACGTGACCTGGGTATTAAGTCTAGGTACAGAATCAGTATAGGGCTCACACCTGTAAATAAAATGGACTGTCCAGACCCCTTCACAAAATCGTACCAAAGATACCAAAATAAATGAAGAAAAAAATTAATTAAAAATCAATGATGTAGTTTGGCAAAAAAAAAACTAATAGCTGTAGATATTGAGTATGAATTCCTCTACAAACTGCATTTTGGTTGGAGGATGAAAGCTTTTCTGATGGAATTTGAGGGGACTTATATTTCATTGGGCACGTGTACGGAAAATAGGTGATTTTTTTGAGTGACAAGAATTCGTAGTCTGGCTTTGCGGACCCTTGGACAGAATTTGAGCAGAAGAACCCACCCTGGAAATTTGATGAATGAAAGGTTATATCTCACTTATCCAGGTTTGTGAAGCTGAAACACCTTATTTCTCCCAGCTATTTTATAAAATTTTTTGAAATTTGAATTTTAACACACGTCTCTATATATGGGGAATTATTTACCTGTGTGAGCCCTATAGAGAATGCACGCATATGCACACAAGTCTAGGGGAAGTATTCATCCCATACAAGCTCTGCTGGTTTATGTTGATCTATTGTGTCAGATCTCATCCTCCCTCCTCCTTCTCCTTCCTCCCCCCCCCCCCCACCCCTCTCCTCTATCCCCCCCCCCCCCCAACCCTGCTTGGCTACAACTTGTTTTCTTATTATGTTGTTGTGGTACTAGATCTTTGTACACAGCAGTCATCTGTATCAAAAACTTTGAATGACTGTGTTAATTTAATGTTTTACTTTGTTTTGGCTACCAATGAAACAGCTCAAAATTCATAAAGTTAGTCTGTTTGACAAAACAAAGTCTTTTAAAGTACTTTGTATGCAATAAGGTGATGATGACACCCCCATAATCACTGATAAATGCCTGCATCTATGTATTCATCTTATGAAGAACTGATCAACACTGCAAGAAAATTTTTGAAAAAAAAAAGCCCAAAGGGCATGATTTTCAAGAGTGTCCCTTTGAGAAGCTTAATAACCCTTGAATGTGTAATTTCCCATTTGATGTTGGGGCAAATATCATCAAAACACATTTATGATGTTAAAAAGTCAAATGAGAAATATCACCTCCACTATAGGGCTCACACCTGTAAATAAAATGGACTGTCCCAGACCCCTTCACAAATTCGTACCAAAGATACCAAAATAAATGAAGAAAAAAATTAATTAAAAGTCAATGATGTAGTTTGGCAAAAAAACCTAATAGCTGTAGATATTGAGTATGAATTCCTCTACAAACTGCATTTTGGTTGGAGGATGAAAGCTTTTCTGATGGAATTTGAGGGGACTATATTTCATTGGGTACGTGTACGGAAAATAGGTGATGTTTTGAGTGACAAGAACTCGTAGTCTGGCTTTGCGGGTCCTTGGACAGAATTTGAGCTGAAGAACCCACCCTGGAAATTTGATGGATGAAAGGTTATATCTCACTTATCCAGGTTATCTACAGCTATTAGGTTTTTTTGCCAAACTACATCATTGAAAAAAAAAAGAAGAATGAAAAATAAATGAATTGAATTGAATTGAATTGTTAGTGAAGCTGAAACACCTCATTTCTCCCAGCTATTTTATAGAATTTTTTGAAATTTGAATTTTAACACACGTCTCTATATGGGGAATTATTTACCCGTGTGAGCCCTATAATATGGAACGGGCTATACGTTACCGGGGCACGAGAGGTCGACGCTGATTTCACATGTTCCTCTAGCGTCAGATGGACCAACGCAAGTTGAGGAAACAGTGTTTTCTGTGATCTTGTCAGCAGTCGAATATCGCTTGATTTGGATGGCTTTCTTGTCTGCGGCGAGTCTCATAGTGAACACGGAGTTAAGATTTTCATTCCCATCACCAGCTGCAAAAGGAGACAGGAGGACCCGAATTCACAACGGTAATTATAGAATCAAATCCAAGGTTTAGAATCACTTCCACTTACACTGAACCGAGCCCGAAATAGGCGTACCTGCCAGGCTCGAGTGTCGAAACAAGAACAAGAATAACAACAACAGCAGCAGCAACAACAGTAACAACAAAACCAAAAAACAACAATAACAACAACAACGCTTATTATTTGATGGTATGCTTGTGCATTGTGGCATACAAATTTACGTAATGGAATTTCGTACATATAGACCAGAAGTTAATTATGGCTGTGCATTGCTGTCTAGTTTATATTGATAGGCGCCACTTTCTTCATGCTCCAGTTAGTTATCATGAAAAATACTCAAGTAAAAAACAAAAAAAAAACAAAGAGAAAATACAGCCAACAAACAACTCCAATCCACAACATCGATCCATCCGCCTCAAGACGAAAAAAACAAACAAACAAACAAACAAACAAACAAACAAACAAACAAACGTAACGGTCGTCAAGGACAGAGACCACTTTGATTCATTACTTGCATAGGCTCTTATTTTCGAGAGGGTTTAATTTTCGCAAATATTGCGAATCGCAATTGGATCGCAAATTTAATAACACGCGAAAATATCACAATGCGCTCGGATAATAGTGCATTTACGATATCGTCGGTGTCATTTCACGGAAACATCATCTCGCGAAAGTGTCTGTGAGCTCCTCATTCGCGAAAATGTCTGTACGCGAAAATAGCAGCTTATGCAGAGTAATTACTCAACACTGGTAGACTCCAGAGAATCAATCCTCAGGCTGCCCATCAACGACCGCCCCAACCAGCCAATACGACCCTACCCGCCCTCACTCAATGCACAGGCAGAAACCTCACACCAAGTCGATCAAAAAGGAACAGAGCAAATCCACATCGAAGAAGACAGCAATCTCATCACAAGGCTCTCACGCACATCTGGGTCCCTTAAGGCCGTTACAAATTCTCCAAAAACAAACAAACAAACAAACAAACCAAAAAACAAACAAACAAACAACAGCACAAGATAGCAAAGTACACGGCATCACTATCAAACAAGCATGCAATCCACTTCATAACTTTAGCGCAGCACGCCATCCACAACCACACCTCGCTCAACCACACACCTGAACTTATACTAACACAAGTAGTCTACTCTACCTCCTCATAAATATTTCAGTTAAAGGTAAAGTGTAGTTCACATACGACTGATAAAAAAAAAATGCTTTTTGCTCTAAAGTGGATACCCATGCACTGATGTGTGACATAACGCTGTGATCAACACGATTTAAGTTGTAACGACGAAAATGCTTATCATCCAAAAAGATATGCCGGAGGTATAGCAGTCTTAAAACATACCAAATCGTGCTTGCTATACATAATGATTTACAATCGATTACATCTATTACATGATTATGTGGGAACGTAGCAGTATCCAACGCACGAGAATAATTCGCATACAACTTGTTAGTTGCATGTGATTCAATAGTATACGGCTAGAGCACGGTTCGATCGTTATGTACCTGTATACCCACAACTGAACGGGGAGGGCACTCAGAGAATAAAAGTCGAACCCATACGATCGAAATTATTTCACACATTTGATCTCAAAATGCTACAAATACAACCAATTATCATGGCAAAACACGTCAGCCACACGATCCTGTTTCTTGGTAAAGCCTTTTCAATTCAATTGCAAGCAAATTCTCAAAATTATGGAAGATGAATTTCGAGCCCTTCTGAGAATTTCTTTCTCCTTCAAAGTTTAAAGTTTCACTTTACCGTCTCGTCATCTCAATTTGATGACTACTTCTGTATGAGAAAAGCCTACTTTTATCTTCCTAATATCATGATAATGATGATATATATAATCGTATTGTGATATTATCATTATAATCACTATTGTTAATTTCATCATTATCGGTACTACCGACATTATGAGTAATATTGTTATCATCATTACTTTTATCGTCATTTTTGTCGTAATTATTAAGACGATGAGTTCGAAGGCCATGACAGTCAAAAGGATTTCTTGGTTTTAGCTGCCGTATCTGCATCTTGCCCTTTTTTGTTTCATGAGAAATAAACCCTAGATAAAGTAGATTATTATGTGGATTCAGTGGATGCGGAAAATACAAGTAGAACACATAAACGAAGGTTGAGGAATATTGTAAAATTTATAATCAGAATTTATGAATTTTTAAAGTTTTGGTCAATCACTGTGCAGTCAGTGCTGCACATGTATAAGAAGTGTGCATTGTTCCTTTTTTTCGCTATAATACCATTCGTGTATATATGCATTTTGTATTGTATTCAAATTATCTCTTCTTCCAAACTGGATGAAAGTCGACTTGACACACGTACCATTTTGCATCATGTGCTCTTTTCTTGATGGAAATGAATCAGCAATTGAATTGAATCGAAATGAATTGAATTGAACTGAATATTTAATGAAATTGAATTGAATTGAATTGAATTGATTGAATTGATTGGAATTGAATTGAATTGAATTGAATTGAATTGAATTGAATTGAATTGAATTGAATTGAATTTTTGAACAACAGATCGCGATGTCACGGTATAGGGATACATTCCAAAGAAAATATGGGAGAGGATTCCTCTTTATGTGTTCCAGCATGATGAAAAAAAACGCTTAATTTTATACTGTGTTCAGAAGGCATTGCAGTAATGATTTAGTAGCAAGTCCAAGGAATCTGTACCTTTCCTTACAAAAAAAAAAAATCAAAACTTGTTGATTTCTCTTTGTATTTTTTAAACAATTATTCCACTATAATATATACCAGTATAAACCAAAACTTTTCAGAATAGACAGTTGGTATCTCTCTTTGTTCTTAGACTGCCTTCATTACACGGACTTGTGTTATTGAAACGGATTACATAAATGTTTATTAAAGATTATGTAGTACATGTACCTCCTTGGTTACTCTAGACTATGTACACCAGTGCTATTACCATGTTGTAATAGTGGATCGATTCAATTAGTGATGAAAAGATTATAGTTGTTTAACGATAAATTTGTAACAACTTTAATCCACAATTACAAACGAGCGTCATGGTAATGACTGCTGCTCTGACCGTATCACTCAGTAATAGAATACATGGAATAATCATACACTTGTGATAAAATAAATAATAGATAATACAATACAGATGTACAATGTTAAAGACCGCCCTCACTAGTACAGGGTCCATGCGGGATGCTCAGGTAGTAGCACGTATCAGGACAGATGCTGGGCTCAAGATCCGTCATGACCATCTCCACGACATCACATGTGGTTTCATCCGTGCACACCTCTTCCACGCGACACTTGGCGAACTCGTGGGTCACCGGCTGAGTGTTGGAGTTGATCGCGAAGGAGTCGTAGATAACGTTGCCGGTGATGTTGAATCCTTGGGGGCAGGTGAAAAGGTTGCTGCAACTGGAAGCTATGGTGGAGTTTGAAATAAGTGCAATGAATAGTCATTTGTAGTTGCAAGACATGAATCTCACGAATTCTAACGAGGAAAGATAAAAGATGGTCGAGCCAAGCACTGTCACAAGATAACAAATTAATAACCCGAACAACACACCATACATGGCAAAAAACTTAAAAACATATGCAAAAAAAAACCACACAATAACAACAAAACACACACATTGTAATAATGGTTCTTTTAGGGAACGATTGTAAATTGTTATCCTATGGTATCCAATTCACATTTACAAGTCTTTTTTATTGTTTCACTGTTTTTTAATAATTTTCTCTTTTTTCGTGTTTCGATTATGGTAACCATTCCTACCCCTCCCCCCGAAAAAAAGTAGGTAGAAAAGAATCTAAACATTTCATTTATTACGTTGTATCATGATGTTCTGGAATCAAAAACCAAAAAGAAAAAAAGTCTGCCACATATAATAGAGAAACTATTTTATTGAATGTTATATGTCATAGTTACGACAGGTGACAATGTTTCAATTAGCTTCTATCACTATCATCGTAAATACGACGGTCTATAGGTCCAGTTAAAAACAACAGCAACAATCGGAACTGTGACAGTACATCCATCGCAATTAATGTCTAAATTTATGTGAACATTATCGTGTAAATTTTGCGAATCAGTTTTTCTACACGGATGTACAGGCAAATTGTGATTTACATAAGATTTATGGGAATGACTTCTGCTACTTATTGCTCAATACTATACAGTTGTCGCCGCCTAATCGCGACCACTCTGGAGTCACACGGTTTATCCGGGTCTTGATTAAACGGTGGCGACTGTACTTGAATACGTTACTACGTATTTGTCGAACTTACTGTCATTTGGAAATGTCACACATGTAGCGGAATCTGCTCCCACCTGTAAGCATTGAAATAAGAGTTGGTGAACATCCATGCATCACATTCTAACAATTGCACTTATTACTCTACTGGATTTGCGTGCATGAGTACATTTTTATGCACTCATACATCTGACTGTTATTATAATGGGTATGCTCGGATGTTTTTTTTTTCTTAGTGTTCCAGTGATGGTGTTTATTTTCAAATTTTATAGAAGGCAACCAAACAGCTAAATATGCATGAAAACATGACTTGCACAATATTTAATTGGATTAGAACAAAATTACAACATAATCAGTATGTGTTATCATCATTTACGGATGAAATAATATGTATTACATGTACGCATTTATATATCATATATTGTAAATATATATACAATAATATATACATTCATCTATCCATTACGTACATATACATGCATATATATATATATATATATATATAGATAGGTTCTATCTCCAATTGTCAGGAAATACGTGCTTATGCAGTCAGGAAATCCCTCCTTATCATAAGTTGTCATTACTGATGAAATTGACAAAGTATATAATGACATCAGATAAGCATCATGTTGGATTTTTTTTTCTATTCATTCGTTTAACCTCACCCCCTTCAGTTCAACAGAGTATCTTTGCCCTTGGCGAGTTCTTCCATTCCCAGGTTGCAGTGCGTTTTTTGTTTCTTTGAAGCCATAGTTACAGAAGGATGAACGTTTGCAAACTCTATACTGATGACGGTCGGGGTGGCTCTTTCTAATTTTCTCTCCCTGCCTTAGCCTTTCGCGGCTCTCTTGGCGGCGATGTTCGTTTTACGGTTGCCATGACAAAGGCACGCCGAGAGCTTTGTGTTCGATCAGGCATTGTTGAGTGACCTCGTATTCAATCTCGTCACAACTGACATTATGTCTCCGCGCAGCATGCATTTAGGCCCTATCTGTACTGTACACATTCACCAGCAAGTTTAGGTAAGCAATCACTACCGTTCAACTCCTTCAGCGTCGTTACTGACTGTTGATGAAAATAATAATACACACCAAACATCTAGCGGCATCAATTCTTAATAATTCGAGGCCAGAAATATACCTTAGATTGTTTCATTACTTCTTCGGGTTGTGACACGCTTTCATTTCAATTCCACTTTCCAACGTCAAAGATGGCTTTGATTATGAGAACAAAATGATGACGGTTCGTTTGTATTTTTTGTTCAAAATCCTACCTGATGCATATAAAAGAATGACATTCTTAAATTTTCCATTCTATTAAAAAAATCAATGACAACGGTCCAAATATGATAGTGATGAAATAAATCGAACAAACAAACAAGCAAACAAACAAATGATATTCAAATTGGAAATTTGATAATGCCACTACCTAACAAATCTCCCGTTACCTGTACATACCGTTAAATCTACTCAATTTCCCCTTTTTCTTTTATATAAAAGGAATTAAACAGAGTAAGACTTATAATTTTTATGTGGTTGTTCTGGTTACCCACCAGGACATATTGATTTATCACAATTTTCTATTAAATTCACAATTTCCCTTCCGGTGTATGTGTGTAAAAATGTGTACTTGACACGGCTGGTGTCAAAAAAAAGAGGGAAATGCCAGAGAAATCGATGTCATTCTTACACTCTCACATTCCGACACGTTTACCTTCGGCAGTTTTACTTCTAACAATATTTTGCCTCTTCACATTCTTTCCCGGCATCAATTTGCGTGAATAGGACTACCAAACAGAGCTTTATTTCCGTTTTATCTTGCTATTAAACAAGCCTAAACCAGTCGGGTGCTATGATAGCAGACTATAGGCACAGGTACCGTCACAAAGATTCATATTATAAGCCTCACGACAAATACAAATTTGAGTGTCCTTCGTTAAGATAATCGAAGATATCACAGTGTAATTATCCGTCGTGGACTTCAGTGACAGTAACACACGAGCTCTTGGGGACGTGCGGGTATATCAGATGATTTGCTATAGATTTCGCTCTCTCGGTAAGATCACTTTGAGGTAGGCCTACCTGCACTGCAAAAAGTCCGGTGTTAAAAAGTGAACACCGAGCTGGTGTTAAATTTTCGGTGCTCATTTATGGTGTTAAACTAACACCTACGGGTGTCATTTCCAAATTTTAAACTGTTTTTTGAAGAGTTTCTTAGTAACTGCACTTCTTGTTGATTTTTAATTTAAACAAGACGATCAAGAATTTTACTTTAAAATACTAGATTTTTGAAAAAATGTGAAAATAAATTTACACCAAAGTAACACCAGCTGGTGTGGTCCCTTATTGAAGCTGGACGGGTGTTAAACCATTGATATTAACACCAGCAAATATCAAATCAACACCATGTGGTGTCATTTTTGAATTAACACCAGTACAGTGTCAAAATAACACCAGGTAGAGTGTCAAATTAACACCATGAAGTGTCAGGTGAACACTTTTCAACACCATCACAGTGCATTTTTAACACCTGTGGGTGTGGTCCTTTATTGAAGTTTGATCGGTGTTAGATTTAACACCCGTGGTGTTAAATCTAACACCGATGTTTTTACAGTGTGTCATCAAAGAATATATCGTATTATTCTGAATAGACTCAAGTTTGACTTGTTCTATTATTAAAAAAAAAGATGCTAGCCTTATCATAGAAATATGCCATGAATGAGTGAATTTGGTAAAATAGATTATTAAAAGTGGTCCAAGTGTTGCGATGAAAGTGTCTATTCAGTATGTCCCCCAAAAAATACAATCAGATTCTCGCGTCGATAACACCCAATATGATTAAACCGTCTAAATGCTAGTTCAGAGTCTTAAAAAAACACAACATCTCAGCTCAATTTTGCGGAAAACCCCATTCAATTTGGTAAACGGTCACAGAGAAACGTGGATTGTTGTAGAGCATGTCATGAGTCTGATTCTTCCAACTTTAGCACTTGGATGATCTTGTGTGTGAAGGCAATAGACAGAACTTGGAGGGAAGAGATTCCTGACATGCTCTACAAAAGTCCTCACTTCTCTTTGACCACTGAAGCAAATCGAATGGGGTTTTCTGTAAGATGTGGGCAATGAGTTATAGTTTCATTCCCTGAAATTATATTTGGATTGATTCACTGGTTTTAAAGCTATCATTGCGGAGGAGCCCTTTGTAATTTGTTGGGACATAATGGTATATTACTTCATGGTCGGTGCCTCTCTTCTATAGATAAAATGGCGACCAATCGATACAAGGTTACAGCCATGTTACTACACTGTGTGTAATAGGCTTACCGAGACTATGATTTTGGACTGTTACTTGGATTAACGGCTGTAATCAACGGGAAATCTATTAAAGATAAAAAAGTATGCCCTATAGGGAATTGTTTATATACCTTCATATCATTCACTGCAAAATTTCGGGTGTAATATTAATGAAAGTATATCCATTGTCACTCATCATAGGTAATGACACTAACTGTTTCGTATCGGAATTCATATCAATGCTGGCTATATACTGAGTGATAAAATATGAAGGCTCTTCCTACAATTTTCCAAGTAATAGTTGCATTGTGTAGTGTTGTAATTTCCTTTAAAAATATAGAGTTAAATATATTGTTTGCCATCCTCGACTGCGGCTGCTGTTGTTCTTGATTAAATAGATTTGCTTGTACACGTATTATACAGCTATTCTATTCAGCCCTTTTAGCGCGCAGGATTATCGGAGTTTCACCGTATATCAGATCAGTTTTCATGGATTATTCATGTAATTCAATTCCGCAGGATTGACATAGCGCAACGCTGAAGCAATGTCACAGACTATCTATATCCTGTTTGATAATCCCAACACAGAGGCATATACACAATTCATCTGTATCCATCTAATTTAGCTAATGGACATTTTCATTATCATAGTCTGTCGCATGAAAAACGTTCAGGGGAGTAACGATGGTGTAGAACTATAAGGAACTGACGCAAGAGTTGTAAGATGATAACCTTGGATGAAGAAAAAATCAACAGCAACCAAAAAACAAAAAACAAACAAAACAAAAACCACATAAAATGTGGTTTGCTTCAGAGAAGAACACACGAGTTACATAGTTAGAATTAAACAACAAATACCAGTTTATTCATTACGTCTTTCAAATTTGCTGTCTCCTGCTGAATAGAATCGGTAAATTAGTCAGTAGACGTACTGTATAACTGCCTGCATCAAAATAATGCCAATGTCAAACCATTTCGACGCGGTTGTCAGTTTGTTTGTGCTTCGTTGTATGTTTGTTTGTTGCATGACATACCTTGACGTATAGTAGTTCATATTGATAATTAACTTTTTAATCCATGCCTTTAAAGATAGTTACTTTTATTACTTTCTCTTATCCGTGCCTCACTTTGTCAAACTATATAACGCACACTGTTACTTTTACATTCCTTATGTGAAGTGGTATTGTTTTTTGTTTGGTGTTAATTATGTAGTTTTGTTTGAACGTGGCTCATGGTATTTTTGTTTTGATCTGTTTCTTTTTCTTCATCATACTCCCCTAGGAACCTCACATAGTTCATCGAGGATGGTTTTGCGAACAGGAAAATCACCGGTGCTGCATTTGTTGATCTTTCTGCAGCGTACGACAAAGTCAACCATGGTATCCTTGCCAAGAAACTGTATGAGATGACCTCAGATGTTAGACTCACACAGCTGATCTGCAACATGCTGTCAAACCGCAGATTCTTCGTAGACCTCGGTGGCAGAAGGAGTAGATGGAGGACACAGAAGAACGGACTTCCTCAAGGGAGTGTGCTTGGCCCTCTGTTGTTTAATATCTACACAAGATCAACCAATTCAACCAGACACTAGACGCTTCCTCTAAGCTGATGACCTGTGCATTGCATCTCAGAAGGACACTTTCGAAGAAGTAGAGGACTCCCTCACCAATGTACTGGACTTACTCATTCCCCACTATGCCACCAACCATCTAAGAGCTAACCCAGACAAAACGCAAATCAGCGTGTTTCATCTTAAAAACAAGGAAGCCAATCGTCAACGTCGGATTAGTTGGTGATGGAAAACGGCTGCAACACATATCCAAGCCAGTCAGGGTCATCCCAAAAGACCGAAACCCACGAGTTCGACCTTGAAAAGAGGTCCATGAGTCATACAGCTCACGAGTCATAGAGCCCAGGAGTTCGACATTGAAAAGAGGTCCATGAGTCATGCAGCTCACGAGTATAGCTCATGGGCTGTATGACTCGTGGGCTGTATGACTCGTGGGCTGTCGGTCTCGTGACTTGTACCCAGCCAGTCTACCCAGGGATGACACTTGACAAAGCCCTCATTTTCAAGGATCACATCACTAAGACCAAGGTAAAGGTGGCATGAGGGAATAATATTCTCAGAAAGCTCACTAATACGATGTGGGGAAGACAGTACGCACGACAGCACTGCGTCACCTGTCTGGAGTAGATCAGCTCATGGCACTGACATTGACACAGTTATAAATTCTTCATGTCGTGCCATAACTGGTTGCCTAAAGCCCACAAAGGTTGAAGACCTCTACCTACTGAGTGGGATTGCTCCTCCAAGCATCCGTAGGACCGTTGCATCTCAGAAGGAAAAGCTGAAGCAAGAAAATGACCTTCGCCATCCTCTCTTCTATTATGATCATTCAAGAAAGAGGCTAAAATCTAGGCGCAGCTTCGTGCATTCTGCAGAGGCACTAAACAAAAGCCCTGACAAGCAGCATGCATCCCTGTGGATTAAAAGTCTTACCCATGCACCGCATACAGTGTCTATACTACCGGCCCTAAGGAAACCACACCATCAGGCGCCAGTGAAGCATGGCCTTCCTGGTCTTGCTGCAATCGCCTAAGACGTGTTGTCGGTCGCTGCAAATCCATCCTAGCAATGTGGGGGTATAGTGAGCATGATGACATCACCTGTCTGTGTGGAGAGGAGCAGACTGTGCAACATCTCCTTGTCTGTCCACTTTTACCAGAGCCTTGTACACAAGAAGATCTGGCAGCTCTAACACCCTGTACTAGCCAGTGCATCCAACATTGGATTGGAAGAATCTAACACCAACACTGGATTGGAAGAATCTAACACCAACATTGGATTGGAAGAATCTAACACCAACAATTGATTGGAAGAATCTAACACCAACATTGGATTTGAAGAATCTAACGCCAACATTGGATTGGAAGAATCTAACACCAACAATGGATTGGAAGAATCTAACAACAACATTGGATTGGAAGAATCTAACACTAACAATGGATTGGAAGAATCTAACACTAACAATGGATTAGAAGAATCTAACAAAAACATTGGATTGGAAGAATATAACATCAACATTGGATTGGAAGAATATAACACCAACATTGGATTGGAAGAATCTAACACCAACATTGGATTGGAAGAATCTAACACCAACAATGGATTGGAAGAATATAACACCAACATTGGATTGGAAGAATCGAACACTAACAATGGATTGGAAGAGTCTAACAACAACATTGGATTGGAAGAATCTAACATCAACAATTGATTGGAAGAATCTTACACCAACACTGGATTGGAAGAATCTAACACCAACAATGGACTGGAAGAATCTAATACCAACAATGGATTGGAGGAATCTAACATTCCATTCTGCGTAGTGACTCGAGAAGAAGAAGACTCCCCTAGGATTTTAAAGCTAGTTTATTTGCAATATTTTACCCCAATTGTGTTTTTATATAATGGTCTTATATGCTTACTACATTTCCAGGTTTCACTATTTCTTTTTTTGTTTTGGGTTTGCAGCAACATGTTATGTTTCAACGCTCCACCTCTTTTAGCGTTTTAGATAGTGTACATCGTTATTGTTTTTTAGATCTATTACTGTGCAATGTATTTCAGAGGGCTCTGTTGTAAAGCATGCCCCTCGTTCCTGAATCACATTATCCTGTGAATTTCTAAAGAAGACCAAATAAATGAATGATGAATCAATGAATAAATGAATAAACAAATAAATAAATGGATAAATAAATAGATAAATAGATAAATAAGTAAATAATGTTTGTTACCGGCGCGCGTCTTGTCCAAAATCATATTCTGTAGATACCTCGTGGAGATTGCTCTGGGAGGTTGCACTTTATTGGTCGCCATTTTCTTCTGGGAAGTGGGGGGGGGGGTGAGGATCCGGAGCACACACTTCCAACTGAACTGTAACTCTTAAACTATACTATGCTCATACATTTCTGTAGAATTAGCTAATTGGTGAAAGTGGTATCAGATATTTCGGATTTGACTCGCATCTTGTTTGGGCATCGAAACATTTACACTTAAAGACTATTTAGAGTTAGGCCTACACAATGATGTTGATGACTAGTGCCTGAAATTTTCTTTGTTTGTTTGTTTGTTTGTTTGTTTGTTTGTTTGTTTCAGTTTCCATCTGATATGATCACCTGATGGATATCCCATATTCAGCTGCACTGGCCGGGACCACTTAACTGTGTTACAGTCATGCACGCTGATCTTTGCCATAGATGTGTAAATGAAGCGGGATCCTTTACGTGCGTGAGTTGTGACTCTCTCACAGGCGGACCTCCATTTTTATGTAATATCTATGGAAAAGAGTGTTTTGCCTCTAACTAGGGAGGGGCGGTATATACTATGATTACACGGTATGATTTCATGCCAAGGAGATGCATCGTTTCATAAACTGTACTTTGGATCTTTAACGCCCACGTATCAATGAAATAATAATGACGTCACGCAGATGAATAAAAACGAAAACAAAAACAGAAAGAACTTGAAAGGGAAAAAAATGGCGCCGTGCATTAAAAATATATATATAATTTTGATGCTGCATTCAAAAGTGGTGGAGCATCATTACTATTAGTTTTGCCAAAAGAGCAGATTAAACATTGATGCCCTTTTATGAAAACTTGCCTTTGCATTTAGGGTTTAATTATTTGTTTTGCTTGAGGGAATCAGATAAAGCTATGACAAACAGCCATCCAAATAACGTATACTGGAGTTGCAGGCAGCAGAATGCTGGCCCCGCCAAGATAAATCTAGACATTTCTGAACCTATCGACCCCATATCGATCACTCTTGTCTGTATCGATTTAAATTCAGATTCAACGAAGGGCCTAATATAAAGGCCTTATACTAGTATTGCCGGCAACCTCGTCCCCAGTGGGTCGGCACACGCAAGTAAGTTTGAAATCGTTTTAAAGCCAGCTTTCCGTACAGTGTCTTTCTTTCATAACATACACCGCTAGTGAACAAGTGAGAATAGGCGAGGGGAAGGTCATCATTCAATTTAGACTAATGGAAAGAAGAGAGCCTCATCCCCCCCCCCCCCCCCCCCCCGAATTGACGCGAGGCAATTACGCTAATGCGCACGAGTACTATTGATATTCTTTCGTATTAGCCCCGTGCTACATCCTGTTATCCAGGAGCGCGAACAACTGGCGAACAACGCGTTTTCGAATCAGACTAGAGATTCAAAAGTTTGTTTCCATGTCGATGAATGAAGGATTGGTCACATGATTTGGCTGCCAATCGGAATTTCTGCAACTCTTTTGTTCAATATCTTGTCTAATTTCTACCGCCGTTTCAAAACTAAAATATTGATCCCAAACTATTGAAATCAAACTGCTAAAAGTCGACGAATAAAAGATGTAAATGGGAGAATGTAATATTCACGTGGCGGAAGTAAAGCGTGACCACACGCATTTCCCTCATATGTATTGTAATGAGGAGCACAAAATTAATGAATTTTCCGAGCGCTGCCAGGTTTTTGTGCTGAAGAGTTACAGACATTGTGTAGAAGATACTAGATAACTTTCTAACGCCATTTTTATCATTATGGTTATAATCATATCAGCACCACAACACGTAACTGTCCTTCACAAAAGCATCAATGGTGAATTGTTACTACATTGTTACAGTGTAAAAGGGAGGCATAGTGGGTATAAGAGAGCGCTTCCTATAGCTATTCTAGTAACAGCGAAAAGCACTAAATCTTTGATTTTTTTTTCAATTGGGATGATGATATATTATTAACGGTCATGATGTATCTGATGCTTTTAATTTCTGTTTCATAAATATTAGTCTTCAATAACTAGTATCTTCTAAAGCCAACATAGGAATTAACGTTCACATTCTGTTACATGAATCCTATCATGCCCATCATATTTTCATAAAAGGAAATATTGAAATTCTGAAACTAAGACGATCCAGAAGTCATAATGGAATGAGTTTCTGTTTACTGAAAAAAATGATCAAGCAAATAACTACACCTTTATCACAATGTATTTGATATTTCTTTCTCCTGTTGATAATATGTCCGAATTCCCTTAGAAATAGGGAAATTAGTTCCAATTTTTGAAAAGAATGACCCACCTATTATACACCAATATAATATTGCCTATTAGTATACATCTTAAACATTGGAAACATGATTTAAACAGCTTAATAACTTCCTTCAAATCAATTATCTACTTATACCAAGTCACTGTGGTTTCAGAAAGGGATATTCCACCGATCTGACAACAACTCAATTCTTAGATAAGATTACTGATTCACATGCAAATAAAGAGCATTCAATTATGGACCTTTCAAAAGCATTTAATACAGTAGATCGTGTTATTTTGATTTACAAGCAGTGATATATTGAAATATATGGAGTTCGCACTCTCAATTTTATATAATTAGCGAATTATACTAATATTTTTACCCCCATTGAGCCCATGAGGGCATTGACACACTTATTAAAGTAACATGGAAACAGAAAAGGTTCTCAATTGTTTTGTACATTAGATTGTTCCTGAACGTTTCCAAAACAAATTTTATACGTTTAAAACTTGTTTCTTCAAACACTGATAATGACACTGATTATAATATCTGTATTTAGGGACTGCCTATGATTAAAATGAGATCCACCAATTTCTTAGAAATTTACTCCAATTAATTTGGAATGATTATTTTCACAATATTCACACACCCATTTAAAAACAGCACAGGCATTTTACAGCGACTGAAAAATTCGTATCTAAAATTTTCCTCACTACTGGTATTCTATACGACAATACAAAGCTTTAATTACTGTTAATGCTATCATATATTTCATTCGGCAAAATTGCTTGGGGGAATGCGGATTAACTGGAATAAATACATTTTTATTTTTTAAAGCTCCTCATTCAATCCCTTGCGATCTCCTATTTCATCATACAAAATACTAAAATTTAAAGATATTCATACTTTTAACACTGCCGTCTCCTATGCAAGAATACATATTGTATGTAATCATCTTCATAAAATTATTGACGGTTTCATTCGTCTCCGCAAACTCTGCAGGTAATCCATATGTCATGGTAATGTCTGAATACCACCTTAAGACCCCACAATCATCGTGGCCCCAAAATCATTACGAACACCATCCAGGGGAGATGTCTGGAATTCTTTGCCTCCAAATCTAAAACGGTGTACGTCTTTAAATGTTTTTAAAAAAGAAATTAAAACCCCCCTTATAACCCACCATTTTCAGACACAAAGAAAATCAAACCTTAGGTTCCCATTGACATTTTAGTCGAAACGATGAGTTTAAGGCCATGATGTTTCGATAAGTTTTCCAAATTACATTAACATACATCTGTAAGCCCTACATATATATCATACATAGTCAAGCTCTGCTAAGGAAAATGGTCTTATGCATTTCCAATTACATACTTCCCCCCCCCAAAAAAAAAAAAATCCATGCGAATTGTTCTCTCTATGTATCTTCAATTTGACATTGCTTCATGTTTTTATTTCTCTTTTTAGTTTTCCCTACACTTATACCATGTATGTTGTATGTTGTGTATTGACGCAAAAAGAAAATGATTTACACAATTATGCCCACATTTTGTTCAATTTTATTTTCAATGCATATCAGATATGAAATGCAAAGATAAAACTGAAGTGTTAAAGTTTATCATTATTCTATTTTGGAAATGAAATGCAAAAATAAAACAGAAGTGAACTGAACTGATGGCAGTCGTTTCCTTAGTTACGCTGTCACATCCGAATTCAAAGTTGAATTGTCAAATGTTATGAATAAATCTTCTCTTTCTCGCTGATATTATCTATCTTAGCGGCAACGTTTATCATTAAAACGGCCACTGATCGAATATAGTATTTTATTACCTTTCGAAAAAAGGAACATAAACTGTTGTTTATTGTCAGAAGATATCCATGACATTCATATCAGCTGAATTTCGTCAACTCATTTTCAACTGTTGGTTACACAAAAACAAAATCGAAGCTATCTGGTAAAAGCGAATGCTGCGAAAAACGCTCTTGATGGGAGATATAAAGGGCATAACAGTCAAAATAAAAGAAATGTAAATGATGTTCAAGTTCAAGTTTGTATAACATTTATTTTCCATCTTTTTTTCATGTGGGAAATCACACGCATGAAATTATTGTACAGGAAGGCAGAACCTCAAAAAAGCAAACGAAAATGATGTAACGAAAAAGATAACGAAAGTTACTTTGCTAATTTGATATATCAATAGATCAGGAGTGTACTCGTATTTCGAATGATTTTTAGAGATAAAGAGGGGGATTTATCAATCTTGATAAAGATCATTTCATGGCATCTGTAAATACACGTGCACATCGATACACACAAACACGCACTTTTTCAAATGACGTTTTTATTCGAATTCATTTTGATGTCACCGTCGTTTTCACAAAAATAAAAGCGAATACAAACATTCACCTTAATCAACGTGATGAACACTGAAAAATTTCTCCTTAATTGCACAGAAAATAGAAAAACAAAAAGACAGCATAAAAAGGACAGCACAAACAAACATACACACACACACACACACACACGCACGCACAGAGGAATATGTACGCAAATATGCGCATAATCGTGTGCTTGCATTTGTCGTGTGCAGTTATATTCACATAATTACAGCATACGCAGCAGGTAACACCTTTCACCTGCATTACAACTTGATAATGTGGAATATTGCACGCCTAATCCTGACGATACTGTCTCACTGATAATATAAGATGCGATGTTTACTGATGAACATTACAATATTGTTAGATAATGAAATGGAAGAAAAGGAAATGTAATTTTCATGGATGGTCCCGCTTTTTCCTGAATGCATCGTGGTCGCAAACTGTACGAATATTAGGAACTCTACATAATTATCATCATCTTTATAAATAAATGTAGATGTATTTTATTTATATATATATGTAATATAAATATATATGTACATATGTATATGTATATATATATATATTATATATAATATATATTATATATATATATATATACATACATGTATACATAATAATATATACGACATCGTATTTTAGCTCTAGATATGAAAATGTCGGGTTAAGCCAGTAGCATGGAAAAGAGCGGGAAAAAAATAACCTAAATGCACACTAATTACACCTGTAGGCCTATATCAACAAATGCCGAAAAACAAGCCGTTACGGACCCCATCACTCCGCAGAGATGGCGCCACCAAACGAGGTCATGTGGTAACTCGTTGTCATGGTAACGCGGCTTGGTGCTATCTGATCTAGAATGGAGGTTGAAACTGAAAGTCTTGCATCAGAAAAGCCCAGCCAGTTCATCGTAATTACATGGTGACGTACCTCCACTTGAGCGAAATAATTAACAGCAATTTCGCCAAGCATCTGAACTCCGAAGACTGGGGCAGTGTAGGAGTGCATAAGAAACAGATTCGATAATGACATTCAGAGATATTATCGAGAGCAATCATTATCATATCACCCCCCTCCCCCCTCCCCCCTCCCTCCCCCCCCCCTCCCCCCCCCCCCCCCCCCCCCCCCCCGTGCGCGGTCTATGTCCGTGTAGCTGGTCACAATACTGGAATACGATATAATCATATTGGAAATGGCCGGAGCTACGAGCACATCCGAACTAGGTTTATAGGACAGCACGACATCCTCAGAGGAAAAAATCGAAGTCTTTTCATTGCCCGAGTGACAGCCATGTAATACAATGCTTCTATTTGTTTGCGGTAATTGACACACATCACTGCTCGTTATAGGCCTATAGTATTGGACACACTCACGCGACTAGAACTCATAACAATTGCATATTTTTCCAATCATTGTTGAGATGTACTTAATGGACCCTCATTAATTTCTATATATTTCTTGGCCTGAAGCTTTTGGAGATATTCTCTGCTGCGCATTTTAAGATCACAAAACATTTTCTACTCTTCTCCATGTTAATCGCACAGCAAAGGCGTCGCTTCGCTTTGATATTTTCAATATCTTATTTGCTTTTGATAAAGGAAAGCTATAAAAGGCATTTTCTAAAAAGGTACATACTGCACGAACAAAATGTTGCATGTCACACAATGGCGTGCATCGTTATTTTTGCATCATTATTTTGAGTCACTACTGAATGAAAACAAAAAGAGACATGGCAATGTGAGCTTTGGTAAACACAGTCATACATGATTCTTAATATAACATAACAAATTGGCAACGTTTACACCCCCGGAAAGGAAGAAAACAAACCCAACCACACACACACATAAACAAACATTCACGCTTCCTCGGAAGAGACTTACAGCCGTCGGTCTCGCTGTTGCTTGATTACTCAAAGAGTTCCTCACTGGTCACGTAGAATAAGTCCAAGATAAACACAAAATGGTATTATCTCCATTTTATGCAAATGAGGGTCATCGTGTATTGTATTGTATATGTATATGTATTGCTTGCGCTTAATAAATAAGTGGGACACTTGTGAGACAAAGTCTCGCACTATCTCACCCATTGCTTGTGTGATTCCATATACCACCGATGTTTTCTGGGCTCTAGGGCATTTGCCCCCTGGACAATTACCCCACACCCTTCCCCTTCCCCTATAACCCTAATCCTAATTCTGAACCTAATCCTAGCCATGTAAACCCAAACTCAACCCTTACCCTAACTCTTACCCTAATTTCTACTTTAACCTTATATCACTAACCAGCATTTAGCCAGAGGGTAATTGTCCGGGGGGTGGGGTGGTATAATTGCCCTGATACGGTTATTCTGTTCTGTGAAGAAAAAAAAAACTGGGACTTTAAAGGGGAAGGCTAGTAACTGATCAGTGGGAATCAGTGGAAATGCTGGGAGATGATTGTTCCAATCCTTATGGGATTCATTCAAGAGTTCATTGTATATCTATTGTTGTGTGAAAATGATTTGCTTCAGAACGGTCTCATATTCAAGTAATGTGCAGTTTAATGCTTCCAGGTTAGCGTCCCTGGTCAGTGACGGAGCATTAATCTGCACATTACTTGAATATGAGACCGTTCTGAAGCAAATAATTTTCACACAACAATAGATATACAATGAACTCTTGAATGAATCCCATCAGGATTGGAACAATCATCTCCCAGCATTTCCACTGATTCCCACTGATCAGTTACTAGCCTTCCCCTTTAACACTCCATAACTTTATCAAATCAGTCTAATTTTAACAAAAGTGTTATTAATTGATTTCATCTTTTTTATGGGGGGGGGGATAATTATTAACTTTAACACGGGATAAGTTTTTACATTCGAGAATTTCGGCGCTTTCAATAGAGCTTCCTGTGGGTAGGTTTAGAAGCGTGTATAATTATGCGTAATGTTATTTTTTAATAATCAAGCGTTACTGAGAGGTATAGCGTGACAGATTATACAAAACAGATGCGCTTCTATCTATTGCCACTGCGCATTTACTGTGGAATTGATACTATAGTACATGAGGAAATTATACATCAACCTGTTCGCAAGAGAAAAAAATCTATATTTGAATAATTTGTATACAAATGTATGTATATCTATAATTTATGGACGCAAGTGACGCCTTGAAATTTCAACACGCACCTAGTGTTCTCATATCATTATTAAAATTCAAGGTACATTACATAACCTTGAACCAGTCCTTTTGATTGGTCAACTTGATAGCTTGTGAGAATGCTTGTCAGGCATTAGATTCAATGTCATTCCATATTCACATCGACAATGCTTTCAAAGTGATAAAAATTTGAGCCTCAGATTATAACAACGAAGTGAAAATAAGTAAAAAAAAAAAGACAAACCCCAACAAAACATACACACACGCACACACACACACACAAACACGCACACGACGCACGCCCACACCGAACAAATAATAAACAAGCTATCTCACAAACAACACGACTTAAATTCAATAGAAAAGTTACGCACGGAATACAGGGTCATACGGTTTGAAACGAACGTGACTCGTGCAACATTGTCAAAATAAGATCGAGCGTATTGGGCCTCTGTCGCGATGGAATATCGTAACTGTCCTTGGAATTTCATACCTAATATTAATTTCTAATACTACCACACCCGCGCCATGCGTTTAAACACGAGAATGCAAGTTATGATACAAAATAGAGGAAGCACTAAAACGCCTTTTTTCTTCGTCAAATTTGATTTTGTTTACCATTTCCTGGTAATGGTGCATCCTAACGAATTTGTACAAAGAGCACGATTTACAGTCTTTTACGTCACCAAACAATTATTAACACCGTATAATGTAGTTACTAAGACATGATGATCAACGATCTTTTCAAAATTCAATACCTCATCTTTGGAATCAATTCCCTAAAGATATCAGAGAATATTCATCACAAGACCAGTTCAAGTCTTTATTGAAGTCTCATTTGTTTGTAAAGTAATTTTCACTGTTTTGAGAATTATTCAATGATGTGTTTTAGGTTGATATATATAATTCTCCTCCTTTGTTTTTGTGTGTTCTTATACATGTATCTGTCTTTTATCGTTTCTATAAAAAAACGCTTCGAGACTTAAATGTAATTTGCACTCTACAAGAATAGTTTGTTATTTTTATCATTATTCATCATGATGTCATTATGATTTTCGGTGTAGCTCAAGAAAGACAGTGTGATCTTAGCATTTATACATTTTACAGATTACACATTTTTCAAAGATATGTATTTTTTCCGACTTTATCCCAAAGAACCCATCAATTGATTAAGAAGTTTTAATGAAAGAGACGACAATTATATTAATATCTGTGGCATTGAAAATTCTGCTTTAACGCTCGAATATCCAATCTATAACAGAGCAGGAGATAACTCTTTAAAACTCAGTTTATAATGCACAAACACAATAGCCACATGCTCCAAAACTCAGATTACAAAGTATTGTTAGTTGATCTTATAGAGTTGGATATCAAATTTTGCATTTTCAGTCAAATATGATTATTTCATTGTTTTAATGTACCAGTGTAAAGATACCAGGGTATCATAATGGTGCCAGGTAAAAATGGCAGAGGTAAAAATGGCAGAGGTAAAAATGGCAGAGGTAAAAATGGCAGAGGTAAAAATGGCAGAGGTAAAAATGGCAGGGGTATCTCTAGCATTTTGACCACTGACATTTCGACCACTGACAACTTTACCTCTGACATTTTTACCACATAATTATTTACCTCTGCCATTTTTACCTCTGCCATTTTTACCTCTGCCGTTTTTACCTCTGCCAAGGTCTGAAGAAACAAACAAACTTCACGATTTCAGTAACGCCAGTAGGCAGGGTCAAGTGTTATGATCAAAGAAAAGTCCTTAACCAAGAGATCTTATTGTGCATACGAACACATTTCTCTACATAGCCACAACTGCTATGCAAAAACATGCGTTGTAGTCCTTGTAGTTGTATGTACATGCATGTATGAGTAAGTGTGTGTGTGTGTGTGTGTTTGTCTGTGTATTTGTTTCTGTGTGTGGAGTGGAAAAGACACACACGTCTTCTGTATCAAGCAATATCCCATATTACAGCAACCCGCACGTTTTGAGTGGACGCAATTTGGGCATTTACACATTGATTCTTAATTCTTTATTTACTCAGTTTTACAATTATCATTTTCTTTCCGGAGAAGGAAAATTTGGAAGGGAGTAGTACTAGGTAGGGAAGAGAATTGGTAGATTTGAGCATTACTACGGAGAGCAATTGCATCTCACTCAGATTATAACGAAGAACGAATACCGCATACCCACAACAAGTTTGGCAAACTTTACCGCTAATTACAGTCCAAGCTGAGCCTCGATTGCTTGTTTTGTGTGACATTGCTCCGGTCGGCAATTCATCATCTTTGACGTCATCACTCTGGGTTTTAAGTGACTAATGTCAGCACATCGGTAATGGATCCATTTGTCATGCCTCCAGAATCTATCTAACATTTGGGGATTAATATTCTATTATACAACACCTCAGAATGATGTCGAATTGTGATTGGCCAAGAACATGTCACATGACATTCAATAGAAAATACCTATCAAACTCATTGAGAGTGACAGCCATACAATAGGCCCCTGGCATGGGCCTATAGCACGGCTCAAAGGTACTATAGCACGGCTTCGCGGGGGGCTACTAATGCATGGCCGCTCACAGAGTTCTGTGGCTCACACCCGTAGCAAAGCGCCAGCAAACTACATTGTACAGTGTACGTGCTGGCCGGCTGCGCTGCGCTGCCGGTAAGTCTCACAGACCAGGCGCGGCGCCGGCGGAGTACTGCAACGTTAACGTGTACGCGCAGTTACTTTACCTAGCTAGTTGCATGTATCGCGGCCTTTACACCTAGCGGTACTGCTGTGTTTTTACTTTTGACTCTGATCTGCTACGTGGACCACAGTGATCCCAACATCAAGATTCCTTTCAAGTTGAGAAACCGTAATTTGATTATTTTTCTGTGTTTTTATACAAAATCATTTTCGGAAATAGACAAAGTCTAGACCTACTACTAGATCTACCGACATCTCAGATCGACCTAACAGTCAGGCCTAACTCGATCTAACGTTAGCGTAGAATGGGTATAGACCCTGCGGAGTTCGTGATTCCTGTGACTGTGTGGTCGAATCATGACGAGTGTTTGAAAGCAGTACACGCAAGGTGGCAAGGTGTTGTATAAAACGAATAATTTATGATTTTGTTCGTGCATTGGGGCACGTAATACCGCACTCGGCGCGAGATTCGCCACTGGTCTATTCAACGCGGCGCTACGCGCCTTGTTGAATAGACCAGTGGCTCATCTCGCGCCTCGTGCGATATTCGTGCCCTATGCACTCACAACTCATAAATTATTCGTATAATATGGCATATCAATGACTGTTGCAATGAATGCGAAGAATGATTAAGTATTCTTGTATCAGTAACTCATAGATGTCGTAAATATTCATTGTCTACACTACACGTCCCCCTAAAAACTCCCTGCAAGACACCCCCAGCATAACAAACAAACAAGCAAACAAACAAACAAACAAACAAACAAACAAAAACACCAACAACGACAATAATGCATCTGCAACCATGCGAGCAGCTAATGATACATGTACTACGTGTACAAGACTTTGAGGAAACAGCTGTAATGTAGCGTTTTTTATATAGTGGAGAACCATGTACAACAGAATTGGTAATTTCGTTCTTAAGGTCGAGACCGCTGGTTGTTTGATGACAAATACTTACGATCGGGCTCGCTTTGACCACAGAGATCGTTATGAGAGGGACTACCAGTGTTTGATTATGATCGCAACGCGCCGCCACCGTGACAACGCGGCAACCATCTACCTAGTGATTACATATTGATAGAATCGTTGCAGTGTAAACATCGAGTGTATTTGGCAATGCCATTTAAAAGAATATAGCTGATAATGAATTTCTGCGACTGGGAACGAAGCCCGCAAAGAGTAGAAAAACATAGCTCATTATAAAACTCTGGGCAAGGCCTGCAAAGGCAAATACAAGCACTAATTTCAGAGCCAGAATCTTTTTTTCTGACACTGATATGTCTGTTCCTATACAGATATTATGATTAGGCCTATGGTAGCAGTGATCAAGGCATTTTTCCCGATCTCTTTTCGTTAATGACATTTGAATCAATGTACTTGTATAACAATTTACCCGTAATGTGTAAAGAAGAATAATATGTTTGATGAAATTGTAAAATCAAACAACAGATGTGAAATGTATGAATGTTTATGAGATGATATAATGAAGGTATTATAAACAATGGATGCGAAATTTAAAGAAAGAAAAGTTACAGGATTATCAATATGAGTATCAAATGTGATACCGGTCTTTAACACAAATGCAAAAAAAAAAAAAAAAAAAGGCGAGGTGGGGAGATTTCATCAGCTCGCAGCTCTCAAAGTCACGTTTTGAAGATGATGCAGCGTCTACAGTTCGATACAACCTGATTCACCCACATTGCTTGGTTATTGTGTATAACCAATGGTTATCGAGCAATTGGAAGAACATTTGGATATTCGAGGTCTAGCATATTTCATTGCACTCAGCACAGAACCTGCAGATTAAAACTGCTGCAGTTTTAATAGAACACTTTGAGTTCAAATAAAATCCAAGCAGTTTTTAAACAAACCTGACTAATGCGCTAAAATACAGCTTTTCAACTAATGCACTGAAATGTCAACTAAGTCGAAATTTCAATTTAGTGTTGACACATTTGGTTGGCGTATATGCTCGAGTTGTGTTTAAGTGGGAAATGACGGACTCCTTACAACATAGGAAAATTTTCTGATTTCCAGATGAATAAAATGACCTGTTATATTGCCCTATCTTTTATAGTCTTCTCCCATTACGATAAGTTTATATGTGGTTTCAAAAGTATGAAAACTGACTAAGCCCATGCACATATTTACAATTAAATTAAATTAAATTTATTTAATTTTGCTCTTCCACAGAACATGATATCGAAAAAGTACATATGATATTGAGTACACAACTGGTAATTAACGAATTAAAAAGCACGTATACGTAGTTTCATATCAAACTTGTATCTATTCTAATGCTCTAAGACAAAAATAGAAGGGTCCTTTGAAAAGCAGAGCTTGTATGCTTTGGACAACTCATACAATCGACTCAAAAACTTACTGAAGGAAAATATAAAGTAATTCAAAACATGGCAGACATTACAGGACAGACAGGGCAGAAAAAAAAAACATAAAAAACGAAACACCATGAATACAAAAGCGCAGCGACATGACATGACTGCATGATGCCTGCAAGCGGCTATTGAGGAATCGGAACAATAAAGGATAATCAAGAAAGTGGCTTGAATAGCTGGTCTTTCAGAGCTGTGCTGATTAAATAAAGTATGAATTTCATTATCTGGGGCTGATAATATTGGACTTTATTATGAATAATTTAGAAACACTGCCCTGGCAGGACTCAAGCACACACACACACACACACACACACACACACACACACACACACACATACACACACACACACACACAAAATCCAACTTAAAGGTACTGTTGGCCATTGGGAGCAGTGATTCAAAATGTTCCAGATATCACATTGATGAATAATGTATAAGTCATTTGTACCACAAACCATCCTACCATGTAAAATTTTTGCAATAAAGCCTAAAACAATAAGAGATATCACTATTTTTCTCAATAAACCATATTTGTAGACGGTTTAGTCCAAAAACATTTTTTATTAAAACTATCGAATTCAAATTTTGTATATTTAACAATACTTAGAATTAATCATACTGATTCAAATGTTTACATTGGTTGTTTCTATCCTTAACTCACAATCATCAACTATTTTGAAGCACTAAAGCTGGGATTTCGTTTCATCTGCAAATGGTAAATTATGCCTTTAACTCAAAATAGTACAGTCCAGAGAACTCCAAATTTCAGGGCCTAGGTATATATATATTTTGAGCTACTTGTGAAATCAATCGTTTCTGGTTTCTGATGCCACCATCCAATCAGCAAATGACAGATAATGACAGTAAAGTAAAAAAAAAAAAATACTAAAGGATGTTGCACATGCAATTTTCATTGATTTGTAAGTCCAGCGTACATCCAGCGTACATCAAACGCTTCCATTATTCTGTTGTCATAGCAACTCTCCTGTCAGGCACGACCTTTACCTTGAAAACATACATCTACACTGTAAAAAGCCATAGTTGGAAATTCGTGTACTTTGTAATTTGCGTAATGTTTTGATATAGAAATGCTCTTCTTCCTCAAACGGCAATTTCTGTAAAGTCATAGGCATCTACCATAGCAACCATCGTGTTTTGTGGGAATTATTACTTTGGATGACCAAGATGTTAAAAGCAAACGAAATTGAAAATTGAAATAGATATTCTTAAGACACTCTTTACACGAGTTCATCATAGATATATGTTAGTTTCTGGAATTTTAAGTGTTACCATGCGAACGGACATTTTTATAATCATTCCCATGACCTTGAACGACTATGATTTCGATTGCGTTTGCAAGGGTATCTCTAAGTCCGGATATTTAATCACTTTTGTCATATTTGATACTATACAGCGTAAAAAAATGTGCTATTTTCTACAAAAAAAAAGGGGGGGGGAGGGTGCCAGAGAATGACTAGGATCTTTATTGTGATTGAATGAGTAACCCCAAATCTACAATTTCGTAACTTTTTTACCTTTTCCCCCAAATAATTCACTACCACGACAAAGGGAGATGACATAAAAAAAGTAACTAAGACTTTAGATGCAATCGAATGAGTAATTTCAAATCTGTAAATCCAGACATTTTTCTTACATTTTAGTATGACATAATTGTGAATGTAAGATTTAAAATAAACTTTGTTACCACGTTAAAAGAAGACGTCGGAATTCTGAAGGGCTCGATATCCACATCAGCTGAGAATATATCAGTCTACATGTGTGCATGCACGCCGAATTTGGCGCTTTAAGACACATTTGAACAATACGTTTCACTATACCCATGGACTAACACTTAGTCACCCTTTGACTATCTCGTCAAAAACTGAAGTGGATAATTGCCGTACCGTTTGGGTTGATTGTATTTCCCTTTAGATAAAAAAATAATACAATATAACAATTCAATTCAAAATACTATGTAAAGGAACAGATCAATCGATGAATATTTCTCCTTCACTAAACATGGAGCAACCATAACATCTCAAGGAATGAATAAGAGTTTGTGAATACGGATTAAAATAATGCTCCTGCCATACAAACCAGACTTCTTTATCTACTCGTTTCCCTTAAAAGAATTAAGAAATATATTGTTTATATCCACAACTGTTAGCCTTCTACCCTGCCTCCCAGATAATAAAGATTTGCGTCTCGAATCATTTGTCTTCCTCATGCCTGGCAGTGGCACAACCACCAGGCTCACCAATGGGTATACGTTACGTGATAGTATTTGCTTGCCATGAATATCTGCTTCCAACTCTCACATAAATCACCAGTCCAGGAAACCGATATGAAACTCTTCGATTACTCGATTATTACTTCGATTATAGTATAATCATGTGCGCATCTTGATTTCTGGGTTTGGTTTGGTTTTGTTTTTAAATTGAAAAGAATTTGAAAAATCTCTGGTACCGGGTTATCTCTATTTTCACTTTCACATAGATTTAGTTTAGTTTAGTATAGTTTAGTTTAGTTCAGTTCAGCTTTGTTGTTTGTTCCATTCTGTCTTGATAATTTTTGTGTTATGTATTTGTAATTACAGTATGTATTTTTGAAGAAACTCTTGAGTGGTTTACAATCTCGAAGCATTGCTTTTTAATGGATCTCTCAGTCCTATTTTTCCTCTCTAAACATAACTTCTTATGTATATATGCTTATGATATAATTCCTGATTTACTCTGTGTTATGTTTTGTTGGAAGAAAAATGAGAATGAAAAATGAATGAATGAATGAATGAATGAATTTTCAGCTCATGCTTAACCCAACAGCATTTTCTTTTGCGGAATAACGTTGACTTAGTAGTAACGCCTATTTATACGGTGCAAGTAGTAAGTCTCTCTCTCTCTCTATATATATATGCATATATATATATATATATATATATATATATATATATATAATATATTTTATGTTCAGATACCACGGAGGATAGTTTAGTGCAGTTGAGTTGAGTTGAGTTTATACACGGATTAAAAGCCTGCTTTCAGCTGGGCAGCTGTTTTTCAGCAAGGCCGTGTTTTACAAAGCAAAAGCATACACACGGTTTAATAGCAAACATAAATTGTATAATGATTCATAATAAACGACATCCACTGAACAAGTTACAAAGAATAAGAATAAAAATCAATAAAAAACTAAGTATTTGCAAACATGGAACATTGTGGAAAGAAAATGAATATAGGCCTATACTTCTACGGAGACATTAACGTTTGATGCCACCAATAGTTTATTCGATCGTTGACGTCTTGTTCCTACATACAGACATAGAAAACTAGTGGTCCCCATCCGTTGCGGTTTTGGTTTTCTCTCTCGAGTAATTCACATGATGAGCCGCAACAGCACAAAATAATTAATAATTCAGTTTCCTGACTCATTATTCTGTTCTCAATCTTAGCATGATTAGCAGTCTGTTTGGTTGTTATAGTTGTTATAGTTGTTTTTAATCCTGCTCATGAACAGCCAAACAAATTAAACCCTCCCACGCAAATTTATGTACCCGGTATTCATTCTAAAGCGCGCTTATTCTTATATCACCACACATAGTACGGAAGGCTGTGGTATGGTATTATTTGGTTTGGGTTTTCTTCTTCTGTAATATAATAATATACTCTTTCTCCATTTGGGTATAGGCCTAAGGTACTACATGCTAACAAAGTATATTATGCAAGGAGAGTATAAAGGATATAAAGCAATGCGGATTTTACCCGCTGTACTCTCCTTTCAATTGGCTGGCAATATAAATATGCCGAATACTTGTAATAGCCATTATCGTGCATGCCGAACTACGTAATTTACAATAATCACGTGTTATTCTAAAATCAAATGAAAACTCGGTCAGAGTCATGGTTCATCTTAAGTTGACATTATGTAGATATTTCTCATTTTCCTTATTTAGTATTATTTTTTCATCTTGTCTGAATTTTCTTTTCCACTATCTCATTTGTTTTTATATTCAGCAATTTATAACCACTGATTATTCGGGGCTTAGAGCCATACGAGCTTGTCTTACTGTCTTATGAAGGTCCCGTCAAACTTTTTTATCATTCGTACAACCCGAAATGTATATTTCGATATTGGCCAGTAATTGTCGAAATTATGATCATTATTATTGTCACTATTGTTCTCAGTAAAATTATCATAATATATATATATATATATATATATATATATATATATATTTGTGCCTATAGAAATACCACTATATGTGAGTACTGCGTGTGTTCCTTTGTTTGTTCACTTTTCAAATTCAAAAATCCAATTCAAAATCCAATTATACTATCAAATTCAACTATCCAATTCAAATTTGTGCTCATATTATTTTCATTGTAACCTTAAAGTATGAGAAGAATAGAAAGTGAATTGAATATCACTGGTTTTTGCTCTGCCGTGAATTTGAAATGCATATCACATTAGTCTTTTTAGTTAGCTTGTTGAGTTCGAACAGCGGCATTTGACAGTCCCATAGTGATGATTGTAAGAGCATGCTATTTACTTAAACTGTTCACTCACTTAACGCTTTTCTTCTTCTTCTTTTGTAAGATTTAGATGCCTGTTAGAGCTGTTAAATGATATTTTGTGTCTTTATGTATTGTGCTACCTCACACTATCATATTGGAAAGAGATCTATAGATTTTAAGCTGGGATCTTGTGGTACGTTTGAAATTCTGGTCCATAAACAGATTGCTATAGTATAGGACAGGGAGTATTGGATTAAACATCATGTTAGTATCCATTATTTTTGGTATATATCTATGGTATTTGGAACCAAATCATTGGCCTTAATGGGATTTTTTTTGACATTTCTGTCACATTTACTAAGTTGGTATATGAAATCATTTATGTAAAGATATATATACAGTATCTTTACAATGCTTTATATATATGTAAGGTGTAACCATTGACTTGTTTGTATGATTATATATATTATGTTTTCTAGGAGTGCTCATTTTGACAACTATCCATCTATACTTTATCCACAAAGTGCAATTTGAATGACTACATTCTTTGTTATTGTTGTTGTTGTTGCCGTTTTTTCTATACAGAAAAGAGTCGTGTGTGGTATTAGACGTGCACGCATGGAAACCGCTGGCAATGCGAGATACATAACTAATGAGTACCACATCTTTTGTTACATGTTAGGTAATAATACACACGCATGTCTATGATTCAATGTTATGGAGTGAGAGCTTGATGAGATATTTTCACTTCACATTGAGATGCTTTAAAGGGGAAATCCAGTACAAATATAAGTTAATCTAATAAAAAAAAGAGTTAAATCTTTCAAGTTCAACAGTAAAAATTTGACTAAAATCTGTTGAAAAATAAGGAAATCATGACATTTTGAAACTTTGTTAATTTCTGCCAAACAGTTCTTGTACAGTGGATATGAATATGCAAATGAGTGAGCTAACTATGCCATTACCTCACAATTTTCTTTTGACCATGTACAAAAAATTACGAAAATTCAATGTTTCTGTCATTGAAGTCTGAAACATGATGTTATTCCTGGTTGAATAACTTCAGAATAGTGATCAGTTAGACATAAAAAACTTTAAATTTCCAAATTTTATGTAAAACTATAATGGGGAGTTGTGAGGGGATGACATGCTCACTTTGCCATTTGCATATTCATATTGACAGTTTAAGGTCTGTTTCATGAAAAATTAGCGAAACTTTAAAATGCCATAACTTCCTTATTTTTCATCCGATTTTGATCAAAATTTTACCGTTGAACTCGTAATGTTTTACTCTTCTTTTACCAGAATAACTTTTAAGCAATCTCTGCAACATTGCTTACGAGAGTCGGACTTACAAAAATAGTTTTAAAAAACCCTCAAACGTTAGACATATACAGCCCTTGCTACACTCCTCACAAAAAAAAAATTGATTTGAATGGCGTTCTATATATATTGAAAACATATATAAAGAGAACAAAAACTTTTCACTGTCGAAGACCCCGTGTACACCAAACAGGAGTCAAAACTTGGTGTAAATGGTAATGCGAGATCGTGGCGACACCCAACATGGGACTACTTATTGAGGTAATCTCTTCCGAGCTGCGGACGAGCCGTACATTCTTCTTGCTAAAAACGGTTGAAGGAGCTCATTGTAATTATACTCTATTCTTTGACAATTTTGAGTTGGATAATCTGAAGCTCTCCCGGTAACCTGCCGTTTTACATTTTACTGGTATTTCATCGCCGCGAACGTCCCTTTCACCTCAAAATGATAGTTAATTCCCTTTCGAGCTATATTTTGTTTCTTATGTCAGTGTAGGGTTAGAATTCTAACTTATCGCTTTTAAGTTTAGTATATAACATTAGCATTGATATATGAATAAATTGAGTGAGCAGTATAACATTCAATGAATAATTAATATTTAGATGTGGCCCGCCACGATGATGCTGATTGAAAAATTCAAATTCGACCGAAGCGTGCTTGATTTCTCCGTGCAAACGCACAACCCGTGCCGAGCCGAGACTATTGGGCGTTTAGCGTAAACGGGTTTAAAACGATTTCCTTTTATTTTTTCATCGTTATTAAAGCAATATGCAATGCATTGCCATTAAATATTTAAGCTGTCAGACCAACCGTTGCGGTAAAAGTTACAACTTCATCATTGATGTGCTTAGACAGAACGTTGTAATTGCGCGTCTTTTTTTTTTTTGTTATATTTCTGCATTTTTTCATCATTTCGATTCAAAATAACATGAATAATGTTTTTTAAAACATTTTCAATTCAAAATAACATCATCAATAAGATTTTTCGACATTACGGACGAGAGAATATACAGTGCAAACATAACTCTCAAATATATTCTCAACGTACGATGATAATCGACGCCAGATAAAAGGGAATGTTTATAAGGCGAAAAATGCTTCAGACCACATATCGTAAGCGTGTGCTTGAAATGATAGTGGCCTGAGGAAGTGGTAGAGGAAAAAAAGAATCGAAAAAGAGTGGAAGTGTTAAGCCTGAAAATGTGCAAGGTGCATCGTGCTATGTGCAGAAGTGCACATAGACGATTGGAGATTAAAGTATCGTATTGAATTTGATCTTGACCTTTTAACTCATTTTGGACATACTTTTTGTCTGACATTTTGTGATATGTATATTTTCAAGCAATTGCCTGTGATTCTGTGAAAAATTTCAAACGTTCAGTAACGGATGTCATGCTGGACGTAACTAACACATTTTAGACACGAAAAATGATAAAAGATTCCAGTGATAAGCTAACACTGTGTTTTCCAAAGTTTCAAAATTTCTTGCTCCATTTCCCCCAAAGGTGAGAATATCCACGCGCTAACAGGAAAATGATTGTTCATTTCTTTCAGAAATATGACACTGATACATTTCTTTGAGTCAAGAAATTATCTCTCACAGACCTCAAGGTAAGTTGTTTATAAGAATCCTAAATTCTGTTCCTTCCCTGATTTGTCTTTTCTCCTGAACATTATAAACACGAGTTTACGTAAAACGTGCATAAGGGAACGTGACAAAATCAAAAGGCAAAACATTATTCAAAGCGTAAATGGCACATACATAAAGAGTTTCGGAGAACTGCTCTTTTTTAGGTTCAGTGAAAGGATAGATTCGTTCTACACTGAATTCAAAGGAATGAGCCCCTCCCCTGAACTCTAACAGAATTGTCAATACATAACAACACAATTATAGATGTCCAGATTGTCCAGATAACAGTGAGCTTTAGGAGTGGACTCCAAACAATACTCGACGTTTACTCCCCCCCCCCCCCCCCACCCCATCATCTCTCCCTCTCTCTTCATCCTCTCTCATCCACTCTTGGGCCTCTGCGGCAAATACCCCTTTGGGCGTAAAAGAAATCAGCGGTTAAGAGCATACACACAAATAACCCTCCCAGAAATTTTTGATAAATGCATTCTCATCGTTCAACGAGATATGGTGCTTATCATTATACCAAGATCCAATTCAATACGATACGTTATAGTCCCATCGCCTACATAAAGGAAAATGTAGCGAAAATGTGTTTATCTGCAACCATCCAAGGTGCAAAAAAAAATGTGTGTATGCTGTTGAAATTCACAGTCAGAGCCACAACCGTCAGTAGTAATTACATTTGGCAATTTGAGTTATTGATTGTTTTTTTCAGAAACATAATAAGCCGACGTTTATTCTATGTGCATGAATGACAACGTGATTTGCCGATCTTGAGGGTTATGAGAATGGAAAAGATTTGAGGTGCTTATTACTTGGTTACTAAACTCAAAGAAACATCTTCCTTTTTTCTAGGACTTACCGTCGGTATTTCCATCCAAGCCACAAGTACTGTCGCTACGAACAAGTAGCTCCAAAGAAACGGCGGGATAAGGCCAGCCATTTTGACCATGGGTGGTGCCAAGAGTGTGATAAGAAGGAAAAAGAATGTAACTCCTCGGATGGTGGAGATTGCGGGCGGTGTTGTTAACGCTGATTTGGCAGTCGAGCGGTTGTTTGACAGGTGACGATTGCTTATAACAGGCCGTAATTTTGAAGTAGCATCGCAATGCTTGACACAGTGTTTAGTCTAACAAATCACTGGTATCCAGTAATACCCGACTTTGATCACCTACAACAGGCAATCTTATCGTAAAGTGATGCCACCACTTGAGTAGATTACTTGTTGTAGCGTCCGGCTTTTAGCTTGATGAAGTTGTCGGAGAGCATGCAAGGTATACAGAATAAGATATTTATGAACTCTCCCTGCAGTAGGCCAGAATCACCACCATCTGGACGAATCAACTCTCCACCGCAACGGTCATTTTGCCCAACAGACGAAGATGACCAACTATCGACATTGCATGCCGCGCTGTAAAGGCAAAATTGAGTTTGTCATTAATGGGTTGCTCGCTGAAATGAGCGGAGGGAAAAAGACAAAGGTCGTGGGGAGAGTGGCTTTTGGTAGCCCGTTTATCGAGAAAAACACGGCGACATCCGGAGCACGATGTAATTACGACGCCACAGACATGCGCCTTTGTCTCAACTCGTCACGTGACCAATGCCGACGAACCCAATTCTTGCTGTCTGAGACTCGAAGTAGTGTTGAATAACGTCCACCACCTTAATATAGACATTGAAATAATTGGAAGGAAAATAATGTGTACATCCCATTCATTGGATACAGCGGTGTAGAACTGCTGCCTTCTTATTTCGCTTCACCTCACTATTGCTTGTTCGACAGACTGTGATTGACCCCCCCCCCCTCCCCTGAATTTATTCGATATACCGATAGTGGTAGAATTTGGTAGAAATCGTGACATAAAGCGATTCTTGGGGTCATGAAAGATCAGAGTAGACATATTTGTGCACATGATCATGGTATAAGACAGATTGGTGTATCGAATTATTAGGAGTACAAGAAATAAAAATATACATGTGGGCCAGTTTCTATTCAATAAATTCAATAACAGTTCTTTGTCAATCGGTACTGAAATTACATGAAGAGTGAAAACGTCATCGTATCAAGTCAGTCTAATTACGCATGGTTCACAAAGTAAATAATAAGATTAAAATGGTTGCAGCACATAAATAGTTTCCATTCCACCACGTTTCACAGGAACACCCTTACTAAAAAGATAATATATATATAATATATTATTTTTGAGTAAGGATGTTTTTGTGAAACGTATTGGAAATTGCAAATATTTGTGTTATATATATATATATATATATATATATAATTGAGACAATTCCAAGATGACAGAAGCGTTTGGTAAAGATATCAACATTCATCTCACCTATATATATATATATATATATATATATATATATATACCTGAGTGAGGGGTATCGATAAAACCCATAAAAAAAATGTCATTACGAAGTCTTGAAAGGGAAGTTACTACACTATTTTGACAGGTTTTTGTCCCCTACGCTTGTATTGCTGATATTAGGTGTTAGAACGTACAGAATAGCCATGATTTGATTTTGCAGACAACCAATGTATCATATCAAGTAGATTAAAGGTAATGTTTACCTTTGGGGGCAGTGATTTAAAAATGTTCGAGTTATCACATTTGATGCACATGTGTAAGTCAGTTGTATCACAAAACATCCTACCATATAAAAATTTTTGCAATGAAGCCTGAAACATAAGGAGATATCACAATTTTTCTCACTAAACCGTAACTCTAGAAGGTTCAGTCTAGAAACAATTTTATTATAACTCTTGTTCACATTTTTTATATTTAGCAATACTTAACATTGATAACAAATTTATTTACTGATTAACATTTTTACACTGGTTGTTTCTATTACTACTAACTCACATTTTACAACTATTTTGAAGCACTAAAACTGGGTTTTTGTTTCATGTGCAAATGTTAGACAATGCATTTACGGGCAATATATTTTTTTTTTACCAGTTACTAATAGTTATCTTTATTTTTTAATTTTTATTTTTCTTCTCTCCGCCAAAGTTTGAAGTCTAAAGGGTTCTTGGATATACACTGCAGCAAAAGAACGGTTCTTCTTCCTCACCTTCACTGTAAAAACATCAGTGTTAGATTTAACACCACCGGTGTTAAATCTAACACCGATCAATCTTCAATAGAGGACCACACCCACAGGTGTAGAAAATGTATTGTGACGGTGTTAAAAAGTGTTCACCTGGCACTTCGTGGTGTTAACTTGACACTGTAGCTGGTGATATTTTTGACACTGCGCTAGAGTTAATTCATTAATTACACCGCATGGTGTTGATTTGATATTGGTGGTGTTAATTTCAATGGTATAACACCCGTCCAGCTTCAATAGGAGACCACACCAACTGGTGATACTGTGGTGTAAATTTGTTTACACATTTTTCTTTTCCAAAAATCAAGTACTTTATCGGAAAATTCTTCATCGTCTTGTTGAAGTTCAGAATTAACAAGAAATTCAGTAACTAAGAAACTATCAAAATAAAAATATTTTGAAATGACGCCCGAGTGTGTTAATCTAACACCATGAATGAGCACCGGAAATTTAACACCAGCTCGGTGTTTCATAATTAACACCGGACTTTTTGCAGTGTTGATTTTGCATGCTCTTTTCTGAAATGTTTCTGACTTATTTTCTTGCTTTCGTTTTGTGGGGGAGCTACCAAGCACTGAGGACTTTTTTTCCAAGCACTGATCGTATGTATACCATGTTCTTAATACGCACAGTTATAAAGTCATTGAGACGGATGAGAAAACGTTTAAAGCTGCACAGCATTGTTCGCTTTCTGTTACTTATCATTACCACTTGCGTAACATGACTGTACCATTTCACGTTTTTTTGCACATAACACCTGTGATATTCGCTCAATTAAAAACAAATTTCCGATGATATTGCAATATTGGTTTACTAAATGTCACGGCCACTGTCGCAATTAAGTAGAGAGATTAATTTTCATATCATTTTCTGTTGTCCCTGCACAAGCTCATTGACGGATGACTGGATGTGAGCCTTGGGTATAAGTTTCTTGCAGGGGTTGAACTGACGAAAGGGCAAAAGCATCATTTATCATGACCAAAAAGAAGCTTGGCCTTAGTTTTGTACCATAAGGAACATCATCAACATCATCATCATCATCATCAATGGCGTTGCTTTTAAATATTGGCCAAAAGTAGTTATTAGCCAGTTCGTAGTTCCACTTTGTGCATGAGCAGAGAAAAAGGGAATTCGTACCAACAGGCGTGTTGGTTTTAAATACACTAGGATAAGCATCAGTGATGTAATGATTATTTATGCAGTCCTTATAAATGCTGCTTGCTAGCACATCAACTTAAGAGCAAATGCATATAGTATTTGGCAATATCAATAGAAAGAAATTGCTAATACATTCAATGCAAAATAATGAAATGAATGATTTCCCAAGCGTTAATTGACGAATCAATCTGGTCGTTTGATTTGAATAGGATCGATGAATCCCACAAATTGTTAGTAAAAACGAGTGAAGTGCCCCTAATTCACTGTGAAAAAAAAGAAAGATCATTCGTACCAATGTGCCCATGCGCTAACTCCGAACTGGCTTATTCGAAACTTTAGTTCATTTCAGTTCGGTTCACCTTTTGGTATTTCATCAAAACAATAAAATGTGGGGAAAATAACATCAATATTCATAGCAAACATGTATCAGGTATACATCGAGAACAGTAGAATAGAATGACGAATGATTATATACCCAAATGTACTGGTATTTTATGGCTGACAGCATTCAGACATGATGTGGCCCAAATTTACGGTTGACCTATAAATTGGACATTCAATTACAAATATTTCATATGTAAAAAGTGAGAATTGTAAAGAATAAAGACATGCCACAATACAGAATGACATACAAACAGCATATACGATGTCTCATAACATAAGCTATGAAGGTATACATAGATAGCAATT
This sequence comes from Diadema antillarum, assembly GCF_040938485.1. Lineage (NCBI taxonomy): Eukaryota > Metazoa > Echinodermata > Echinoidea > Diadematoida > Diadematidae > Diadema > Diadema antillarum. The sequence continues at coordinate 418,873 of NW_027271996.1, forward strand.
TTGTCATCAATCGAATGTAGGAATGATCGTTAAGGAGAATTTTTATGGCCAGATTTAGATTTATTTACATAATAATATGTATCGATAATGATAATTCCATGAGGTAGAATCATTGTAAATAATATATCGTTGATAGAATTAAGTACGAAATAGAGGTACGTAAAAATCACTCGCGGATCGTGTGGTATTATGAATTGTATTTGCAAAGGGAAACATTATTCTGACAGGGTCTTTGGTAATGATATAGATTTACACAAAGATACATGAAGCTCACAGATTGTAAGCTATTCAGGCATCAGGGATGTAAAAGGAGATTCGGTGTACAATAGGAAAGGAAAGAGGCACGGGAAGCCTCTAAATAAAGTAATGGGGTGGATTAAGAAAAATCGGCTCGTCCTTAACACTGACAAAACTTCTGTCATGATTATCGGCTCCCGTGCTAATCTCGGGAAAATTGAAAATTTCAGTATTTCATTAGATGGTAGTCGGATTAAAAGAGTTCAGTTCACTAAATGTTTAGGTGTTTTGATAGATGAAGAACTGAAATGGTCTAAACAAATCGAAAATGTATGTAAACGTACCCAAAAAAGTGTCTGCATGATAAAGAGAGCGAAGGCCTTTTTGCCCCAACAATCCCTAAAATTACTTTATAATAGTCTAGTGTTACCACAATTTGATTACTGTTCTGTTGTTTGGTCAAACAGATTTCAATACCATACAACTAAGCTAGAAAAAATTCAAAAGAGGGCAGCAAGAATAATTTTGGACAAAACATATGACACACCGTCGACTGATTTATTCAGAAGTCTTAAATGGATGACACTAGACAAACGTTTTGATTTCAGCCGCGTTATGATGATATATAAATGCGTCCATAACTTAGCACCTTCGTACCTTCAGGTGCACTTAGTTAAGCCTAGTGATGTACATGAACATCATACAAGGCTAATAGACAGTGGAAATCTATGTGTGCCAAGATTTCGCTCTGATTGTCACAAGTGCAGCCCAATCGTATCCTCTGTACTTGAATGGAACAGGCTAGATCATTCAATTAGATCAGCTTCTTCCATATATTCATTTAAGAGATTGTTTAAGCAAAGTTGCTATTTGTAAGTAACACACGAAATTCATTCTGGGCTTTATCATTCCTGTATAATAGCGTTTTTAATTGTTATTTCGGCATTCTGGTGAACTCTTGCTGTGGCATGTACTTTTTATGTTACTTTGCAATGTACAGTATGCTGGTATGTATCTACACTGTATTATGTCATCTTCTGTATATACGTTTTGCTATTTAATGTACATATGTTCATCAATATTATTCAGGGCTCCATGGAAGACCACTATTTATTGGTGAATGGACTACCCTGACAAAAGATTAGAAATAAATAAAATAAATAAAATAAATAAAAAGCAACTTGTAGTGCCCGTTTCAGAGCTCTAAAACTCTTTCGAAATGAGATTCATTAGCATTGCTCCAGCCAATGATGTCATCGTACAAATGGGGTGAAATTGCTCGACTATGAATTAACTTAGAAATAGCGATACTTTGATTTAATCATTGTGCCAATATGTTTGATAATTTGTTACAAACATAACCGACATGATTTGACCAATTACATTCATAGTCCACATTTATTCCGAGGAAATTCAAAGAAGAGACCTGTTTAATTAAAAAAAAAAAAACGACCCACAACATTATGCTGATAGGTACAGCATGCCATAAGTTTTTTATTGCATTTCTCTTTGTAAATATCAGAAATTGAATTTTGCTAAATGACTCAGCAATTTATCAGTCGGCGAATCCATTTTGTATCCTATCGCAATTGTCATAAACCGCTTGCACAAAGTCAGTACTATCATGTTCAATTCTTGTTAGTCTTGGAATGTCAAAGTATTCATCACCCTACTACTTAAAAAAACACACACACACACACACACACACACACACACACACACACACACACACACACACCACTGCCATCTGGCAATGTTTGTGACGGACGTTCACCCACTCAGGGCGGGTCATCTCCCTGCATGCTTATAAACCCAACTTTTCTTTCGCTGATTTCCCCCTTTTTCTGTTACGTGTACTGAGTAAAATGTGACTCTTTGCATGCATTTATCAGCAGTGTGCAAGCATTTTGTAAAGATGCCACATGGCATTCGCTGACCCATACTCAAGCCTGTACCGGTGGCTACTGTCATCTTTTATATGTTCTGTTCTACGACTTGTAAGGGTTTTAACCCACCATTGCTGCAGTTGACACTCGATATCAGAGAGCGACTATGCAATGCAAGTGAGTGATAGTGACTTATACCTTACAAAGGCTTAATCTCTCTCTCTCTCTCTCCTCCCTCTCTCTTTTAATTTTGTTTTAATGCATTTCATGCATCATCTGCATCCTATACTTTAATGCAGTAATATTTTCAGAGCTCTTTCAGCTATACAGTCCATCCCAAATTTGAATTCTCTTTTACTTTTTTTTAGACTAATAACCGCCATCATGCTGCTTCTATATTTACTCTTTCCTTATTTTGCGCCTCCTGCACTTTTTTTGGATCACGTACTGAACTGCTAAAGCACCCACACACGCAGAATCCACGCACACCGTCGCCCTTCCCAATGCACTCTGGGCACGTTCCGTTTCATCGCCATGGTGATGAAGCGTTTAGTTAAACTCATTGTATCACGGATCCTCAACACGCAGCAGACGACCAGCCACTAAAAGGCACCATATATGGGAAGTGTTGTAGCCGTGTATGTTCATATTCAATTTAGATTAAAAAATTAGTAATGATTTATTTATTCAAGGGAGGCGTCAACTACACTTGCCAGCATTATATCGCATTGTATGATAACTTGACTACCATGACTAAGGCCTATACCATACATTTTTGCGTATGTATTTGTCGATAGTACCCATATTGGAAGAACACACTCTTCCACAGTGTGTTCACAATGTGTTCACATAGTCGACAATGTGAAAACGCTCGAATGTAACAGTGTGAAGATGATTTCACACTGTGATGCGGGCTCTGTTTTTTCACAGAGAATTCACATAGGAATGTTCTGATTCCCGCTGTGATTTGATGATTCACACTGGGCATTGATTAGTCACAATGTGGTCACAATGATAAAACGCTCGAAGAACATTGTGAAGATATTTCACACTGTGTGTCACATTGTGCTTCACACTGTGGAAGACTGTGTTCTTTGCAGGGTGGAGTTCGAGTGCATCCAGTATGTTCACGCATCCCCACAAGCACCTCATGACACTTAACTATACACTAAAGAAACTCAAGCATATGCATCTTTTCTTTGTACAGCCCTCTTGTATATCAAAATCAAGTTTTTAGTGAAGCCGGCCTTTTCCTCAAGCTGTGTTAAACATGGCGGTCATCTGCACACTCTAGCTGTTATTCATTTCTTTTCATTTCATTTATTTGTCTCCATATCCAAGTGATACAAAATAATAGCGAAGTAGCATAATCTATTTGTACAAGAAGGTGAAATGTCACTAAGAACTTATACAAATGCAAACAATAACAATTAAAAAGTATAGTACATCTACAGCTACACCTATAGTTGATCATGATGATTTCAGTGTGAATTTAACTAGTCCTCGCTAGTAGAAGAAGTCTGACCATATCTCTCCAATACTTCGTGAGCTTCACTGGCTGCCTGTGCAATGCAGAGTGCAGTATAAGATCTTACTGCTTACTTATAAGGCTCTCCATAACTTGTCTCCTGGCTACGTGTCTGAGCTTATCAGTGTACGTCAACGACGACCAGGACTACGTTGTACTGGACTGACTCTCCATGTTCCCAATACCCGCCTAAAGATGTATGGGGATAGAGCCTTCTCCTCTGTTGCACCACGTCTGTGGAACTCTCTACCAGTCCAGCTTCGGAATTGCAGCAGCCTCAATACATTCAAGTCCGCACTGAAGACTTATCTTTTCCAGCAACTTTGTGAATGATGTGTGACACTTTTTGGGAGCTGGGCACCTTTGAATGTTTCTACAAATAAATGGCGCCATACAAATGCTGTTTCATCATCATCATCATCATCATCATCATCATCACCATAAAGGAATATGGGGGATATCGAGGGAATCTGCTCAAAAAGCAGTACTTTTATACACCGGTATCCATGTTCTTCAATATTGCACGCTGAACCAAAGTCTATCTGTATGTTTTTGTTTTGACTTACTGTTTGTCATTTCTGTATCTAATTAGATGTGTCTCTTTCTGCTGTTGATGAATCTTCTCTCTGAAAAAAATCGAGTGAAAATATTCACTCTTAAAGGAGTGAATTCAAAAAAGATTGAACTTAGAGTGAAATTGGAGTGAATTTTGAGTGAAAATGTTCATTTTCACTCGTTTTAGAATGACCTCAGGGATCACTCCAAAATCTTCTTCGAGTGATCCTTGAGGTCACTCCAAAATGAGTGAAAATGAAAATTCTCACTCAAAATTCACTCTTTTTAAAAAATTCACTCCTTCAAGAGTGAATATTTTCACTCGATTTTTCTTAGAGAGAATAGGTCAATATTTTGTTGTATCATTAATATTTGCAGAAAATGGGGGAAAAGCCTTCCCTTAAATGAGGAAGTAAACCAATATTCAACTTCCCAGAAAGGAAAAGGCTTGTGTACATCATCTGCAAAATGAATGAAAGACATTCTAAAATATCAGAAACATTAGGTATAAATCATCTATATATATATATCATATCATAGCATATATATATAAGAGAAATAAGTTGAACCCCAGTATTGATCCCTCATGATCCAAGAAACTTAGAAGGGTCTCGACACTAATTCCGAGCGGTATGTTCGGGGGTGTTGTGATCTATTTTAACCAAGGCTCTCGGAAAGTACAAGCGTTGAGGTAGCAGTTGGACTTCCGGTGAAGAGATAGTAGTTGGCAGCCAATTTCTATCGTCATATCGTTGGGAATTCATTATTTTTACAACACCTTGAAGCAGAATGATTTTGATGTGAAGCTCACTCATATTTTGCCAAAGAAACTGGTGAGACTTATGCAACGTTGATAGGGCCTAATTGACATTTCGGAATCACCTGATGATACTTATCTAAATCTCATGGCCTACATGTAAAAACTACATATCAAAACACTTCATTGAAAAATGAGAGAGAGAGAATAAAAGGAAGTAGCCACCCCAAAGCAAAACAAAGCAAAACAAAACAGAAACCAACCGACCAACCAACCAACAAACAAACAAACAAAGTGTGTAAATGAACAACCTTAAAATATCATAGAAATAGGGGGAAAGGGGGAAACGATCTAGGTATTTCAATTTCAAATGTCAAATTTACGCAATGCAAAAAGGTCAATGCAGAATTTTGGGGTTCTGTTTGTTTACTTGAATATTTGAGTTTCCATATTATTCGTTTTTCCCGCCCAATTTTATCAACATGGTAAAGATGCGATTATACATCGGTGCAACTTTGAGCGAATTCGAATGATTAACTGAAATCAGCGTTATCAAAAAACCCTAACTATATGTGTTTATTAAAGTTCATTTGTTAAGCATGCGATTTCACATTCAAATCCAAGATTAAGTATACAAATAGGCAATTAAAGCACTTCGGTATGTTTTTCATTACTGCTTGCCCTCTTTGTATATTATTTTTCATAAATTTGAATGAATTATGCAAACTTTATTTAACTTGAAATGGGACCTTTCCCTTGTGTGCTTATTTTCCCCCTTGCACTCTGACAAACTGTCTTGGAAGCAGCAGCTCGTATAACCCCCTATTCATTTATATGACGCCAATGGCAGCAAGGCGAGTCTATGTATACATGGAAATCTCGAATGCAGAGAGCGTTAGACTGGCGATAGCATTTTACAATCGACAAGACTACCTAGAAGTGGCCTCCACTATAGGAATAGGAATATGTTATATCTATACTGTTTGTTCTTGGGGGAAAAAGTGAAACTGAATGAGAAAATGAGAAAGAAATGAATTGGATAGAATATGAGTAGATGAATGTGAAACTTGTAAATGAAATTGTTTAACCGAAAAAAAAAGAAAAGAAAAAAAAAATCCGAGGAAAATGCAGAACTACATAACATATAAAACTCAGAACTTGTTAAATTCAGTACATTGCAACATTCAAAATGCGAAGGCGTATGCCTATAAATGAAATTGAAGTGGGTATTGGGGACGAAATTGAACGTCTTTTCAGCTACGTGGCTAGATAATTGAAGACAATTTCATGTCGTCAAACTGAATGAATTTCTCCCTAAATTTAATGAAATAAGATCTAAAAGGAATGATATAAAGAAAAACTGAATGCTCAAAGAATGAAAAGAAAATGAGCCATGAAATTAAGTGAACTTGAAATCCTATGCATGCATTGGAAAGCAACTTTAGAAGTTTGGATGGAAAAACTATATGGTATATACTCAGTGGATAGAATCAGGCTGTTTTGCCTTGTTTGACGGGTTGATTGAAAGATTTTTAATCCGTCCCCAACCCCAGCCGTATGGGAGAATTTACAAAGATGAACTGCAAACGGTCATAAACAATAAGTCATGAATAATGTAATTTCGATATTTTCGCAAGTCACATTTGCATTATAATCAGAATTTCACTTGAAATAAGACTACGTGTGATTGCAAAAAATATACGCACTCAGACTAAGTGCTGTGTGATTAATCAATTCTAGTGTGTTGGTAATGGCTTTGCGCAAGGCCATTGCTATTGTCTGAGGTTGCCATTGTACGTGTATAGTACACGATAGATGCCCTTTTCTTAACTTTACTATATATGGAGGCCTACATAGGCTTTTGGGTTTGAAAGGTATAGTGATCTTGTATTGGGAAAGAAAATAAAACCTAACAATTGTCTTGAATAATAAAGGAGCAGAGTCAAGGTATGATCATAAATTGACTCAAGGAGAATGATTTCATGAAACAACGTTGAAGGAGGGATAGTGCATCTTTCTTTACAGATTTCCCGTAGTGAAAGGTGTGATGTATCTCATTAGTATTGCCTTTCGTGGACAAGGATGATTTAAGCCGTTCATCTTTCAGTGCACGCAAACTGAATCTAGACAGAGAAAATGATAATTTTCATATTGCAAATTTAAACCTCCGTTGACAATCACTCGTAAAAGACCGAGAAGATAAACAGGATTTGATTTGATTGAACTATAGCAACGTTTTTAAATTCACTTTTATGTGAAGTCTGCAAGTAGTAAATATGTGTGCTTTAAACTTACCCTTAAAACAGATGAAACTCCACTTTATACTGATGCTGGTGTTTATACTATGAGGATTGAGGAATTTGTCCTTTTTTTCACAAAAACGCGCATAAAAGACACTAATTATGAAATTTTCACGTTTCGAATGATTTGATAAAAGAAACCTCCTCACAAGAAGACTTTTTGTTTGTATCTGTTTTTGCTTTAAAAACAAGTGCCTATGAAACATCTATAAATGATGGATAATGAATTATACTTCATCGAAGAGAAAACGAAGAAATATTGATGGATTATAAAGAATTCATCGAGTCACTTTCTCATTCCATTCTGTTTCTGCGGTTTACTGATGCGCATATAACGCTCACTTCTTACTAACTCTAAATCATCGGAACCATGGCGACAGCGATTCCGTTCAGTGGGCTTTCGCTCCCGAACGGAAGCGCTTTATAATGCATTAAAGGGATGATATAGTTTTGGTTGAGATGAGATGTAAGGTTTCCAACTTTTTGCGAGATAATGACAAACGAGCATACAATTCTGAGAGGAATTCAAAGTTTATTTGATGAAAATTAGTTTCGAAATGGCTGAGATATTCAGACCAAGGCGATCGTAATAAAAGGTTGGACCCATCTTTTTTTAGAGTCGCTTTGTTTTACTTTGTTTTTGGATATCTCAGCCATTTCAAAACCGAATTCATCAAACAGACTTTTAATTTCTCTTAGAATTGTATGCTCTTTAATATTTCATTGGTGGCTTCTGATCAATCTGAATCCTCATCTCCAAAACTATACCATCCCTTTAATCATGTATTTATATATCAGGCCGTTTTCTACTCTGGTTTTGTTCGCAAATTGTGTCTGTTCATTGAAGAGTGTTTTTAGATTTTTTTTTTTTCTATATACTCAACGACCAAAATATTGCGGGGGATCAAGCAAATTGACACAGATTTGAAGGGGTTAAATCCCCAGGAGATAAATCAATGGCACGGATTCTCCTTCATTCACTCGAATCCAGAGGGTAATTCTGTCAACGCTTGATGAGTTTTTCCCCTGGCTAGCGGATATCCGAGAGTTCAAATTTAGTGATAGGAGATTTTTAGCACAATATTTGGTCAAGGTTTCACTACAGAGGTTTTGCTCATACAAATATAATGCATAGTATACATATGTATATATATTTATTTGTTTATTATATATGATATAATATATATTTATACATAAACATGTGCATGCATTACGTAAACATGTATATATATGTATATATATATATATATATATATATATATGCATTCACACATAGATATGTAAAAGTGTATTTATTCAGCTCTATCTTTACGAATGAATACAAAACAGAATCAGATAAGAATATATACTCGTCTGAATATGATACATTAAATAGGCCCCATCCATCATGTTTCATATATCTCAGCATAATATCCTTGAACATTTATTTTCATGCGGTAACATGTATAGTATGTCCCAAAGAAAATTACAATCGGATCTTAGCATTGATGATTTCCTCTATGATTAAACTGTCAAAATGCTATTTCAAGGTTTAAAAATATAATATTTTACCTATATTTTGCAGAAAACCCCATTCAATTTGGTTACGTGGTCACAGAGAAATGTGGATCGTTGGAAAGCATGTCATGGGTCTGATTATTCCAAGTTTAGCACTTGGATGCTCTTGGAGCTGCATAATGTGTGAACACAATGGACAAAACTTGGAGGGAAGGGATTCCTGACATGTTCTACAAAATTCCCATTTCTCTTTGACCGCTGGAGGAAATCGGATGGAGTTTTCCGTAAGATGTGGGTATTAAGTTATGGTTTCATATAAATCATATTCCCCTTATAAGAACATATACGTACAAAATACAAGGTACAAATCAAGAATGAAATCATTCATATAAGAAGCACACAAAGATAACAACACGCACACACTCCTCGCACACGCACACACACACATACACAAACTAACACGAGACAATATTGCTAACAATGGCCATTAAAGTGGACTTCAGCTTCATTGCACGTGGAATGGCTACATAATGCACATTTCCACTAAATATAATAAAATGGTATGTTCAATTTATTATGCGCACGTGTGATTGATGTAATATGCACAAGCTAATCAGATTCAATCGGGGAGCATTAAACTAGTCATTGAAATCTATATCTGCTTTGAAAAAAAAAAACACTTCAGATATGCAGAGGTATCATGCTGGCAGTGTTTTCTATAGTAATCAATAGAGGGTGATTCCGCAGTGTTGGTGATCTTCTTTTTTTTTCTCCTTATTTTTTGTCCTCAGTAGGTCTCATCAATCTTTCACTGACATTATTTGACCAATTTTCATTGTCTCGTTAACTAAATTCCTCTGAAATCCTTCGTCGGCCCTAGATCAGATAGATAACCCTTTAAATATTTGAAAGAAAACAAATACGCAATCATAATGTTTGAATGAAACTACAGATATTATTTTTTGTGTAAATCCATTATTTTTTAATAATTCTTTATTCGAAGTTTGTTCAGGTTCATATGACGGAAACAAAAGCAAAACATTATACAAAGATAAACAGCATTATACACAAACATTGTACAAATAATATCAATCTTACATTATGTAAAGACAAAATGCAGTATACACAAACATTGTGATACGATGCTCTGGTACAAAAGAAAAGGAGCACACGCACGCACCCGCGCGCGCGCACACACACACGCACATACACACACACGAACACACGAACACACATACTTCCATGCGCATATAACATATAGACACAGACATTGATACTCTCGTCAAAACCTGTATAGGTTACTCCTCTCGCATAGATTAGTTGTCCATCACCACATCCACCCCTCTCCCGTCATGCGCTGATGATAACGTGACGTCGCGAGTGATAGCATCCCGTTACCGGGGCAACCGATTGATTATATTACCAAGCGCCTCATCAGAGGGTAGGACTCTCTGTGTATTTCTGTGGTGATAACGTTACAGAATATTGTGTTCAAGAGCACTATAGAGTGCGATTGTATAGGCATCGTTGTGAAAGGTAAGACTCAGGGTTACAACGTTTGCGGCGATGGACTTACATCATTTCCTATCAATTATCTTTGGTACTCCAAAAGAAATGTTTTACAATATTGGGGCTTTTAAATGACAAATTGACTCACATTACTTTAAAATCTGTTTGTTGTTTGTTTGTTTGTTTTTTTATTGAGTTCGACGTTTGATGTCCCCAATGCCATGACTTTTATAATACCATGGAGCTACAAGAGATAATACGATGATTGATGGGAAGACAACCCATCATAACATACAAATCCACAGATGTCATATCTTCCACAGTATTCAGTTTTTCTTTTTTCTTGGGGGGGGGGGAGGGGGAGGGGGGAAGCGCAAAGTTCGAGTAAGCACGACTTCACGAAAGGTACTATTATTTGGTACAATGCAAATTCGGGCTATGACTTTCAATATTTTTTGTGTAATATATTAAACTTAAATTGATGTTATAGAAACAAAATTGTTTTGAATACTTAAAGCTTCAAAAATGTTCCCACCAAAATAACTGGAAGACAACACGATTTTAGCTTTTTATTAAGGTGTAGATAGATATCAAGACGATACCCGTTTTATGTTTTATAAGGTACCATGAACGTGATGGAAGTGCTTGGTAAATCTCGAAACACCAGAATTCACAAAGTGAGTCAAATATTACAGCCACTTTTGAACCCATCCCCGTTTACCACAGCGGCTTACCGATAAATGAAAATACATGATTAACGACAAAGTAAGGATGAATAAATAAAAACAAGTAATATTTGTTTCATTGTAACAATTATTGTTTTAAAGTAATATTGTATTTGTTTTATCATACGCAACTCATGGTTTCCTCATAGATTTGAAACATCCTTTGAAGAAACGGAAGTCCTTGCAAATTATTTTTCCATTCTTAGAGCAATCCACAAAATTCATATCTTATAATATGCTTTTCTTGTGGATTCCTCTTTTCCATATACAGTTAAGATGAAATCGCAGTTGCTTACTTGTTCATTTATCCAAATATAAAGATTAAATCATTATGGCTGTATTATATATTATTGAAGTTTGTGTAATTTGAAATTCTTTACTCATGTAGGCGTTAATATTACCCTGCATCACTTTACATGGTTATGAAATTATTTGAATTGAATTAAATTGAATTTATCTCAAACAATATAAGTTTCTACTTAGTGAAATGGTGGTGTAATTGTTTTTCTTTAATTTCACAAAGATGTGTTAAGTCTTGTCTTTGTGTCCACAGGATAATCGAGGTATGAAAGAAAAATAACATGGATGTAGTTCGATCTGCAGAATCGCTTCATAGCCAAAAGACTGCGAACATTAGATGGTTGAGTTAATAGAGACATCAAAGAGGAATTAAGGCAATCAATCAAGCAATCAATCAATCAATCAATCAATCAATCAATCAAACAAACAATCAATCTATCGATCACTCACTCAATCAATGAATTAATGAATTAATCAATCAATTAATCAATCAATCTATCTATCATTCCCCACTCACTCACTCACTCAAACACTCACTCAATCTATCAATCAACCAATCAATCAATGTATGTATGTATGTATGTATGTATGTATGAATTTGTCAGGTGCTAAGCTTTAAATTGGTATAGAATTTGCCCTTTTACTTATATAAGGAGATAAATTAACAGAGTCAGAACTAGAAAACTGTTAAGCTTACGTCGCCAAATTCGGCTTTACGCGCATTTTCTTTTCTTTTTATGAGCTACGGCTTAAACGGGTAACGTGATCACGCACACAATATTGTAGAGAGAGAGAGAGAGAGAGAGAGGGAGAAACGTTAAATGGTACACTTACAAGTGTTGTAGAATAGTTAGAAATCTGTTTGTATATAACCTATAAATGAGTTTCGATAGTCATATAGGAAAAATGGAGAATACGTAGAAAGGATGAACACTTTTTCTACTTCATAGGTTATTCAGGTGCAATTATATAAAGTACCCATCGAACCGGTCGAGGGGAATCGCGCCACTGCTTCGCTAATTGTATTCGAGGTCTATCAGATAATTGGTTTTCGTATATTTGGTGTTTGGAAAGAGAAAAACAAAACAAAATGCAAAGAAAGAGGGAAGCTAGGCAGAGAGAGAGAGAGAGAGAAAGATAAAGAAACAGAGAAATAGACAGATAGAGAGAGAGAAGAGAAGGAGAGGGAGAGGGAGAAAGAGGGTGAGGGAAGAAGTGGCAGAGGAGAAGAGCAACAAATAGTGGTCCTAATCTCTCATCGTTATAGAGATTTGAAATAGAAATAGAGTTTTGATGAATACATTGTACTAAAGAATCAAAGATAAATAGAGCTTCTGTTGAAAGACACAGAAACCAGAAAAAAAGTGGACGATATATTTCCATGTAAGCCGATGCCAGTCCGCCCCCCACACACACACTCACGCATATACACAATAAAAACCAAGGAAATACATCTCCAAATGGGAAAAAAGTATTTTCCAAACATAAATTATTTATGAGCAATCATCGAGAGTGCCCGATTGAAATGGTATGGATTCGCCTCCACGCTTCGCTAATAATATTCGAGGTCTAACGGCTTTTGTGGTGGATTTCTGAATTCAAAAGGGGAAATAGGGGATGGCGAAGCTAGAGAGGTAGAGTGGGAGAGAGAAAGGCAGAGAGAGAGAGAGAGAGAGTAGGTAGAAATGAGCCAATAATTATCGTGATTATCCGTCATAAATAAATACATCGCTAATCATTTTCGCTTTACAACTGTACTCTCTCCTCAACGTCTGTTACTGCGGCAAATGGCGCTATTCCCCGACTGCAGCAGGTCTCTTGCCAAACTTGTTATCCGGTGGTGATTGGCTGAAAGAGCGCAGTTTTCACGGATATCGAACAGATACCAGCGAAAGCGTTGAGTCGCGGTGTCCGTATAGCTTCCGTGCCTGACCCTTTCCCGGTGTGCTCATCCGACATCCAGTCTCCCTGTGCTGTGTGGGGTTTGTTATATTCTCAAATCAAATCAAAATGTTGTTCGTGAAGACGATTAGTCCGTGACGGCAGTGAGAAATAGGAAACGCGGCTAAACATCAAACAAATTATTATTATTGGATTCCAGCTTGAACTTATTGAAAGAGCTGCTTCCCTGCACACTATCATCGTCAATACGTCCATTGTCTTACAACCAACAATCGATTCCGAACTGAGAAATCACAAACATATCATTTTTCATCGGAAGCGGGTTACCAATTGCCACCCACACACCATCATGACTTGTGGACTCGTTCCCGTGATGTCCAGGAACCTGCGACTATTTCTAAACATCGTTGTGATAGTCTTGCTTGGACATGCTTGGGTAAGCTGCATTGATTAGCTATTTCTTTGAATACGCAGCTGAACGTATATAGCGTCACGTTAGAAGAGAGAGAATTCTTGATTGTCTTTAAGCATGAGTGCCATGGTACAAGACGTGTCATGTATAGTGTTTGAATTGTATATACATTATATAAAATTTTACATAGAATATACATCTTTCGTTATCCGTACCTCCTTATGACATTTGTTATGTTTTATGTTTTATGTTTTGTGTGTGTGTGTGTGTGTGTGTATGTGTGTGGTTAATTCTGTGTGTGTGTGAGAGAGAGACTTCCTAGAATCCAAAGATGCCATGTATCAAACAATAATCCCATGGTTCTGTTTTTCTTGACAGTAAAACACTTTTGTAATAATGACATCTTCCCATGCCACAAAGTACAGCTCGACCTCGATTACCCGGCCTCCTTTTATCCGGAAATCTCTATTATCCGGACGCGTTCACGCAGTGAAGGACTTTTTTTTTCATCCAAAAAAAAAAAAAAAAAAACAGTGACTTTAACATCTTTTCATGGATCTATTTTACTAATTTCATAAGATATGTATGATAGGTTTCTCAATATCTACTGAGGTAAAACATGTGTGATTTTCACATACTAGTAAAGATATACTTTATTTTTGTGAAGAAGGGACTACAATTTGCGCAGGCAATTACACCACCGTTGCAGGGTACGCTACCTGCCTAGCTGCCAGTGCAATGGGACGGCAGCTTGGACGGCAGCTATATACATTAACATTGTGTCTCCCATATCCGGCCAGTTTGCTTATCCGGATGAGAGCCGGTCCCGACATGGCCGGATAATCGAGGTCGAACTGTAAAACATCTATACTACATAAGGAAATTGAGATGTTCAACGCAAAGGAGAAAGAGTGATACAACATAAAGATCTAGATTTTCCATACAGTTCATTTCCTCTTCCTAATTATTCAAGGATCAGAAGCCAGACACTATATATGAAACTGTTTCATATCAGCTCCAATGTACTTGGGGTCTAAAGTTGAGGGTAGTCATTGTGACTGATATGTATACAATATGTAGGGTCTTCTATGTTAAATAAACAGGTGTTAGCAAAACCTTTGGGAAGTTATGACTTGGCGACTGTCTGTACCCTTCTGACAGGAGAATGATAAGATAGATAAGAAGTGAATGCGATGACCATTAGATCAGTTATAACGATTTGATAGATATATATTTCAGTTGTTTTTGTACATGTTCTTTTATGAGCACTTTAATTTACCATTTGCAGATAACCCCCCCCCCCCCCCATTAGTGTTTTAAAATAGTTCCAGAATGTAAGTTTGGGATAGAAACAACCTTAAAAATTTGAACCCATTATTTTAATCTACAAAATGTGAACAATAGTTATAATAAACATGTAGCCAGATTAAACCGTTTACAGTTATGGTTTAATGAGAAAAATACTGATATCTCCTTACATTTTAGGCTTTGTTGCAAAAAAAAAAAAGAATTATATGGTAGGATGTTTTGTGATACAGCAGACCTACACATATGCATCAAAATCCTATGTGATATCTTGAACATTTTTTAATCACTGCTCCCAAAGGTAAACAGGACCTTTAATACAGCTGAACCATGCCTAGCGTGTTTAAATGCTTGGTAATGATAAAAATGATTATCATCATTATTATTTGGCCGCTCGAAATGAGAGAGGGAGAACAAATATATAAGGACGGGGGGAACTGGAGACAGGCAACAGACAAAGCTAGACTGGAAAGAAAGTACAGAACGGTTGCACACATGTAAAACGTCACCCTAATAAACTCTTGGGAGAACGGTAGTAAAATTGGGAATTCATGATGCGGCAGGTCTTCTCGACAGGAGACGAGAAATAATTTATACACAGATCAAGGAAGAGAAAAGACATGAGGGAAACACAGAGAGAAGGAGAGGGGAGGGAGATAGCACGGATCTTGGAAAGAGGAAGATGAAAAAAGTTGCCCTCAGGCAGATCTTGCAAAATGAAGTCCTCCTCACTTGCCAATTATATACGTTTTACTGACAATACAGCCATTTTCTTCACTTTTATTGTTTGACTGTGTTCGCGTTTCACTTTTTCACCTGAGAGGATGGCTGGATAACCCATAGTTAGCTATACTGGCTGGTCTTCCATGGGGTCCAGTTGGATGTGAGGTGGGACCACTTCACCGGGTTAAACTCTCTGCTCTTTGTGATGAATGAATGAACGAATGATCTTTTACGTTCATGAGTTGCGACTCTCTCACGCATACTCACGGGACAACCATTGTATGTCCTATTCGAGGAACAGAGTGTTTTTGCGACTTACTAAAGGGAACGGTATGATTACACACAATATTGCTTCGTTAGACTCGGGAATCAAACCCCAGGTCCTCTGGATCTGGGGGCAGACGCGCTACCGACTGAGCCAATTTACCGCTAAATGATATGCAATCCCTACCCTACCTAGATCGTGGACCTTTCTGAGAGGCGAAGCGATCGAGCGGGGTACGGTCTGTCTTACATAGGCTTAGTAACTCCCGCATCGTCCATCGCATGAGGCACCAGCTTCCTCCATTTGGACCCATCGTCGGTCAGATCTTTTAAGTCTACCAAGTTTCAATGCAAAGCTACCTTAACCCTATACAGCCCAAGGGGGGGGGGGGGGCACATTGTGCCCCCCCCCCCTACCAGATTTTCATTTGCTACTCCTTCGCCCTTTATCCGATTTCAACCAAATTTGGTGACTTTTCCTAAAATCTTATTAAAAACATTTTGATATATGATTTAGCTATATTTGACGCTGCTGGTTGCCATGGCAACCATAAACTAACAACCATGTCAGTCAGATTTTGCTTCTTTTTTCTGTTCCCATTTTATTTAACAGCATTACAGTGGATGAAATGGGTGTTTCTTGGCTGAAATTTGTTGAAGGAGCAAAATTTGAAGTAATTATGGTCCTGGAAAGTTTTTCTTATCATTTCCTTGGTTTTCATGTGACAAAGGCAGAAAACAATAGATATAATAGAGATAATTGAGAACAATAATACTTTCTAAAGATTGCCCTTCTATTTTGTGTTATTTTGATTCCCTCACCCAAGCTATGCCTCTAATATCATTAGTTTATCATATTTTTAATTTGTAATCTTGAAATTCCACTATTATGCGAGGTTAAAAATTTATGCAGAAAAATCATATTTTTAGCATATTTCCTATGTATTTCTTTATATTTTGGAAAATAGCGCCCTCCATGGGTGACCTTGGGGATATTCAAATGTACGGTCGTGTAGAGTATGAGTTACTCTACCCATGTGCCAAATATGACAATGATACATCAAATAATAAAAAGGTATATGGGGGGGGGGGGCACAATGTGCCCCCCCCCCCCCCATCTTGGGCCTGCGAGGGGTCAAAATAGCTTTGGCTTAATAGGGTTAAAGATCTCGATGGATGATCTGTTGCTAGGTCAATTTGGGTCTGAGTCGGCGTCTATTCCCTTTCGGGTTCCACCACACAGAGCTTGGGTTGCAGGACGAAATGAGGGAGCCATGCAGCATGACCTCAAGGCCGTGTCACACCTTTCCGGGCAAGCCTTGCGTGCGACTTATGAAGAACAATTTTTACTACCCGGAGGTTCCCGGAATGAGCCGCACATGACAGTACCTAGCACGTATCTCACCCGTAGTCACCCAGGGGTGTGCACGCAAATCTTTTTACCCGCAACCATGTTTAGGCCCTGTCACACCTTTCCCGGCAAGCTAGGCAGGCTTGTTGCGTGTAGGGATTTTCCAGCATATCGGAAATTTCTGAGGGCGCACAAGGATTTGGGCGAGTCAGTGCATGTGTCTTACTTGCCGGACGCGTTCTACTTAAATTCTACTTGCGGGTATACTGTGTGACCTTTGTACCAGTCGCATGGGGGCTGACAACTCAGTGAAGGAATTCCTCTGAATGAATGGCAGAAGTCCCACGGAATGTCATTATCTTGGCTGCATATACGGGGACTGTGAAGTACCTGCGTGAGAGTTGTCTGCGAAGTGCTGCCGCTAAGGGCCTCCCACTGGCGTTCTGCGTGGACCTCTCCGGGCACCCCCGCCACTCACCCGGAAAAAGTTTTGGTCATGCTCAAAACTTGGATGCGGTTAAATCGGACTTGCGTGAGCACCTCCAGGCAACTACAGGCGAGATACGCGCTAGGTACTGTCAGGTGCGGACCAACTGCTGAGAGCTCCGGGTAGCAAATTTGTCTCCCCGCAAGTCAAGCCGCAAAACTTCCCCAGATACGGTATGACAAGGCCTTGAGCATGCTCAAAACTTGTTCCGAGTGAGACGTGGGGGTGTGCTCACAGATGTACACGCAGAACACCAGTAGGAGACCCTTACCAGCAGCACCTCGCAGGCAACTCCAACACAGGTACTTCTCATTACCCATAAGTCGCTCGTAACAGAAAACGGATCGGTTTCAAAGCTCTCACGCAGGTTACACGGAATGCACGCAAGAAGAAGCTAAGTAGCACGCGTCTAGTAGGTAAGAAACAAGTGCGAAAATTGCAAACATTCTTGTTCGCCCGCGGAAAATCTTCTACGTGCTGGAAACTACCTCCTCGCCACAAGCCCGCGTAGCTTGCCCGGAAAGGTGTGACACGGCCTTAACCATTTAAGGCCCGTATAATATTGCAGATTACGGAGGTTGATTTGACATCTCTGACTTTTGTATTTGTTATGAAGTCCGTATACTTGATCCGTAGAATTCTTCGGAGACACTTCGCATCGAAAGCATCAAGTTTTCTTTCCTGAAATATCACTTAATGAGACTCCAAGTTTCACAGCCATATAAGCGTGCACATGGACAGCACAGTTGCATCGTAAGATGTTCGTTTCAACTTTACAGAAAATTTCTTTCCCAACCGAATTTTGTTCAGCTGTTTGAATGGAGCTGAAGCCTTCCCAATTCTGCAATTGATTTTATTTGACACGTCCCCTTGCTAATTCATCGACCTGCTATTAAGGTATGTTAAGTTATCGACAACTGCTATTCACTGCTGACCAAGGAAAATGTCATGTTAGGGTGCGGTCTCCTGTTATCATGCCTTTGGTCCTCTCCTCGCTTATAATCAGGCCGAGTTGTCGGGTGCACGTCACGAGACCGACACCCACGAGTCATACAGCCCACGAGTCATACAACCCATGAGTTATACAGCCCACAAGTTACACAGCTCACAAGTCATACAGCCCACGAGTCATACGGCCCATGAGTCATACAGCCTTTAGTTCGACACTGAGCTAACAAGGCCTAGTGTCGAACTTGTGGGCTTTATTTACCTACTGTCAAACTCATGGGCTGTATTACTCGTGATCAGTATGACTCATGGACCTGTTTTCAATGTCCAACTCGTGGGCTGTATGACTCGTGGGTGTCGGTCTCGTGGGATGACCCCGAGTTATCCAGCATTGTCACCAATGACATTAACTAGCTCTTGTAACTGTTTGCTGCAATAAAAGTCGAGATCTGATAACTCACCTTTCCAGTCCAGTCAGTTCTGTTATCAACGGTTGCTTGCTTCTGGTAAAAAGATTCGGCAATAGAATAAATTCTTGACGTAGACACCCGTGAGCACCTGGAACCCCTCGCTTAAACCATCTTCAGTTATTATACCCTGCATAGCATCTTGAGCTGACATAGATCTTCTTTATTGCTGGGACCATTATGTCAGGCAGACCATATTATGAGATGAGCACTTTCCATATAGGGACGGGCGAAGCATGTCATCAAAAGCCTTCCTAAAATCAATTTAACTGATGGCAAAGGGGATTCGATACTCCTGGCTCTTTTCTATAATGCGACGGAGAGTTAATATCTGTTCTTTATTGATAGGCCTGAATCCTGCTTGCCCGTCGCATAGCTTCTCAATTATCACATTTCTTAACTTGTTCAAAATCATGTGGCAGTACTAGGAATGGACAGTAGAGCCACGTACTCCCCTCCAGTTGTTACAGTCGGCTAATCTCTCCTTCTTTGGAACGCACACCACAAGCGCCCTTCCATGCAGTCCTGGGGCATATTTCTATCAACCATGCACTGTTGCACGTCCTATGTTATGGAGAATCCAGTTAGGTACATCATCACCTTCAGCATTCCACTTCTCAGCAGTTACACCGGTTACAGTTCGTTAATCCGAAGGTTCGTTAATCCGAAAATGTGATAAGGTTCGTTATTCCGAAGGTTCATTAATCCGAAAATGAAATAAAGTTCGTTATTCCGAAGGTTCGTTAATCCGAAAATGAAACAAAGCTCGTTATTCCGAAGGTTCGTTACGGACCCTATTTCATTGTCGGACCAACGAACTTTCGGAATAACGAACCCTATTTCATTTTCGGATTAACGAACCTTCGGAATGACGCCACAAATGTTCGGATGAACGTACCCTTTTTCATTTTCTGATTAACGAACCTCTAGGTATAGGGATTTTGTGTGTTTCGGATTGACGAACCTTCGGAATAACGAACATGACCCGTTACACCATCCATACCAGGCGTTTTCTTATTCCTCATCATCTTAGTTAGCCCTCCTTTCCCTGCTAGAAAGAACACAGTGTGTCGCAAGATGAAACACAATGTGAAACATAGTGTGAACACATAGTGAACACATACACAGTGTGAATTCTCACTGTTGAAATCGAGCGTTTAAAAAGTGTGAACACATTTTGAACCATCAATTAACATTGTGACAACTCATCACTTCAGAGTGTGAAACAGAACATTTCTCTGTGAACACTGTGAAAAAAACACCACAGTGTGGAATCATCTTCACACTGTTAAATTCGATCGTTTTCACGGAGCCGACAATGTGAACACACTGCGAATACACCGTGGGTCGCAATGTTCTATCCAGCAAGGTTCTTCAGCTGGAGTAGAAACCCCTGTATCAAGGGAGCAGGAGTACATGGTTCGGCTCTATTTAGAAGCTCCTTGAAGTGCTCTGCCCACCCGTCTAGTCTTTCCTCCCCTTTGTAGAGGAGCGTAAAGCTCGATCTCATCTTTCGTTCTTATTGGTGCAGTTCTTGTAGAGTTCTTTTTGGTAATCTTTATGATAAATCGTCCTCAAGTCGTTACGAGCAGCAGCCTCTTCAGTACAGGGTACGGCATGGGAAGAGTAGCATAGACCCTACTTTTTTATGTAAAATAAATCAATTTTTCCCCTTTGATAGTTTTGGTTTGACACTAAAATCACTCATGAAGAAAAGTCTATGATCTTCTTCCTGCCTATACCGCATTGTTCTAACGTATTGTTTATACCAAGTTCAGCATCATCCTTCTTGGATTTGTGTTGACGATTTGTGTTGACGAAGACGTCAACATGACCTCATTCAGGTTGATCACTTCCGGGTTACGAATGTGAAGGCGAGGAAGAGACGTTCGTCGAGTTCATCATGGGTGCAGGAATACAATTGAGTTCAATATTCTAGGAAACACGCCGGCAAGGAAGCGCAGCCTGAAATCGAATGGTGTAAGGGGGATGATGATAACGAAACCCTTTTCCAAACGAGGGAATTTCTGCCTTTTAATATAACAACTTAAAATTCACCGATCCAGCGCACACTTTGTTGAATGGGAATATTTGGGAAATTTTCGATACAAAAAGGTTAAATGATACCTTTATATATTGTTTACATTCAATTTGAAAAAAAACAACCCCAAACATACTAATCTCTGTAACTAAGCAAGATTTTAATCCGACTTGCTGTTGTTGTTGTTAGTGTTGTTGTTGTTTTTAATGGGAAATGGGACCCTATTGAAAAAAAAAACAATTGCCTCTGCCATGACTGATATCAATATCACGATCAAACGATATAAATAGCGATCAGCTTCGAAGAGACAATCATCATCCTGCTAATTATCATCCCCCTAATGGCATTACTCCCCCAGCCTTAGGCTGGTATCCTTGAAGTGAGGTGAAATTGCATTGGAAAAAGGGAGGTTTTCTTGTGTGTATATCTGAGTGAGTATCTTTTTTGTATAGTTTCTAGTAAAAAGTAAGTTTGATACGCGTGATTCAAAACGTGGCTGTATATGGGCTTAGGGATATGTGGACCGTTGAACATACACGTTTAACAAAGGACACACACACACATGCACACACACACACACACACACACACACACACACACACACACATACACATGTACATGTATATAATTATACATATGCATTGAGACTATCAAGGGTTTACATGGATTTTTTTTCTCAGTTTAAACAGTTTGCTTAGTTTTGCACTAGAAATACTTTTAAATCTTGTAACAGTTCGTACAAACGTATGTTTGCATCATATAATTTGTTTGGAGTTATTTGCTATTAAATTGATGTTTAGTGGGATCGATTTGAATGGACCTTTCCCTTTGTTTATCTAATTAAACAGTTGCAAAATAAAGTATAAAAACAGAGGCAAACGAATATGGATTAGCCAGACAGATGACAAAATACGCGAAGCAGGCGAATCAGAAATGTCTTTGATGAATTGCCATACAACGTATATCAATAAGCTTTAAAATCTTTCTCATGGTTTATAACATAATAATGTTGCTCCACTTTATCTCAAAGACTTGATTTCTATAAACAGTTTCGAAGCGCAAATGCAGGAAATTATGATGTTTTACGAGCTTTTGGAGGTAAATGTACTTCCATTTCATTTAATTCAATTCAATTCAAATTCATTTCACTTTTTTTTTCGACGAGAACATAAGCATTTTACTTTCTTTGGTAACACAGAATAAAGTTTCATAAGCAAAGCAAAGCAAACTGAGAAGATTATACAATAATTCTGGAACCATTTAGTAATTATACATTGTCATGAAAGCTGAAGTGATGAAAATGAAAATGAAAGTGAAATAACAATACGCAAAGTACGAAAAATGGAGGGACCCACAATGAAAAAAGGATGGCAACTGCCTCTGGAGATACCATTGGTGCAGAGCGGTGCTTCGGGAATGAGTGAATAAAGTGCAATGTGCCTTTGCTATGGTGACGAAATATGCGTTGCTCTGTATCATATCACTTCCCACGGCATGCATGCCCATTAGGTGTGCTCAAAAGAATAGACGCCGGCGCAGACGAGCACTTTTCCGTCAAAAACAAGGTAACAACGGCAGGTTTGAAAACTCATGTTCGTTGGCTTGTTTTCTTTCGGGAGAGGCACTAAAGGGACATCAGAATCAGTTTTAAGTGCATCTCATGAATATCAGATAATTATTTTGCGCAATTATGTAAGTTGTGGAGAGCGTCGTTTGAGTGTTGACATAACCATACCTCTTTTTTATGACAAAGACTAAACCAGACATACTGTAATGGCATGAACATATTTATCTCTACTCCTTATTTCTTACTTTTTGAAATCAAGTCAAAAGGAGCCGGAGTTTTGGATCCTGTAGCAGAACCTTCGTCAGCTGCGAAATTGCAAACATGTATGAAAAGCAATCACATATAGGGACTACACACAACAAGCATATACAGTCTGAAGAGGGCTAGGAACACAAGACAAAAAGAAAATGGATGGGTGTAAAAGTTAAAGGTCGGGAGGCATGGAAATAATTTACGATTATAAAAGAAAAAAAATGTTATGTCCATTGATGATAACCTAAGCAGCATGTAGCATGTTAGCATTTTTTTTTCTCGGAAATTTTGTTAACAATGTGCCATGTATGTGTTTATCTCGATCATCTTGACAATATTTGCATGGGAAGGCAGTCTGATGAATCTTGCTCAGTATCCCATCCAGGAATCACCTTGAGAAAATAAAGTAGTCATTAGAAATATGAATGAAATAACTGACATCATCTTACATAAAACGTACTTTTTAAGCCCAGTGAAGTTAGAAGTTTAAACGTCATACCAACACATATGATGAAAGTCAAAAGAAAAGGTCATGGTCGAAGGGAAATAATTATAGTACAGTCCTTACAAATTTCAGCCACTTTTCTTCTTATCGTCATTATTTCCGTGACAGACTTCTTCGTGCGCAGAATCAGACTACTCCAATGACTACGGAAAATGTGAAAGCTTCCCGAATGACAGTAAGTTCAGTTAAGAGTACACCTATTTCTCATTGCTGGATATATAAATACATGAATAATATATTACATCATAATGATATATGAAATATAGATAATATAATATATACATATATATTATGAAATATATGATATATATCATATATCATATTATATATTATGTATTATATATTATATATTGTATATTATATATTATATATTATATATTATATATTATATATCATATCTTATATATTACATGTTATATGTTATATATCATATATCATATATTACATATCATATATTATACATTATATATCATATATTATTAGGCCAAACACTTACTTTTTTCTCTGATGGTCACTAAAATCTTTCAATGTGAAATCTTAGGTAGTCCGAAATAACAAGAAGACATGACAATCCATTTTAAAACTTAGTTGCCTGATCGGGCCTCCAGAAATTTGGTGGCTCGACATCATTTTTTAATGGCCGCTGCCCACGGCTTATGTCAAGCCCTGTACATGCTGTATAAATATTATTATATAATACTATATGATAACAACCAAAAACAGGACAGGCAAAGCAAGACATAATGCTTTCCTACAGAGGTAGAAACTGTTATCCATTCTTCTTGTGTATTTGTCCATGCTCGCTCGAACTGTCCGTCGCTTCGAAATCTTTCTCTCATCAAGTTAGCTTTGGTTCGCACTTGATGGAATGTTATTGTTTGTTTGTTTTTTAACGGAGGGCGTCTACTCAATATGCCATCACGAATGTTAATGTTTTTATGTGTTTTTGTTTTACCTGTACATCAATTTACTCACAGGTTATTTCCTGAGATTTGTAGTTCGCATTGTTAATAATATTATCCTCATCAAGTCATAATGATATTATTTACAATTCAAATTCATATCAAATTCCAGTTTACATTAAACTGCATCCCTGTGTGTGGTATTGATTGACAAGCTCATAGAATGGTTTGTCAATGTTGCGCTCGTGTATAAAGCGTGTGTGTGTGCGTGTGTGTGTGTGTGGGCATATATATCCTATATATACATATACCTTTGACAAAAACATTGGTAAGAGTTAAAATGAGTGAAAGCAGCATCTTTTTTTTTTTAATCCATGAACGGTCAGGACCCGGAGAAGACGAATGATCATTTCTTGTCTTAGCTGTGGAAGCATCGTCATAAGATTAGGCATTAAACTATCATATTCCAAGAGACGCTTACAATATTTCATATTTAGATTTGCTGTAAATCAGTTCACTTTGCCTTCTTAGCGTGGGACAGCAAAAAAAAAAAAAATAGAGATAAAAAAAGAAAGAAAAATTGGAAAAATATCACATAATATCTCTTTAAACAGATTTATCGAGTGTACACCCTCTAAATCTCTGTAACTATTAAGGTTCTTGCCAAATTCAAATTGATATTTTGTTTGGCCAAAAGCGAGTAGCTGCAGCGACCTTTCCTTGAGTTGCGGCGGCCAGCGGATTTTTGTCAAAGGCCGCAGCGTGGTTGTCGACGTCTTCGTGCTGCGTAACGTCACGCAACCCACCGATTACGATTTAGCATCTTGCCTCGTCGAAGAGCACTGCAATAACCAGACCGACTGCGACGTCATCGACATGATAATGATGGAGATCGAGTCCGTGATCTGTCCGGATGAATGCTACTACATAAGCATTCCACACGAGCCTTGCAACGGTGAGACAACAAAAAAGAAGGAACAAAAAACAAAATCAAAAACAAAAAGTGATATGAAGTGAGCAGAGCTAAAAGAGGGAGAGAGAAAAGCCATACAAGATTGCAAGGGATACGAAAGGGGAGAGAGAGAAAGAGAGAGAGAGAGAGAGAGAGAGAGAGAGATATGAAATTATTAAAGGAAATAAATGTTTTGTGGACATCTGTTGTGTCCTCAAGTTTTAAGTCTATTTGTTTGTAATTTGTGGGAATATTTACCCAGATCAGAAAAAAAAATCTTCTTTTCTTTTCTCACAGAAATGAGTATTTGGGGTTTAGGCGAACATAATCTACAGCTTGAAACATGGTATATATTTCTCTAAAATACTGAGCTAAGCAGTGGTAAAAAAAAAAACTCCCTCCCGAAAAACAAAACAAAAACAAAACCAAACCAAACCCAAAACAAAACACCCCCCCCCCCCCCCAAAAAAAAAACAAAAACAAAACATGGTATATATTTCTCTAAAACACTGAGCTAAGCAGTGGTTAAAAAAAAAACCAAAACACCAAATTTCGAAGTGGTATGATGTTGCTTGCTTATTTGTGTATTATGCAAATCTGTGTGTGCGTGCAAATTCTTACGATGTCTTATCTTCCTGCTTTTATGCTTTCTCCGATAGAAGGTGGAAAAAGCTTCAATACCACGACCTTTCTCATGCAGCTGAAGGATAATGAAATCGATATAAGGCGTGTCATTTCAAACGATCCCATCAACGACATCAGAGTAAATGCATCTTGCCTCGTAGAAGGATCGTCTGTCGATGACAGTAATAACACTTGCCAGATCGATCTCTCTTGTAAAGGTAGGAGAATCCATGTTTCACATGCTTATGCTGCCCCATTTTTTTTTTTTTTTGGGTATATTGCAGGGGCCTTTTTCATAAAAAGTTGCGCTTGATCTTACGCTGCCGATTAACTGAGCGTAAATCGTGAATCGAGTGTAAGTTCAATACTGAACGTAAGTCCTGATTCATAAGATACTTATGCTAGATTTCAAGAAAAAAATAGAGGGAATCAAGGGTAACTTTCAGTAGATTGAACGTCACTTGCGATCAATCGCACATTTGTTTATGGAACGCAATTTGCGATTGTTTGCAACTTACGCTCAATCTTTATGGAACAGGCCCCAGAATCGATAATACAAGGCGTGGCGAATTTTACTTAAGAAATCCTCATTCTCCGTGTCTTCTTAAGTCGACAACTCTGTATAAATATGGGAGAAAGACCAGTGGAACCGAGTTTGTTTGTTTGTTTGTTTGTTTCTCCAATTCAGCGGATGCAGAATGTAAATGCTCTGGGCACTGAAAATCTAGCATTAGTTTGTAGCAAAGAAAAATTTATTGGCACACTATAAACTGAAACTGTCTCTTTATGGGAGCTTTATACTAAATATCACGTCAAGTAATCAACAGAAACATGCGGGAGCCAGGCATTTCAATTACTTACATCATGTACGCATTTGTGAATAATCATGACAATTGTGCAGCCGAACAATGCCGAATATGATAATCAACGACATTATAAGATTGAACGTGTTTATTTAAGTGTTTATTTACGTGTGTGTGAGTGTGTGTGTGTGTGTGTGTGTGTGTGTGTGTGTACGTGTGTGTGAGTGTGTGTGTGTACACGTGTGTGTGTGTGTGTGTGCAATGTGCATGAAAGGCGCACCTTCAGAGGCATGTAGCAGAATATCGGAAACACTGCATTTTAGTCACTGAAATCATGACACTGCAAAAATAAGTGCAATGCAGTTATGAATTTGACACATTACATAATCGTGGTTACATTTGATGTCTTCATTTCTCAAAATAGTCAGCATTTTCTGACGTTTTACTAATTTCAGCCACTGGGGTCGTCTTTTTTTTTTCCTTTCGTCGATTGTTATGTTATGATATAAACTTTGCTTGCATAGAAGTGTGTAAGTAATACATGTATTTGCATTATGGTTCTTCACGTGCAGGTTGTTCCTTTATTTATAATCTTACTATATCAGTGTATACGGTGACACATCCCGTATGTCCGCATTATGCGTAAATCTCAACGAAATGTCTTTGTAAAGCTGCGTTTACATCATGTTACCGGAGGCCACGGCAGTCACGTTATAGGCCACCATGGACAAAACGGAATAGACTTGAGACAACGAGGTGGGACGGGATGGGCAAACGTGACAGGCCGTGATTGCCGTGGATGCCGTGTCAGATTTTTAAACTGTCAAACATTTTGACACGGCAGTCCTGGTGCAAAAAGGTACCCAACCTTGGAAAACGGGGTAAACGCAACAAAACGCGACTGCACGTAATAGGCTGTAACAAACCTTGAAGACGGTCTGTAGTGGGAAAATAGACTGAAAAATGTTGTGTAGTCTACCCTGACCAGACGCTGTAGGATATCTTTAGATATCTATCAGACGCTGTCTGATATTTACATGTTCACCTGAGCGAGGACTGGAACGAACAAGACTATAATACGGATGGGGAATAAAGGAGAATATCCCATCTACCCACGGCGCATTACGTTTCGGGCAACGGGGCTGCCATGGTCGCCGGGAACATGGCGTAAACGCAGCGTAAGAAATAAAGTCAAGAGTGTCGGGCCTTGATATTGCTAGCAAAGAATTAGATTATTCAAAAATTTTGAATACTTAGCAATGAAAACCGGTTAGGTGGGTAGCCAAAGTATACTAAGTTGTTGAAAAGAACGCCATATAATTTTTTCTTTCTTTTTTGCTAATTTACCAGAAACGGGAAAGCAAAATTGCCCTATTGAATTTGAACATTGGTGTTGAAGAACTTATCACATCGTTCAATTCAATTTCAATTATTTTTATATTTCTCAATGAAGGAATGTACATCAAATATGATAAAATGAAGTGAATCGTTATTGGCTTGGATGCACAGTAAATCAATGTAAACATATAAAACATAGCGGTCAATCTTCGTAGGTTTGGCACTGTGTATAACGCTAAAGAAATAATGATGGAAACTACTTAAAAGCGAGCTTGTTGAAACGCATATGATTGAAATTCCTTCATTACCTTCATTACCTAACAATAATAGTCAGAGCCTATTGACCGATTCTGTGACGCGCTATGTGTATTTTTGGCATGGGCAGCGCCATACTGGGTGTATCATCCGACCCCACCTCCGCACTCCCCCACCCCTCTCCCTACATTAGCACGCGCGCAGAATGAAAAACTGCTTTAGCCAATAGGCGTCTCGTACTGAGTGCGCGAATGCTTGCTATAGTGCGCGAACCTTTGTTACAAGTGCGTGATAAACATGTTGCCAGGGGGTCGGGGAGAGCAGGGGGGGGGGGGGGGGGGGGTCGGCTGATACACACCGATACACCCACTATGGCTGCGCCCTGTGCCGTAAAATGTCTGCTGCCCTCAACAAACCCGAATCGGTCAATATGAAAGTACGTGGTATGGAGTTCTTCCAGTTTGAGTCGCTTGACATTACCGTGCTTGTAAATGTGCAACGCTCTAAACATCGTCTCTGCAGTATACGTGTACCAAAATTCATGGATCTTTCGTTCCTACAACCTCTAAACAAACCATTTTATACACCCAACAATAGCAATAGTAACAACGACAACAATAACTACAAAAACTAAAGTAATGATAAAAGCAAAGTTCTTATAAAACGCATTTAAGACTTCAAAAGAATTTCAATACATTTTATACACGACATTATACAAAATATATCAACAAAAATTACAATAATTAACATAATTAATATGTTTTATTCTCCCATAACCATTTTACACATACGTCATGTTCGTACACACCAGAGGTCAACGTTACAAATACATCTGTCGTAATTGCATAAATAAGTTCAAAGTCAACAAACATTATGCAATTTTTCTGATTTTGTACAAATAAGTTTTGAATTTCTTTTTGAAATTGTCAATCGGCGTCTGACTTTTCAATGGGTCTGGTAGAGAATTCCAGAGTTTATGGGTGCAGCATTAGAAAAAGCCCTTTCCCCATAAGACTTTTTACGGATGGATGGTATAACGAGTATAAGTTTTGAGCAGAGGATCAGAGACATCAAGGAAGCTTGTATGGGGTTATGAGCTCTGTGATGGAGAATACGGGGGCTGTTACATGTACTGTTTGAAAGTGATGAGAAGGATCAATGCGGTATTTTGAAAGAAAACCAGTGCAGATCTTGAGGGTTCTTGAAGTTTATTAGGCAGAAAGTTCACTTCGCATTCATCAGTTGTTGCAAAAGTAGGGCAAGCCTCCGTCGAGCTTTGTTCTTGCTCAGGAAGCCTTTAGTGAACAAAGCATGCATATTATAGAATTGAACAGAAAGAACAATCTATTATTCACGTTACCGTCGATCGGTGTGCTTATGATTATAGTGACGCAAGCGAGCGTTTCTGGTGAGTTGGTCGCGGAAATTGTCGAGACGTTTACGCCCGGACAGGCGGTGGCGGTGAATGTGGCGGCAGAAGACGGGACACAGGTTTCGATTGGTCTCAGCGCCCCGTCGTTAGCCGATAAGGAAGGTAACAGCTGTACTTGTGTGGCATGAAAGAGAAGTTAAGGGATGGTACAGTATTGGTGGAGATGAGGATTCGGTTTTTTAACTTTTTGCGAGATACCAAGAAACCATTTATGAAATGGTACAGAGCATGCCATTCTAAGAAGAAATCAAAGTTTATTTGATGGAAGTCGGTTTTAGAATGGCTGAGACATCCAAAAACAAAGGAAAACAAAGCGATCGTAATAAAATGTGGGTCCCACAATTTATTAGTATAGCTCTGTTTTGGGCATCTCAGCCATTTCATAACCAATTTTCATCAAATAAACATTGAATTCCTCTTGAAATTACATGCTCTTTCATATTTCTCATAATCTCACCCAAAACTATACAAGCCCCTTAGAATAAAAAAAAAGAGATAAAGATGTTGATGAAGGCCATGTAATAACAGTTTAGTTCCACTTAGTGCCCATTAAAGGAACTGCCAATGCAAATGCTTGTTAGCTTGTGTTTTGAATACTTATGATACTTTATAATCGCTGATGTTGTATGTGGCCGAACGAATGTCTAAATACGTGCCATATACAGTCAACCCAACTAAAATCGAATCCAAAGAAACCAGAGAAAACTATTCCACTATACTTACGTGAAATTTGACTTAAACAATAGAATAAAAATAAGAAGGCGTTAATATCTATGTGGAGTTAAACATCTCTTCGACCTAGCCAATCTACGACTTGTGCGAAGTCGACAAAGGCAAGATTGATAGTATATTTAAACAAAAATACAATTTTTGTTAGGATACAAAAAAAACCTTCCACACTAAGATTATACCAGTGACATCATCTGCCAATCATTGCAAAAGTATACGTGATTAACAAAAGACATTGGAATGCGCCTTTTCTGTAGGCTGAGCATGTAAATTGCATGCTTCCCTGTTATTAATAATTCGGTTATACAAAAGACATTGCAGGAAAATGTGCATGCTATGCTCGGTCTATGGGAAGCTGGTGCACGCCATTGTCTTTTGTTAATCATGTTAGTGCTTATAAAGGGGAAATCCAGTCCAAAAATAAGTTGATTTGATAAAAAAGAATAAAATCTTACGAGTTCAACGGTAAAAATTTGACTGAAATCGGATGAAAAATAAAGAAGTTATGAAATTTTGAAGTTTTGCTAATTTCTGCAAAACAGTTCTTGTACAGTGGATATGAATATGAAAATGAGTGAGCTGCCCATGTCACAACCTCACAATTTTTCATTGAAAGTGTAAAAAAAAATGATGAAAATTCAATGTTTCTATCATTGAAGTCTGAAACATGATGTTATTCCCGGTTTAATAACTTCAGTATAGTGATCAGGTAGATATACCAGGATTTGAGCCTCGGGCATAATTGCGTTTTAATGAAAAACTGGAAATTTCAAAATTTTATGAACAAACTATAGTATATGGCAAGTTGTGAGGTGATGACATGCTCGCTTTGCCATTTCCATATTCATATTGACCGTTCAAGAACTGTTTCCTGAAAAATCAGCGAAACTTCAAAATGCCATAACTTCCTTATTTTTCACCCACTTTCGATCAAAATTATTCCGTTGAACTCGTACTATTTTACTCTTTCTTATCAGACTAACTTATATTTGGATCTGATTTCCCCTTTAAAGCAGTTATTATCCGATGACGTCACTGGCAGAATCTTGGTTTGGATTTCCTTTGTTATCTGTGGATGTACAAAGTAATCTGAAGTTATAGCAATAGAAAAATTGTTATAAGATACATTGCACATAATTTTATTCTCTAGATTCATCGTGGCCATGAGATCAGGGTATAACGAAATTCATACAAGTCAACATGAATTTGCTTTGCATAGTCCCTTTAACAATAAAGAGTTCATGTTCAATTTCTGGATACAAAAAAAAATAACTTGCCATCCCAACTGCCCAATATAATCTGTAAAAGATTAGAGAAGTTTTTTTTTTTTAAATTTGAATTTGTTTAATAGATTAAGATTGATAAGCAGGGGATATAAAGATAAACGGAAGTGAGCAGAAATGAACAGGTTATAGACTGGTGTGAAAATACCAAACACAGATTATATTCCTATTCCACGGATTTACTGATTTATCATACAATTACGAGCCTGGCTCAATGAAGCGATATGACTTTAATATTAAGACGTTATTCATGGTTCGATAGCTCACATGCACTGCGTGATTTGTTATAATCTGTATCATCAGTAATGTAAATGTTAATATTAAAATATACTAAAACTATATAGGCCCTAATATATACTATATTATATAAACATGTTGAGAATTCATGTATTGGCTCAAATATAACGAAGAATCAAGAAATAAACTAGTAATGCATTTTTTTTTTTTTTGCCGTCGAGACTCCTGAAGGAGGTGGAGGCCACCGAAAATTCGAGTCCAATAAACTCATTCTTTATTGGCCAAAAAAAAAAATGCATTGTTAGTTTATTTCTTAATTCTTCGTTACACTATATATTTTATATTCATATATATATATATATATATATATATATATATATATATGTATATGTATATCTATATATATATATATATATATATATATATATATGTATAATATTATATATATATATGGATACATACATACATAACATGTACTATACTGTGTTAAAATACTCTCTTTTAGTTACGCGCCAAACGAAAAAAAAAAAACCATAACACTTGACTCTCCATTCTAACAATTCTCGAAGCCTGCAAGTGGGTCATATTTTACCTGTGTGTTTTATATCAACCTCGAAGTGACCGTGGCCGCGTCAATGATCAAGCCCGATGACCCCGACATACAGGTTGAGGGCGAGACGAAAGGCGTAGTGCTCAAAATCGACTCCGTGATTCTCGATCTCGTCTTCCTCGACAAGAACGGTTCGGCCCTCGTACTCAAGGACGGCGAGACGATTGATATCGTCTTCGATTCCGAGAAACCGGTAGGTGGCATACAAAGCTATTCATATCGTCTCTTTTTTACGGATTAATGCGCTTAGAAACATCAGTATTAAGCGCTATATAGATGTTATTCATTATCATTATTATCATTAGTGCCTGAAATTCAAATCCTGAGCATGCTTGCAGTCGTCGCGACAGCTGCAAGCGAAGCGTCGCTTCAGACATTGTCAAACACGTCAAACACTCTATTTTGCTGCTTCGAATTCCCTAGCGTTTTAACGCTTAGAAACTACAATGACGGCCTTCCATGTCATCACAATCATAAGCCCTTTTTACACTTGTGTTTCTTAACCCCGGACTTTCTCTGACCTAGGACTATCGTTAGTCCCGTGCCATTTTTTCAGCTTTTTACACTGGCCAATTAGTCCCGTACTATCTCTTGTCCGGGGCTAAGGAGAAAACTGACCTTTTTACACTCGTATAGCCCCAGACTTTCCAAACCACATGAATATTCATGATTACGCTGTGCACTGTACACGTACACGCACGCACCGGCAGCACTTGATTACCTCGTTTCTGATTGGTCAGTGGGGGTCGGACTTCGTCTCCGTCGCTTAGCCCCGGATTATTTTTTCGTTCTGTTTACACTCACTTGCTCGGCACCGCAATTGCGGTGCTAACCGTGTTATTTTGCAGGGCCAGATAGTAGGCAGATAGACCTTCTTCTCTGATTTCGTCTCTGCATGCCTCTGTCATTTATTGTCCTGGTTCCCCATAGCACTGTTTCTATTTATTAATCTCTCATAATTCCCTGCATAACTGGATGTGCATAATCTCCTTGTTCCTTTAACTTTTAGAGCTGTGCTCCCAGCATGTTCCAAATCATTGCCATAGTTACAATTTGTACTTACGTGTATTGTTTGCTGGAAAATGAACCCGAACTATACACGACATTTCAAGCGGACTAAAAAACACACCCACACACACACAGTGAAAAGGACGGAACACCCTGTGGCCATCTTCGCAAGACGCTGTTGGGCTGTATAGGTGCCCGAAGCATTCCAATCTTGTCAACATTGACGCTGAATAGCCATTGAAGTTCGTGTGAATATGGCCTCTTGCAAAGGGAAGAATCTGACATTATCTTATCAATTAACTCTGCACTCATGTAATGATGCTTCAAGTGACATTTTTCAAACAACCAAGATGTTAACAACTCTATCACGATCACGACCATCATTTTAGGCGTAGAAACGTCGCTGATGTTGTAGTCTTTTTATACGAATGAACTTATGCTTGTCATTTTGCAGGGAGAAAATGCGACAAGGATTTGTTCATACTACGACGTCGATTCGAAATTGTAAGTCATACCTACACTATTCGACTGCCTTTCTTTCCCTAACTTCACTCACAACATCATTCTGTTTGTATCTAATTTCCAACAACAGGGATCATTCTATATGTCTATCATTTAAGTGCTTTACACGCTAAAATGAGTTTTGACAAGGCAATGTGTTTAGTCGTCTTATTATCAATCATGAAGTGTTTTGTGGTTTGTTTACTATTTCCTTGTGCATACCTTCACGCTATCATATACATTTGTAATTTTCTGAGAAAGATGGTCTACCTACGGATGCTATCCATCGACTTCGACGGCCGCTACGCTGACGTGCACATGCAACCACACCACCAGCTTTGCCGTTCTTTTGCAGTTTTCTGTGAGTATAGCATCAAAAACAACATAAACATTCATCCATGGCTAGTGCCCACTGGCTATTGTGGAATGTGACGCGCATGGTTTGAGGAATTTCTCACACAGGCCCTGTATATAATGACAGATGTCATCTATCCTTCACCTTTATGTAAGTAGCTGATGTCTAATGTATACTTTTGCCACATCTTACAAGCCCAAGTTATGCCAAAAGTTTATAACAAGTCCGGATAATGACCCTCTCCTTAACGCAGTCACTGACAACTATAGCCATTCCGTATTAAAGATCGTTATATGCTAATACTGGCATGTGAGATGCGTTTGTATTTGTTGTACATTTCAATGGAAACAAAATTTCCATGTCCTATGATATATCAACAGAGATGGATCTGAGTCTGAATATAGGTTACCTATACATATTAATCACGTGACTCACAATCGACCGCATTTGAATAATGAAAGGGGTTTTCCCTTGTTTGATATTATACCTCACCTCAGGATAACGTGATCACTGGGACTAACCTGATTGTACAAACTCTTCTAACGAGGGTCCTCAACGCCTTTTCCATCGGTACACTCTTTCTGTCTGTCGTGATATTCGTTTACTTCAAGTGAGTAAATATGCCATATATTCATATTTTGAACAAGATACCCTCTGGTGTCTATTCTATACCAATGCACGTGACCGTGCATCACAACAGCAACAAAAAGTCGAACCACCTGATTTTACGTGAGGGCTCATAAAGGGGAAACGGGTCAAGCAAGTCAATCCCGATTTTTACAAAAGAGCTATACTTCTTCTACATTATTCTAAAGTTCGGGATCAAATATCAACGTATTGGAAAGTCTGCCTCCAACAGTTTTTCTACAACATTTCTTTTTTGAATAGTGGGATTAGATATGTCTTAGAGCCCCCTTTTGATTTCTTGAAAATCCTTCACACACTCTTTACTCTCAACTCTAATAACTTTTGAAAGGATAATGCTACTGCTTTTGAAGTTCATATTATTCACAAAGAGAATGTGTTCATAGAGTATGCTCAATTTCAGTTTAACCTGAATGTCCCTTAATTGTT
Source organism: Diadema antillarum (assembly GCF_040938485.1). NCBI lineage: Eukaryota > Metazoa > Echinodermata > Echinoidea > Diadematoida > Diadematidae > Diadema > Diadema antillarum. The sequence continues at coordinate 454,494 of NW_027271996.1, forward strand.
GTTGCTCCAGTGGTTTACATACTGTTTTTTTTTTGTCCCATTCATCACACAGCGACTCAGCGAGAACAGCTTCGCAAAGATTAAGCGCTTGAATACTGGTATAGACCCTGTACTTCAGAGCCTCTTTTCTCTGTCCACACTTTCCAGAGTGTGTGCTTTCTTTCCAATATCTGGGTAGGTTAGGAACGTCCACTTGAGTTGAGTTTTATATCATTTTAAAGCTTAGAGTCCGTTTTTTGAGAATCTACCCTTAACCACAAATTCATGTTGGCGACTTTTTTAAAATATATTTTTGGTTTTGTGATGCAGGGCTACGTATATTCGATGTTATTTCTTTATATTTTTTTTTTTAATTTCTGTTCAACCACGGAGGCTCTACCACTCGGACCAGGTCAAAGTTCACATCTCGTTAGCTATTTCCCTGGCATTGGCTCAGACTCTCATGCTCTTCATGGACCAAACTACAAGGCGGGTGAGTATGCAGGCAACCAATCGAGACTCGAGTCGGCGCCATGTTCCTGCTGAGTTGCGAAGGCACGGTTGGAATGCATGAAGAAACATGAGAAAAGCAAGGAAAACACACCAATACACACACACACACACACACACACACACATGTACATGTATATTAATTATAATTATGATTACATATTATTCACTTATTTCACATTTCTGTCGGTGGTAACCCTTCCAGAAAAACTATAGTCCAAGTGATACATTCTTTTTTAGAAATAGAATTAGCATAATCGGAGACTATGCCAAGCATCAAACAATCTGCCATATTTTTTTTATGATTTTGGCTGTAGAAAACGCTAAAGGTTGAAGAAGGGCAAACAGAAGCATGGTAACTATTGGAAGTGTCTATGTGTGTATGTACAATAGACGCTCTATACAGACGCTACGAGCCGAGGCGTCTCTTGGCAACATAGAAACTTAACTTTGGAGACAAAATGGTGCTCAGTAGTCACCGCTTCTTCCATTCCCGACAGTGTGATATCGACATACACGGACAGTGTACTGATAATTGTCAAAAGCAATACAATATATAGTAACCATACGTACAGATCCATGGCAATACACTGTTATTGATAGAACATTGTCATTCATAATATTATTATACTTTGGGTGTTGGGGTGCGAACAGGTGGTAATGTTTTCTTTCTTTGTTTGGTTTTATATATCATAGTAGTAATTTAGTTTTGATTCGCTTTGAGCTGCATGAGAACGGGAAGATGGTGGCATGATAGATCAGATCCGCTGCATCATTTATACTATTATATTATGTTTTGCAATCTCAGGTTTCATAATCATTGTATTATAATGTTTCTGTTGATACTATACTAGTTCATGATTGTGAATATTATGTGTTTATAATGTACAAGCAGGGCCTCCATCATCCATGAACAGTTGTGTTCAACTCATTGATGGAGCCTTGCACCTGTGAGAAGAAGGCAAATGAGTAGATAAATTAATGAATAGATAAATGAATGGATAAATGAATGAGTAAACGTGTGTGTGTGTGTGTGTGTGTGTGTGTGTGTGTGTGTGTGTGTCAGTGTGTGTGTGTGTGTCAGTGTTTGTACGATGATTTAGGAAACGTGCTCCTGTAAACCTGAGATGAAAGCTTAAAAGTAAGAAAAGATCGAGAACTCCATTTCAAATGATTTGCGACTCTTATCTCTCTTTCTTTCTATCTATCTATCTATCTATCTATCTATCTATCTACATCTCTCTCTTTCTCTCTATTATGATTCTATCTATGTCTATCTGTCTCTCTCTCTATCTATCATGATTCTATCTATATATTCATGTATCATGATTCTCTCTCTCTATCTATCTATCATGATTCATTCTATCTATCTATCTATCTATCTATCTATCTATCTATCTATCTATCTATCTATCTATTTTGATTCTATTTATCTACCTATCTATCTTGCAGACAATGTGCAAAGCCATCGCCGGATTGCTGCACTATCTGATGACCGTCTACTGTGTGTGTATGCTGCAGGAGGGAATCCTGCTGTCGCGCAAGGCGTCTAAGACCCAGAAACCCCCCGTCAAGGGATGGGTGCTCGTGCTCACTGCCTGGGGTGCGTGTCCGACCAATATCAGGGCCCCGTTTTATCAAAAGATAAAATCGATTTTTAAGTTCCTTACCACACAGGCTGCCATAGACTTACAGTTGAAATAAACTTTAAAATCAATTTTAACTCTTCATAAAACAGGGCCCATAACAATCAAAAAAGAAAAATGAAAACATTAAAAAATCAAAATTATTCAAAAAAATCACAACAAATTAAAGGGGCATTCCAGACGATTTTCATAATTTCACATCATGTAGTACATAAAGCGACAGCTCTATAAGTAGTATGTGTAGATTTGTGGAATTAATTGTGGTCCTTGAGCAGAGAAACAATACTTTGAAAAACCTTAAACAAATTACACTGAACAATGATGAAGACATAGGAGGCTCACATATTTCAGAAATGTAGCAGTGTAATTCCATTACAATACCACTTGCTTGCGAGTTCACCTGTGCATATAATCTATTCTTTTGTTCTACTTCCTTGAGCCCCAATTCATGCATTCTTATGGTGAGGCTGTCATGTCACCATCCTTGTTCATTGCAATTTGTTATAAATTTTGAAAACATTCTTTATTCTTCACTCCAATCATTATTATATCTTGAAACTCTGTACTCAATATAACTAATTTACACTTGTTCGAATGTAAGAATCTGAAAATCATCTGGAGGTCTCCTTTAAAACCACCAGCACCACTTAGAATACAGACGCTGTCAGCAAGAGCAGTATTAGGGAGCTTTAGATTTTGACACGCGGACGTTTGAGACGACGAGTGCGCTGGACGTTCTCCTCTCCCCTGCGTCGTGCTGAAAAATAGCTTTAGATTACGCTGGGACACAACGTATAAAAAATAAAATCGCGCCTCGTAGTATGATCGGTGCATGAAGTAGCTCTCTACGTTGCAAACTGTGCGGACGTAAAAATAGCCCAGTACGCGTAGTGAAAAGCTCAGGCGACGCAAGCTAAAAAAGATCGACTTGACGCGCGCTTCTGCGCATGCTCAAAACATTTTTTTTTCCCCTCTGAACGTCCGCGCGTCAAAATATAAAGCTCCCTATCACAGCTGCGAAAATCATGAAGTCGGTAGTCATACCGCCACCAATATCAACTCATCCTCAAATCCTCATGCAACTATAGCTCACGCCAATGCCCCTACCGACTTCGATATATGTATAATATTCATTTTTACAGCTATCCAAATCCAAATCCGTATAATGCATGCCCAAGTCTTTATCAAATATCTACATCCATGTTCGAATAAATACCAATATTGATGACCATGATGCTTCTTTATACAAAATATCTTTTAAAAAGCCTCCACATCCAACTATTTGTATAATCATAATCCATGTCCATATTCATATTCACAACATCTACATCTACATCTACATTTACATCGATATCCATACAACCGCCATATCCATATCCGTATCCATATCCTATTGTCTTATCATTATCAACATCAATATCAATATATACATATATTATTAATTCATATCAATATAAATATGTGTTTCCCTACTTCTCACTCATATCCGTAACCAAATCCATTTCCATACTCATTATCATACTCATCGATATCCCTATATTCATATTATATGATCATACATAGCACCTTTATGTTTATCAACATTTACATAATATGTACCTACATTGGTATCCACATTATATCTACTCACATCCATATCCATGATATCCATATCTTAGTCTATATTCATATTGATAGCAATACCTACCTCCATATCGGCATGCACAACCACATCCAGAACCACAGATAGCCAAAGCTATACACTGTATGTACATTCTGATTCAGATATCCATAAATTATCCATACCCACACCGATACTACCCACTCCACGGCTTTTGCCATTTTCAACTGTTTATAACATCATTAAAACCGATAATGCCTTTGCTTGTCCAGGTATCCCGCTGGTGATGGTAATTACCCTCATGTTCACCATGCCGGATGGATACGGATCCGACACAGTGTAAGTTAATCTGACATTTGCTGACACTTTGGAATATACTACGTGCATTTGCTGACATTATTTTTGGAATTCTATTGGATTGTGATATTACGGAGCTTGTGGAACATTTAGGCATAGTCTCTGAAAAGTTGCATTTTACAAAGACGGCAGACTGTGGTAATTATTTTAATAATCATCGCGTTCATCTGGGAGGCTTATGGCTTGTCGGAAAGTGAAAATTAGATTGAATTTGAATTTGAATTTGAATCTCAAAATCAGGGCCCCGTTTCATAAAAAGTTGATATGACAGCAACTCTTGCTGGAATGGCAATTGTCATGGTAATGGCAAGAATCCAGCTTCCTGATTGGCTGTTGCTATTGGAAGTTGCCATTCCAGCAAGAGTTGCTATCCTACCATCTTTTATGAAATGGGGCCCAGATTGTGCGTGATGCATTGATATCCGAATTGTTCTGCATATCCATTATTGTGAATTACCAAATTTGGATTTAGTCAATAAAAATCTTTTTTAATTATATCCTAAACAAATCATTTAATCAGCTCATCCTTCTCTGTTTATTAATTTCTTTTTCTTCTTAGAGAGGATAATGTTTGTGCAACATGCGTTTTTGCGTTGTATGAAAGTGGGATATGTAATTTCTGTCCAGACTGAATCGCTTTCATGTATAGCAATATTAAATGTTTTTGGTTGTGTGTAGGTGTGCAGTGTAGATTGTGCTTATGATTTTGAATTGTGATGATGCTTGTGTAATTTGTGTGCATTAATGAGTACGCGTGTAGTGTGTGTGTGTGTGTGTGTGTGTGTGTGTGTGCGTGTGTGTGTGTATGCGTGTGTTTGTGCGTGTGATTGTGGTTGGAGGGTTTTTGATGTTTTGGATAGTTGACAGTATATTGTAAGAAAGGGCAGGAAGAATTGTTTTGGGGATGGGTTTTACTTTTCTGATAGATAAGCGTCCATTTATGGGAGTTGATAGTTTGCTGTACTAGTTATTTCATTTCATTTGCAACCATGAAAACTGAAATGCATGTCTCATATGTTATATGTGTGTATTTATTTCCAAGTGCGGAAATGTTGCTAAAGGAACTATTTTTCTTACGTTAAACAGAAATACGAAATTGGATTGCTGTTTTTGGTATCAGTTGGGTGGAAGTTAATTTATAATTGAAAAAAATAAGAAGTGATTGTGTATGATGGCGATGTTAGAGTGTCTTTAGAGAGACGTTGATTGTACACAATCGTCAAAACATACATCATCTGCGTTAGACTGATACAGTCGTTTGGTTTTTCTTATCCACAGCTGTTGGCTGACGGTAGAAGGCAAGACAATGTGGATATTCGTTGCCCAGATATGCGTTGTTGTGACGGTAAGTAGATTGAGATTGGTCGGCCCCATGGAAAACGCCATAGTCATACAATCAGATCCTACAAGACCTTGCACAAAAATATAAAAAGCCGCTAAGTCAGTGCTAAATTAAATGTTAGAGATTAGAATCTAATGGGCGGGGGGGGGGGGGGTATGAATGATGAACGTTTTCATCAGTTTTCTTCGAGATTACTGTTCTTTTTTTAACTACCTTTGATAATTTTTTTCGCATGACAGTCCTATACCTTATCTTTGTCAACTGCTTCTTTCTTTGAGAATATAGATGCGGATTGTGGATATCAATTGATCTGATCATTGTGCAGCGATGTTTCTATCTACATTAGATAATTACAACATGAAACCTTCAGCTACGCGAAGAGTACGTCCTTTTACCAGTCACTTACCGGATGAAATAGTATGGCTTCATCGTCACGGTTGGGTTACGAGGTCGGGTTGATAATTTAGTCCTACTCCATCCATGCACGTGATTGACAATTGCGAATGCTCTGAACAAGAGTTTTAACCCATGAGCTTCGGCTTGTATGATGGATAATAGATTGCATGTTTTTTATGTTAATCGTAACCATGGCTTTCGGTAGCCATGGTAGTGAGGATAGGGTGGAAATGGTCACCGTTCTATGGTGAGACAGTTGATTGATGTTGATGCCCAACATCATTTCAATCTATACCAGTATTACATGTATACTTTCATACGTATTATAAATGAGTCAACTATTCTCTCTTATGTGTTCGTCTAATAGGCCCTATAGATTACAACAGAAACACAAACCTGATACTCGTCATATTACGAGCTATTCAAGATGGAGCACAGAGGTCTGGTGCGGTATGGCAATGGTATAGTTGACATGGCTATCGCTGGCTATGGGAAGTTCCAGGGTTCGAATACCGCTCGCTCCGTATACCTCTGATTATATTACGATGTCTCGCCCATAATGTCCCTCTTCAGACAGGTGTATTAAAACGTATATGCCTGGCATTGCTAGATTCAGTAAAACCTGCCTTAGCGGTATCCTGTCTATAGCGGACACCTGCCGTAAATGGCCAGTAAAAAAAAAAATCCAACAGCCACGTTAACGACCCTATCTATAGTGGAAACCTGTCTTTAACGGCCACTTCTTTCGTCAGGATTTTAGACAGGATTGACTGTATTACAAAATGGCAAGACTCTCTGATCGACAAGTGTCAACACTGTAAAGAGGATAAACGCTCTTAACACACACACACACACACACACACACACACACACACACACAAACACTTTATATTGCTCATGATATATACTCCCGAATATCGCAAATGTATTTTCTTCTTCTTCTATTTTCTTTTGCGGCAACAGGTAAGCAGCGTGTTACTGTTCTCGATTATGCAGACGTTCGTTTCCCTGAAGGCGAACAAAAAGAAGAGTGACAGCGATAAAATCAAGTGAGTTTTGGGCGAAAAGGCAAAATATACTCTTTCATTCCTTGTATATCATCTTCTCATGACGATTCTGTTTCTCTGTTTTTGTACTGATTTTGTTCTCCCAGGATTTTCAAATTGATTTCAACAGGAGAAAAAACCAAAACCCTCCAAATCAACATCAACGACAACAGAAATTTGAAATAATGAGTCAAAGACGACCTTTTTTTTTTTAAACACCAGGGTTTGCACATTTGCTTGATTACTGGCAACAGAAATAACGATGTTTTTATTATTTGATGAATGTAAACGTGACCAATACCATCGTTAAACGAAAACAGAATCCTAGAAACTCAATAACTTGCTGGCTTTGGCCTGAATGCAACAAAAATGGCTTTTGTATGTGTGTGTTACTGTCTTTGTATTTAGTTGATTTAAACATCTTTATCTAAATCATATTTAAATCATATTGATCGGGTATCATAGATGAGCATGCTTTCCATGTTGACTGGTTGAGTTAAACCTACCATTCCCGTAACCTCGTGTTCACTGGTCTTTCACCCCCGTCAGAGCAACAGTCCGCGCCGTACTCATCATGATTCCACTCCTTGGCTTGGTGTGGACTTTCAGCATCCTTCAGGCTGCCACGCAGGACATCTTTATGCAGTACCTCTTCATCTTACTCAACGCACTCCAGGTAATCGTATGGCCTCCAATCAAGTCACTCCAATCAAACTCATAAATATTGATAATCATAAAGCATCATTGATGCATGAAAACGAAGTGAAGTGATATAATGAAATGAAGGAACCAGTAACTCATTCATTGAAACAATCAGATTCTTTGGAAACTTAGATTTATTGTTTTGTTTTTCGATTTTTCCCCTTTTTGAACGAACCAAAAGTGTGTGTGTGTGTGTGGGGGGGGGGGGGAGCTGCAGTCCCCCAACCCCCCGCCCCCGGTTCCCGCGGCCCCTGCTGGTCATTCCTACTTCAACTCAGTATGCTCTTGATGATAATAGCATATGGTCTGCTATTCTACTCTATACCTTCGGTAGTAAAAATACAATCAGAATCATCAGCTTTTTGCCTTTAAGCAAAAAGAAAGTGGTTTGACCTGAATAATTATTACCGAACACAGCTCTGAAAGAAAGTACTTGTAATGAATAGTTTAATTATCATCATCATTATCATCATATGATAATCATGATTATTATTAGTGTTATCACTCTATTGCAATCGTGACTGGCAGCAGCATTGCTATTACACAATTAAACATCAAAATATTGTAACATGAGTACAAATGAATTTACTCAATACCATTTCAAAGTCATACAATCTCGAAATTACAAATCACTGTACATAATAGACTAAAATGATGAAATTGATGAAATCTAAAGTCTTTTTTTCATTACCGTACTGCAGGGACCTGTGTTCTTTGTGTTCCAGTGCCTGTTGCATCATGAGGTATGTAATTGGTTCTGACATCTCATAATTATTCAGTCACTATTATTTGTAGGGCATTTCGAGGGAATGCATTTCGAACAAAAGTCACTGAGAATATTGAGCCTGTTTTGGTACAGTGATTCCGGTTCTTTAAGTAAAAATAGAACCCAAACGTAGGTGTGAATTGATGGAATGCAACAATATTAAAAGAACGCATCAGTGACGTTTGGGGAAAATTGGACGTTTCGTGTGCGTTTTTCATCAAATTTTGTGGATTTCCTTTTATATTCTCTTTATAATGCTGTCTATACATGACGTCACAAACGTTGCAGTCTGAATTCTTATGCAGCGATGGCTGCACCGAAACCGTAAAAATTCACAAAGTGTTGCAACGGATTGGCCAATTTTTCTCACACTTCCCTGCATGGTGTGTTCTACTTAATTGCTACATGCACTCAATTAATATGTATGTTTGGGTTCCATTGTACTTTAAACGCTTGATTGTGACTCTCGAATGTAGTTTGTAAGTCACCTCTTTGATTAGAAAATAAATCTTTTGAGGATTTTTCTTTATCCTGAGCAACCTAACAGAATACAACAATCAACCCAAAGACAGTAGAAGATGGGACAGAAGATGGGACATACTCAGTTTGTTTTAATTAACGAACCTTGTTTCATTTGCGGATTAACGAACCTCATTTCATTTGCGGATTTAAAGAACCTTGTTTCATTTTCGGATATGACAAAAATTGTTTCATTTGCGGATTTAACGAACCTTGTTTCATTTTCGGATATATCGAACCTTGTTTCATTTTTGGATATAACGTACCTTGTTTCATTTTCGGATAAAAGGAACCTTGTTTCATTTTCGGTTTTAACGAACCTTGTTCCATTTTCGGATTTAACAAACCTTGTTTCAATTTCAGATATAACGAACCTCAGAGACAGAGAAGGGGGTAGGAATTTTACGCAAGTCTACCATGGACATGATAGAAGCATACTAAGACAATTGCGGCAATGAATGCATTTTGCTCTACTTCTCTCAACTATGTCCCCTTATAACCTATAGGTTCAGAAGGTGATTTGCCGCAGTCGTAACAAGGTCGACGATTCGTCGAAATGGGCAATGAGCACCTCGTCCACTGCTATGACGGAGAAGAAGTCGGGAAAGTTCGACAAGGAATTTTAAGCACCTGCCCTCACGTCATACCATAAACTGGTTCAACGAATGACCTAACAGCTTTTGTTTGTTTGCTTGATTCTTTGCTTGCTTGCTTGCTTGTTTTTGTTTCTTTGTTTTGTGCATGGTGGAGCGAGTGCACGGTATCCAGTGCAGGTTTGATTAAATTCAAATGCAATTTCAAACTGAGTACATTGTTTTTCAGTGGAACTTTATTAAATAAGCTCACATGACTCACTTAAAGGGACTGTACAGTACTGGTTGAGGTGGGGATTTATGTTTGAACATTCCTAAGTGAGATACTGAGAAACCTCTTATGAAATACAGAAGAGCATGTAACTTTAAGAAGGATTGAACATTTGTTTGATGAAAATTGGTTTTAAAATGGCTGAGATATCAAAACAAGTGATAAAATAAAACGCGACAGGCCACGCCTTATATTAGGATCTCTTTGTTTCACTTTGTTTTTGGATATCTCAGCCATTTCAAAACCGATTTTCATCAATTAAACTTTTGATAGCCCTTAGAATACATGTATGCTCTTTGACATCTCATAGAGTGGTTTCTGAATATCTCGCAAAACGTTAAAAGCTAAATCCTCACCTCAACCAGAACTGTACACACCCTTCAAGAGTATAACTTCTGAGAAAATCACACATTTCAGACGGAACACACCGAGGTACATAGTCAAACGAATAAAACGCATTTCTAGTTAATAACATACTAGGTACAACTGCAACGTTGTGGTAAGGTTTTGTCGAACGCACTGATCTCTATAACGTAGGGGAAAGGCACTGTATAAAACCATTATCATAATTGCACAGGGACGCACATATCAAACTCTCAATATTGTTAATTGATATTGTTAATATCAATTTGGGCAATTTCATCACAGACGGGGTTCCATGTTTTCCATCGTCTGAGATTGTGCCATGGGTTAAACGCCATTCACATAAAGTGATACATCAAGTTGAAATCGGCAATATGGCGTCAACAATCACGTGGTGAGTAGGCTAAACTTTTGTGACAAACGCTGCCGTTATTGCGTATTTCACAGATGTTAACACTTATGTACAGTGCACTTGCAGTGAGACTATCAAAATGTGGTTCTGGATCTTTATCATGTATATTTCTTACAAATCGAAATACTGATATCGAGGACAATTTTAATTTTTCTTTTAAGCTCATATTGTGATCATTCATCGTCCGCCGTGCGTTAACTTTTTACATCTGCAGCTTCTTCTTGAAAACCCTATGACAGATTTTCACTAAACTTGGAAGGTATTGCTCCAAGGGTGATAGGATCTGTTTTTAGTTTTGTTTTTGTTTGTTTGTTTGTTTTGTTTGTTTGTTTTTGAAGAAGCACCATGTATCCCTCCTTGGGATTCCCCCCAATTAAGGAATCTATTAACATCTTCTCTAAAGCCAGAACTGAAAGAGCTTTAGTGCGATGATTAAGTACATTGATGACTGTAGGTTCAAGTTTGTTCATGGCGAATCCGGAGGTGCCCCATACTCTTAAGGGCCAGCTAGAGCGGGGGGGGGGGGGGGGGGAGGGGAGGGGGGGCGGCAATTTTCACATTTTCATCTTCTTCTCGAAAATGCATAATCAAATTTTTACCAAACTTGACAGGTATTTTCGCTACGACGATAGAATTTGTACAAATGGGCATCATTCCCCACTTGGGGCTCCCAAGGAGGTCCAGAACCCCCAAATTAGAAAATTCTAAAAGAAAACAAAATCTTCTAAAAGACTAATAATACCCTGAATGAATTAATGTACGTTAGTGAGTGTACTTGCAAATTTGCTTATGTCAGATCCAGGGGAGACCCCTTCGGGCCGGGACAAAATCTGGGGCCAGTGTCCACATTTTGATCTTCTTCTTGAAAACTTGGCAGTTATTATTGCCAGTGTAAAAGAATACGACAAACGAACACCATACCCTCATGGCGGTCCCGCAGAGCTCCCCCTGTTTTGCTGTGTTCTTCTTGGATGTATAGTCTGCAAGAATGTGTGGAAAAAATAAACATGCGATTCTTGGGTTAGCGCGAGTCCCCCTGCTCTCTCTTGTTATATTTTTCATGTGAATTTCTCACATTTCGCATTACAAAATCAGTTTGCACATGATTGTGTTTGGTAAAGATTGTGATCGTTGATATGATTCAGAAGTAGAAATATACAATATATTGCTCATTTCTTAATGGTATCAGATTTTTCATGGATTACAGATCCATGTTTTTATGTGATATATTTGGTAAGGTGCATAGATATTCAAAAGCAAAGTTCTCAATTGAGTTTTGTTCATTTTCAATCTGTACATAATTATCTGCAAGTGTGTGTGTCATTTTCATCGCAGCCATTCTACGTTTTATTGAATGCATTTTTAGGGATAGAGAGTTTTGTGTAAAAATGTTTACATAGTCCAATTCAAATGGTGATGTTCATGTAATCAACAACTGTAGACCAGAGATAACTACTATAAAGGCTTGTATAAATGTTGTCTATACTTAAAATCCTTTATGAGTATGGGTGTGTTTGTGTGTGTGTGTGTGTGTGTGTGTAAGTGTGGGTTAGTGTGGTGGGATGCTCGGTTTTACAGGACTTTGTGCCTTATCTATCCTTATTTCGCCGTCGTGTGTGAACAGAAATAATTCAAGCTGCAATTTCAGTCATAGGATAGAACCATACGACGATCCACTTTATGCACTTGGACTTTCAAAATACAACTTTTTAGTAATGTAAAAATTAAGCAAAGTAATAAAGTAATTTCTGTAATGTTTTAGTAACGTATCAATAAGTGTCATTTAACAATTGTACAGCCATGATTAGATTTAAGAGAAACACCAACTTGCTGGTAACATAGATTTAAGAGAAACACCAACTTGCTGGTAACATAGATTTTTAAAATATCCTGTTATTGTTTGAAATATACCCAGGTGTTTACACTAAAATCTTCAAATGTGAAATTTTGGTGGCCGGAAAGAGATATTTTGTGGACGAAAAACAACAACAACAACAACAACAACAACAACAACAACAACAACAACAACATCCAGAAATATAGAATCTATCTTCTATGTTTATATCGTGTTTAGGTCTACATTATATTGCAATTATGTTGTATATAATCTAAATGTTTTCTATCGTTGCATCCTGTTTAGAATCATGATCATAAGTGCCGGCCTTATAAACTTCAACAAATCGTTTTTCTTTTTCAATTTATTTGTGTATCTTGCTATCATTTCGCTCTCATAATTAACTTCATCATTATTGTATTGATTAACAATTAATATGGATTTGATACAGGTGTTGATTTGTCAAATAATTATCATAGAGATTGGGAGGAAAAGCATCATGAAGCTATGTAAACTAAAGATAATTCATCCAGCAACTAGAATTTCCAGAATGGTATCAATTCCCTTTTCGTACGCTATAATAGCCCCCACCTCCCCTCCCCCCCCCCCGATCGCATTTGATTCAGGTTGCAAATTCACCCATGAATATGCTTAAAATCATAACATTATTTCATAGTAAATCTATTATCGTGATGTAGCAAAAATTTGATAACATCATCAAGTCAAAAAAATGGATTTATAATCTTCTTCACAACCCCTGAACTCGTAGGTGAAGCAGCTGAACATGACACCATTACCTGACAATTTCCAGGCCGCGCTAGCCCAAGGGCAATTTCGTTTACTCGAAGTACCTCTTGCTGAGTTTTATCGATGTATGCACTTCATAATCAAAAGTGGGAATTAGAAGTGTTTAATAGGATATGTATCTCTAACATCACCTTGTTAAAATTTGTGCAAAATAATTTACAATTTTTGTGATTAATGTCTGTTAAATCTCTCGGCAGAGATGAGAAAAGAGTTTGCTCTTAATTGCATAAAGTTCATGGAGTTGCACTTTAACTATTTGATAGATTCTAATTTATTACCACTTTGCATAAAAAAAAACAAAGCAGTACCGAATTTCAATGATTATAATGATACAGTGACATTTGGTAGGATGTTCTGTGATACAACTGACCTACGCATATGCATCAAATGTAATAACTCGAAAATTTTTTAAATCACTGCTCCCGAAGGTAAACAATACCTTTAAAAATTTAAGACATTTCAGACTCGAAGATCTCAAATATTTTCTATAAATCGTCGATGCTTTGTTGATTGTTATGTAAGGCTTTGTTTACAAGAATCTTAGTTGCCGATTTGGCCACCAAAAATTGACAATTTTGGGTCCCACTGGACCACCGCTAATGTCGAGCCCTGGGCCCTGTTTTATGAACAGTTACAATTGATTATATAATTCATTTCTGTCATAAGTCTGTGGCAACCTGTGTGGTAAGGAAATTCATAATTGATTAGACCTTTTGATAAAACGGGGTCCTGGTATACAATTAGCATGAATCTTGGATGTTTCAATAAGTAACTGTCATATGCACGATGTATATTATCTGGTTTAGCACAATCAGGCATGCGCAATGATATTGAAATGCAATACTTGAAATACACCAATCGCCTTTTGCACTCAACCGTCCCCATGTTTAAATATCTATTAGTGTCGTCAATAAAGTATATTCTTTTGGCCCAAAACATACCGTTGCCGTGTCTAGTATTAAAAGAGTTATATGTCTCTTGAAGAGCATTACACACAGTGTTCTAATAATTGGCCTCAATAATAGAGTATATAAAACAATCCCGTATACAAATAAATTGTATCCTTCGCATTAAATGCTGAGGTTTTGTGATAATCGAGCAACGCTTGAAAGTGAAAAGGGGTTACTTTTCAGTTGCTAGATTATAAGCCAAACACCAGGATAAAAAGAGAGAGAGACGTGATATCAATGTGCACATAGTATGGAAGAGTTGTAAAATGGTGACATAATTGCAACTTAAAAGCTTGGTGAAATTTCCAGCACTTTTTAGTTTTTCGATTTCTAATTTCATATGCGATTTTAATCAGTGAAACTTCTATATACCATTCTGCATATCACAGCTAACATGAACAGTGTGTGGAATTGCTCTTTAAATGAATCATGTCATTGAATGCGAATGAATGGAGACATCAGACCATGTTTCACAAATACTTTTTGTGTCTACTTTGCCAGTGCATACATTGCGAGGAAGCGCTCATTATTATGACGGACGGTTATGGAGTTGATACGTCACTGGCCCCACTTTAGGGATAAAGATTTAAGATTTAATTTTGACTATCATAATATGCATGTGTGTGTGTGTGTGCGTTTGTGTGTGTGTGTGTGTGTGTGCGTGTGTGTGTGTGTGTGTGGGTGTGGATGTATAAGGGGGTGACTAGCTTACAAATGAAGCAGACATAATGGCTGTAACTGCATGGGGAAAAGGGGCTATATAGTTCTGGCATCTTTAGACTCAGAGATGATCGAGTTTCAAGATGGCTTAGTATTTTGTTTAATAGATAAAGCTGTGTTGAATGATCACAATCAAAACCCAACGAAACTTGAATGGGACTAGTATTCGTCAGAAATTTTGAATCAAACTTTAAAGACAAATTCGCAAAAGATTCTAGTGCAATATACGTGACCTGCTGAACGCTTTCATTGACACAAAACGTTTTGCCAGTTGCATGGGAATTAAATTGCTCGCACACAAATATATTATGGGAGATAGTTCGCGTTGGTAACATCATGGTAGTGAAGCAACAGTGACGCTGCTAAATTTATAACCTTACTGCGCAATGAATGTGCAGTGACTAACTGAGGACAATATTCACCTCTGCATAAATTGACAGTAATTTGATTTTGTTGAAAGGCTTTTATTGCAGGTTTAATATTGAGCCCGAAATGCGTGGGTGTGTGTGTATGTGTATGTATGTGTGTGAGGAAGTGTGCTTCAACAGCTCCAGTCACGCCCCCCCCCCCCCCACACACACACAGCCCCGAGACCTATGCTTTAAATATTCATAATCATGGGCATTCGTATGACACCCCACGCTCGGACTGCACGGAATTAAAATGCCCAAAAATAATTGGCAATCTATATGCTCACAGTCAATTCACTTTCTTCACAGTGTTTTGTCGATTTAATATAGCATCGCTCCTCAACGGAAACGTTGTGTTTAGTGTATTTTTTACCTGCCGTATTGATATCAGATACATATCAAAACAGGTTGTGAGGAGAAATGGACAAAAAGACAAGTTCAGATATGAACAATGCATTGTTACAAAGTGAAATACAACTGTCCTTCAAATTTTCAGTTCAATCGTATTTTGCCACCATGACAATTATGCTGATGCTGAATATCTCAATGAATATGATTACATTTACACACATATTGTATATTATATAATGTGTGTATGTATGTATACAATTCAATATGTGTGCGCGCGCACGCATGTGTGTTTATAAATGTGAATGTGTTTTTGTGTAGAAAGTATAGCTCTTACACATCAAATCATTTAAACGACGTAACATTGGCATTTTTAATATTTCAAGGTTTTTTTTTCTTTAAAAACAACCTAATGACGTACTGTCATCGTTTTGCCTCTAGTGCAACGTCTATTTCCGTCTAGCTTTCAGCACCGACATTTCAGGGGCAAAAGCTTTTACAGCGCCGTCTAGAGTTTCCATGACAACTGCTTTCAGGGACACTGCAGTATTCACGCAGCACGATGAATATTGCACGAGAGTACTAGCGAGTTCATGGACCAGGCAAGCATAAAATAAAAACAAAAACAAAACAAACAAAAAGAACAAAACACACACACACACACATACACACACACACACACACACACACACAAAACAAAACCAAATACGCTTGTACACGAAAGTCTAGTGCATTCTCGAGAACAGAACGTCCTTATATTGATGGGTGCACGTCACTGGTTCGACACCCACGAGTCATACAGCCCACGAGTTATACAGCTCGCACAGATCACGAGTCATACAGCCACGAGCTACACACTAAGTGAACAAGGCCCATGGGCTCGACATGAACTGAAATAGGCCCATGAGCTATTACGGTCCACAAGCTACAATGTAGATACCAGCAAACAAGGCCCATGAGCTCGACATTAGGCAAACAAGGCCCATGACGCGGCTGTATGACAAATGTCGAGCTAGTGGACTTTATTTGCCTAGTGTCGAGCTCATGGGCCTTATTTGCCTATATAATAGTGTCTAGCTCATGGGTCTGTTTTATACTTAGTGCCCAGCTCGTGGCTGTATGACTTGTGGACTGTACGACTCGTTGGTGTTTGGCTCATGAACACCTCCCCCTTTTTTTCAATGTCTAGCTCGTGGGCCGTATGACTCATGGGTTTTGAGCTCGGTGGCTGTAACACCATATTGATCAGTCTATGATATCTAATGATTGCTTTATAACTACAATGCCTCTCTTCATAAAGGTATGAAAATGGGTTCCCGGCAATGCGGGATTATAGTGATGTAACCACTTTATCAAATTTCACAAAGCACAGATTGCTGATAGTAAAACATCAGGCAATTTTCAAAAATCTAATCCTTTCCATATACACCCTCTTACGGTAATCCCCTCTTACGAGTAGTGAGATGGAAGGTTGGTTTAAAATATCTCAGCGAGGCCCCAAACCTACTTGGGTGGACGGGTGGTTCAAGATATTATTACGGAAATACCCGAAAAAGATTTTTGAATAGTAATCTCGGGACAGGATTAGAAAGATCCTGAAATGTAAATGAAGTTTGACAATTCTATCGCTTCTAGATGACTAGATAAAAAGAAAAAAAAATGTGGAAAGAACAAACAAACCTAGGATTCAACCACGACAGGAAGAAATATTTTGCTATTAAAAGCCACTCTGATTTGGGTTTCGCATTTTTTTGTGTGTGTGTGTACTATGAATTGCATTGGCTCATATATATATATATATATATATATATATATATATAACTACTTCTACATCTTCACATTACCACTATTCGCCTCACCTCTGCCACCCCCCCCCCCCCAAAAAAAAAAAAAGAACTCGAAGGGAGTATGGCGCTGAATTTCTGAAAAAGAGAAGAGATGAATTGTCTATGAACATTAATCTGAACTAACGAGCTCTTGACATCATTATCTCTATCAACGTTTACCCTTGGCGCAAGTGATTGCCCGTACTTGGACAGAAGAGGACGCTATTACGCTAGTCCCACTCTTCACGATGTACAGATTTTCCACCAGTTTAGGGCAAAATTGGTATACAGACAAGTGTTGGAAGAATCAATAAATGATACTGTAAAATACATGAAATATTCAATATCGTTCGTGTTTCATATCCAAGTAAATTAACCTGTTTCACTCAAGTCCTGGTATTTGAAGGGGGTGCATTACTGCTCAAACTGGTACATGCTGAAAAAGAAAGATTACGATCCAATCCAACGTAGACCCTATACGTGTTCTTATAATCTGCACCGAAACAAAAGTCTCTTTGAATAGTTTAATTCAAAGGAAAGCGTGCTAAGTCTCCGAGTAAGGTGCACTTTGTTGAAATATTATATATATATATATATATATATATATATATATATATATTACCTGGGACGGGGGGGGGGGGGGGGGAGGGGGTAATTGCCTGATACGGGTCTGACAAATGGAGGCTGTATACGGGATGAGTCTTTTCATTTACAGTTTAGGGGCCGCGGAATGTTTCACTGTGTGTGTGTGTATTTGTGAGCGCGCGCGCGCAGGGGAGGGGGTAGCGCTCGTGATTTGTTGGGTCAAGGGTCGATTCGCTCTTTCTGTACCTTACAAGCACCCCCACACACACGCGCACTTTTGTTTGTCGTGAACACCACAATGTATATTCATGACATATCATGTTTTGTTTGTAATTGATCGAAGCTACATTTACATCTGAATTTTGTCGTTCTGTAAATAAATTCAGTTCATTTAATCATATCCTACGTGGAAGTCGTTTTCGTTGTCCCATGAAAAAGCTGTTATCCTTCCAGTCATTTTTTTCTTTCTTGTTTTTTTTCTAATATTCTAAAAGAACTTCACCATGGTAATCAGTATATTCTCCCCAAACAAAGTCAATATAATCAAATATCATTACAAATACAACACTCCCTCTTGACCAAGGAGCGCAAAAAAGTACCTGACAATAATTATGACAGAATTCCTGGGAATAACAGCACTGTCGCTGTGAAGGTTGCACGGCACAACTTGCCATTACCATCCTGTGCAATACTTAGAACCTTGAACCTTGAAGTATTAATCCCTTTCAGCAGCTTCTTGGAACTATCCCGGGATGAGTACTGAGTATAATAGAGGCCCAACTCTGTAATATTAATTGTTCATGCCGATGAACATTACTGGAGAGCAAAGAACATTACATTTCTTCCTAGAATAAGTTGGAATACGATGAAAATAGATTATAGAAATAACTTAACAAACGTAGATGCGTTCCAACTGCCACTGGTGTTTATCATAATCATCCTCTTCCGATCAGTGTAACCTAATCACCGGAAGACGAGCAGGGTCAACTTCTAGACAAACGACTTTACTTCGAAACTTCATCTAAAAAATGCTCTTAACTTGAAAGCAAACAAGAGCACTTAGGACCTACATTCAGAATTGCACTTTGCTATAGTTCTAGAATGTCTAGAGATCGACTTTGATAGGATTGATACTAAGTTGAAAAAAAGTAAAGATAATCAACTACTCATTTGTTTTAATGAATATGCTACGAATACCTACAACAATTAAGTTCGGAGCAACGTCTTATTATGAGTTTGATGATTAGAAATATGACGAGCACATATAGGAGGTGCCAGGCAAACATCGTCGTCAGCATCATGATGCTCTCAGTTCCGGCCGGTTTCCATGGCGACGGTGAGTTTTTATCTTGCCATGGATTATAAAGGACGAATGCAATCTGCCAAAACCACGTGCCCTGAAGAGTCGTGGCACCTACCCATAGACGCCGAACGGACGGGAAGGAGGGGTGATAGCACCACGGCTCCAGGCCCGAGCCGATAGCGCACAGCAAGATGGCGCCAACTAACAGCGAGTGGATGTGCACGTCCAGGTCGTCGCGGCCGCCGGTGTGAAAGTGGAACAGGAGAGCCTCGATCCAGAACGCCAGGGAAAGAAAAATCTTCTCGCAGTTTAAAGTTGAATTCTGACGAACGCATGTCTGCAAAGTGATATCCGCCACGCCGCTCACGGCAAAGAACATAAACATGGTGGCGTGCTGCCAGTTGTTGGCGTTGGTGAACTCGCCCGTTCTCGGGCTGAACATGTACCATCCTCCCCACCAGAGTTCGCCCAGGGCGCCGATGACAGCGCACATGATCTTCAGGACGCCTTCGATCACCGTGACATTCGTATAGATATCTCTCAATTTCATACAATTCCTTGCATGATTGACGGATATGTCTCGGAAACTATTCCTTTTGTCCTCACCTGCGGAATCCTGATCGTCAGCTCTCTCGGCAGGATCTTCGTGTTGTTCATCAAGGTCGTCTGCGCTAGACTTCTGCGAGAGCGCGAAGTGTTTCGCGGGATCGCGCGAATACAACGTGGTCTCATCTTCGGCGGATTCAAAATCGAAACTCTCCCACGAACCATTTTCTTCACTAAGAGCCAAATAGGTTTGTCCGTGGTGAAGTTCCCTTTGATCTCGTGTGTCGGGACAACCAGTTCTCGAATGATTCGGTGAACGTCTTCTCTCACGTACCGCTATGGTACTGAACGCATCACGTACCATATAGAACAGCCCGTAGATAAAGAAAAACGTTCCGGGTAGAATATGCCCTAGAAATGTACCCATTCTGAGTGTAAGAATCCTGTATCAGATGCACGTTTTCAAGCTTGCACTTTCATCTGGCTTTGCATACAGCGAGCAGAGTGAACTTTTCACGTGATCCTCCACGTCTACGGAATGTCAGTCCAGAAAGTAGATCCTGATTTGAGAACAACTTCCTCCTTCATGCCTAAGATATAGAACGCCACTAAACAGAAAAGTTATAATCACGTGTTTTCTATATTAACAAAAAAATGAAGATGTGTTGCTGCACAAATACAATGTAAATTGCCCGCTGCTGTAGCCTACACCAAAGTGTCAAAAAAGCATGAACGGAAACGTAAAAATTACTTTAATGTATCACAACACAAAGTACGGCGGCGAGCGAACCTGACAGAAGTTCTTTCGTTGCACAATGTGTTCCAGTATGCACAACAATTTATGTTTCACACACACAAGTTCCGTGATCTGCTGCAGAGTCACAACAAATCGCAATGTGACACGATATATCCACACCAAATTGACTGCACAAATTAAAGGATATCCGATCACATCCGACTGCAAGGAGGAAAATTTGGCCACATTCAGCGGAATATGTTGTCAGCTGAAGTCCATTACGATTCCAAGCCTCACACCAACTAATTATGAATACAAAACCGTAGAGACCAACGCTAGTTGAAATGAAAGGCTTGAAAATTCTTTGCAACGAGTATATTTCCCCCAACTGGTTTAACGAAAAATTTCGTTGGTGCTGAAATCGATAACGCGCAACACGGTGAAGGGATCGTAGATCAATTGTTCTATTTGTCCTGACCCAGCTGTTAATGATTGTCGAAAAACGAAGCGATAACAGCACGCCCGGCAGAGCATAAAGTAAATATTGCGTGCGATTCGAGTAATTGGATTCATTTTGGCGCCCATTCCAATTAAATAGGGAGGTTCACTTCTCTATTGACATGAGAGCATGCGATATGTAGGTCCCATGGTTTTTCATAATGAAGTGGTGCTCATAATTGTATATTAACGGTCTCATTACCCTAGTTCGGTACAAGCTCTGCTATATAGGCTACCAGAAGACAATGACCGCTTCAGTTGTGATCGTTCAGCGACCATTATATTAGGACTGGCTCTTAGGGCCGACAGTGAATATCGGACATTTATTTTTAACCCCCATTCATGGACCGAGTTGCAAACTCAGCCAAACAGTACTTAACGGTAAATTAAACGGGTATAATAGCTATCTGCATGCTATTAACGCTAGTGGCACACAAAAACCCCACAGCAATGTACACACTGTCCACTGGAAGTTCCTGACACTGAACGGGTTAGATATTTCCACACCATTCAGAATAATACGCTGAGGTAATCTTTGCGATTAGGTATGCCGCATCGGGAAAGGTAATATAATTATTGTGATACATATGTCGCACACAGCATTGTTAGCCGGTAAAACTCTACAAAGAATGCACTTAATAGTTAACAGGTAGACCTACTCCGATACAGTTAATAGGCTGATTACAGCTGGACGGTGAAGTCTCTTTCAACGCCCTGTTACAGCAAGAAAACAGATGGCATAATGCTGACACTCTCCGCCAACCTATTACTATTGTGTAGGATAAACGATTTCAAGGCAATCTAAATCTCAACACCCCGACAAAATCATTAACGATCAACCGACTATTGTGTATGTCGAATATTTCGCGAGGTTTTTATTGTCGCGAATTTCGCGAGGCGCGTGCTATTCGCGAATTTAAAAACACGCGAAAAAAAAAAAATTACCCTGATCCCGGCATGAATGTGAAGTGCACGCATACATTTTACACCGTACATACCGCGCTGCACGATCGCGATTTTAACCACTCGCGAAATCATCGGGAAGTTCCGATTCGCGAAAAATTAGACTCGCTGAATATGTTCGGCGTACAGATATCAGTATTCGGTTAAACAAACACATGTACAAACCGCTTGATATGTATTACGTGTATATGATATCTATAACAAGAATGCTTGCAGAGCTTCATCATTCTTGGCAAAGATAACTCTATGAACTGACATAACTTGAATGTTATTTCCATTTCCATGACAAATTCTGAAAATTATAACAAAATAGTGCAATAAAAATAAACAATTCAACCTTCCACTGTACCCACTTTCCGTGTGATTACATCTCCCTTCTCTCTCTCTTTCTCATAATATATATATATATATATATATATATATATATATATATTATATATATATATTGTGTATATGTGTATCATATATTCATCTATTTTTCTCTACATCTCCATAACTATATAGCTATCTGTCTAGCTATCTATCTTTTATGATCAAAGAGACACATAGAAGAACAAACATAAATTCAGTTGTATTCATTTACTTATATGTATTCATACATATGCAGAGCTGCCAACCTTTGGAAGCACAAATCCGGACTCAGCAGCTCCAAAATCCGTATTTTTCCACCAGAATCCGTAATTTTTCCATCTCCCTCTTTTTGCTATTTTGAATTAAACTCGTCGACATATGAGGCCTACAGGCTCTAAACAAAACATTACGACACATGCCGAAGTATCGAGCTGGACACCAGCACGATAAAGAATCCAAGCTACGCAATGTTCAGCGTTGATTGATTGCTTTCTCGCGCAATGCATGTGTACAAGTGCATGTATGTACCTCCAGAAACTTGCTGGGCTGGTTATGGAAGCTTCCACTATCTAGCAGGGGAGGGGGGATGCTTTCATCTTCTCAAGAAAGCTTCTGTGTGAGCGAATGCAAAACTCTCTTCGGTGTTTCCAACTATTGTTTACTATAAAACATAATTGTGTGTTGTTTTCAGGCTTTATCATTTTACTGGATTTTAAACATCAGTATTTTCCGATGTATTCCAATTTCTTTTACCCTGACTGGAATCGGAAACTCTGCTATAGATGATCGCAAAAATGCCGCGCTGTGTGTGGCTGCGCCAATGTGCAAACACGTGGTTTCACTTTCAAGTTTAAAGGAAAGACCCATGTGCTCCTGCCTAAGAGGTTACTGCAAGTTCGATGGATCGAATGCGCCATAGCTGAGCTGAATGACTTGTTTACGGTAAACATGGAGTTTAAATTCGATACGAAAAAGTCATTACGTCTTTCACGAGGAAAAACATACAAAACAAACAAAAAAAAAAAACACCTACGAACGAATGTTGATAGCCAAAACTTTGAAAAGTAATAAGCAGTTATGATGAGCGTGAACTGAAATTAATTGTCATGATTTTGCTGTCTAACCAGGTGATGACTGCATCTCATTGGACCTAATCGTAGTGAATTTGTCTGGGCATACGAGATCTTCTAAGTATTTCCGTGATTGCATTTTTAATTGACTGATTAATCGATCCTTTTTTATTGTTCAGGGAACATAAGATATTCGATTAAGTACAATATATTCGACTGTTTGATGTTTCCTACTATGCGCCAAAAGAAAGGATATAGAATCATGATATCTTTGCAATGATTCCTTTAATTCAACTAATGAGCTGGTTCTTCGATCGATATTTCCAGGATACTAACACGCTGTTTATTCCAGTGCGCGCATTCTTTCGTCTGGCACGCACCTGGGTGTGGCACCTGTTTTTGTGGAAATTTCCACAAGGGGAGAGGCCGGGTGGGTGTCAAGTTTCTTCGAGCCGAAGAGACTGCGTGTATTCAGTATTTCACAATCTCTTCGCTCTAATTTATTGTCATTCGTGCTTTCCCCTTATTCTTTGCTGATACTGAACATTTAGATTTAACTTTACGAAGGTTGTGGATCGTGAATCTTTTTGTTGTGAGGTGTATGTAATTTCTTTTTTTATCATTCTTTGGAGGGGAAAGAAGAGTAAGGGGGAAAGAAGAATAAGACTAAAGAGGGAAGTGAAATAAAACGAACGGCACGTACGCTCAGCATTCACAGTAGACGTCTTTTTGTACCAGCATACGGTTTTCATCATCACCATCAGACATCACTCATATCATTTTAGCCTTTTCCTATTAACATTAAGAAACACGCATAGTCCCTCGATATAAACACCGAGGAAAATAAATAAGTATAACAAATACAAAGTATCAACACCTCCCAACAACACAAATATTTAGAAAAGATAACACACGTCGCTTCGATTCGAAAAAGTATAGCACGAAAGCGGAGAAATCGCCGTTACGAAAATAACAGTGCGAGACACTTGAAAGAATTACGTTTAAATATTTCAAAGCATAAAGAGAACGGATAAAGTGATATGAAATGGAAGAAATCGTACCAAACGAGGTGTGAGAAACAACAGAAATAGAACGATAAGTTTTGTAGTAAGATTTATAGGCCCTAGCAAAAGTCTGCAGCACCGAAAGCTACGCGAAAATCAAATAGATCTACACATTGGAAATTCGGTATTACGACGAGATCCTTGAGATCGTCAATAAACGATACAAAACAAGGGAAATTAATTCACTTTGACCTGAAAATAGTTTGTTATAAGTATTTTGTTACATGAGATCTCCTTTTATAGGCCTAGAAATACATCGAGTTTCCACGATACTCGGGGAAAGAAAGTTCGAACGCTTTTCATCTGCACATACTGCAGTGCACATCATCAGTACACGAACAGAAACTCACCTCTTCCTTGCAGAAAAATGATGCAATAACGTTACAAAAAACACACACAACACTCTAAAAATCATTTCGTACTTGGGAGGCAAGGGAAAAACGGAAGAAGTAGAGAAAAAGAAGCAGACATTGCACAACGGAGCGCTTCTACCCCGACTGAAAACGAAATAGGGTACTGTCTAGAGTGGCAGCTGGCTACAGTGTGTAGCTAAGCTAAGTACTCGCGCTCCGGTCCCCAGCCGGCCGGCCACACATGGGGATCCCATGGCGATCGATGGAAACATCCAGGGTCCGTAGGTGACAGGGATTCACGCGCGCGAATTTCCGTTCGGTGTACACAGTACGCAAGCAGCGAATTGCGTGTGCGCACACTTTTCTATAATGGAAGCTACGAAAACACACGTCGAGTACACAGACACCGACACACACAAATGCGGGCAACCAGGCAATGAAGAATGAATGAAACATGTACAGTGTGTAGTCTGCTAGTATATTGCAGTTGCTGCATAGGCGATAGGGCATTATCGGAATTTCCAAAAACCGTAATTTTGAGGCGACATTCCGTACTCCCGTAATCGTGATCATTTCCCGTAACAATTACGGGAAATCCGTAATAGTTGGCAGCTCTGCATATGCCCTTTCATCAAATCAAATTACACGCAATGTGACTTCAATGCTCAGTAGCTTTGATAGCACAACAAAATCAGTAAGCAGAAAGAAGTCAGAAGGATTATGGCTCAGCTAACATACACGTGACACGTACGGTTTATTTTAGGAGGATTGTTTTCAGACCATATTCATAAGTACTTGTCAATCTCACATCTGTTGTCAAAGTTTGGTGGCAATCACCAGTCTGCTACAGATGACGCACTGTACTGTTTAGAGCATCCTGTTATAAACAGGAGTGTGATAGTACTTGAAGGAAAAAACAATAAGAAAATATCTTAAACTTTATGAAAAAAAAAAGTCCGAAGTACATTAAACTGTGAACATCAAAATGCATCTGAATTGCCATAAGGTCTCAAAAGTGGGTTTTGGGCAGAGTAAAAAAAAAATCTGAAATCAGATAATCTGAAATCAGATTAATCTTTGGAGTAGGGTGCAATGCACACAGAAGTGACAAGCAGGGGTGAAAGAACAGCACCAATGTTGGCTTGTTAAGGTGTACTGTATGTTAACTGTGTTGACAATACTAATTGATTTGATTTACAAATGTTATGAGGCTCACTATGAACAAACAAGGAGATTTTCCTCGATTATTCTGACCCAAAATATAAAACTTTAGCTTTGGTTATTCAATCCATATACATCTAGAATCATACAGGTATATTTGCATATTCTGCACCCTTTTAAAGACAAGCTTTTGGGTGATTTTACTGCAGAAATCTTTATCAGAAACTCATCAAATTGGCAACTCTTGATGATATTGAATTTTGATGAATTTTATTTGAATTTTACTGCATATCCTGTACTGCAGTATAGGATTAGATGGACCTGGTTGAGTGCTTTAAATCTGCACAAAATAAAGGATCAAAATTCATACTGAAACAGTAATTTCAATCTTTTACCACCACATGCCAATTCAGATATCAGTTACGAGCAGGGATACAAATGCTTTTAACAATTCTCCGGTGAAAACAAACAATGGTAGTTGACTACAGTAAGGCTCAAAAGAAAGGGAAGTTTTAATTCTATCTCATGAAATACTAGCAAAGGACGACAAAAATGATGATAAAAATATACATGAAACCACAGAATAGGAGTTTCTTGGACTCCAAGGTTAAACAAACAATACTACGGTTTAGCCCTTTTTACACTTGTGCTTCTTAACCCTGTACTTTCTCTGACCCAGGACTATCCTTACTCCCGTACCAATTTTTTCAGCTTTTTACACTCGCCAATAAATCCCGTACTAGGCTCTTGTCCTGGGCTAAAGAGAAAACTGACCTTTTACACTCGTATTTCTTAGTCCCATACTTTCCAAACCACATGAACATTCATGATTACGCTGTGCACTGTACAAGTACATGCACGCACCGGCAGCAATTGATTACCTCATTTCTGACTTCGTCTCCGTCGCTTAGCCCCGGATTATTTCTTCGTTCTGTTTACACTCGCTTGATTGGCACCGCAAATTGCGGGGATAGCACCGCAATTGCGGTTCTAACCCTGCTTTTTTTCAGGGCCAGATAGTGCGGGATTATCGGTGGGGCTAGCCCACTTTGGCAAAAACAAATGTAACAGAAAGTGGGCTAAGGAAAGTCCGGTACCAACGGTGGGGCTAAGGCCCCCCCTTAGCCCCACTGTTGGTGCAGGACTAGGTAAAAACTTGCAAGTGTAAAAAGCCCTTTTGATACTGTATTCAGCCACTGAGAATTCAAAAACCCTATGGTGTTGTGGATTATTATCTAGATATGCTTTTCAATACAGCTATGAAATGTCAACCACATGTGTGACATCAACCATGGCAAGCCATTTTATGTGACATACCATACATGACCTAACACAGACTCTTGAGTCCTAGTTTCTCATATGCATCTTTTGTTCATGTTCATTTGATTGGCAAAATGGTAAACGGGTTATACCTGCAAAAGTAATAACCAGGTGAAAATGGTATGGGATCCACCGGGGGTCAGCCTAGCCGAAAATGCTACAAATTTTAAACCCCCTCCACATCCCCCCCCCCCCCAAAAAAAAAACAGAAGATAAAAATGAAGAAATATATCAATTTTCCTTAATGGGTCTTACATAAATTCATCAATGTCCTGTGCTTTCTTTAATACTGAAAGAGGAACAGCTGAAATCGGCTGAAAAGGTAGAGCGGACATAGAGCACCCTTAAACTGACACAACAGATGATGAACCTGGACAAGAAAGCATCACTGAAACACCTATCATCTCAGATGATGAATTCTGGAGCAAGATGAAGAACTGTGTGCTGCCTGGTGACTAAGAGAGATATCCAATCTCTGTTACCATGGCCCTACCAGCCACACCCACCAACAATGACCAGCCAGACTTTCATTTCCATGCAAAGGGGCGTATGTACAAAATTACCATGTACAGCGTAAATGATAATTGGTAACCTTTTCAGCAAGGTTGACCCCCGCTGACTTCCCAACTAAAAGAAAAAGACTTTCATTGGCAGAGTTCATAAGTCTGTTTCAAGTTCTCGCTATAAATACACTTGTACTTGTGCTATCAAGTTAATATTCAACAGTTGTAAGTGACTGCTTGTGCTCTTACACAACTTGCGATGTGGGTAATTGCCCTATCTCACACCACCGTCCACACTCCCAATACAGTGGCGGATCCAGAGGGGGGCGCAGGAGGCGCACGCCCCCTCCTTTATTTATCGGTAAAAACAAAAGAAATAAAAAGAAAAAAATGAAATGAAACCCGGAAGTGGCTCCAAAAATAATAGTTACCCCCCCTTTACAGAATTCCTGGATCCGCCCCTGCAATATTTGTGCCATACTCCAACAACAGCACACTTATTGACCACAGGTCTTGCACACTTCTACAGAAAAATAGTACAAAGGTGTACTACACACTGTACATGAAAGCTACTTTGTATAACACGTGATGGCAGCCCACTGAACGGATCTCTTGCGCCCCTGGAAAAAAAAAATGCTTCCCTGCAAAAAAATTGAGAGGACCACATCCCACTTTAACCCTCTTGCCTTCCAGACAGTGTTATTCCCCCTTGACTTTATACACGCCTCAGTTGCTTCCCATAATAAATTGCTTAATGAACAAGCAATGATGAGAGGTAATTTTAAAGGGATGGTACAGTATTGGTGGAGACGAGAATTGGGCTTTTAACTTTTTGCGAGATACCAAGAGAACACTTATAATATAGTACAGAGCATACCATTTTAAGAGTAATTCAAAGTTTATTTGATGAAAATTGGGTATGGAATGACTGAAACATCCAAAACCAAAGTAAAACAAAGCGATGGTAATAAAGTGTGAGTCCCACACTTCATTAGAATCGCTCTTTTTTGGATATCTCAGCCATTTCAAAACCAATTTTCATCAAGTAAACGTTGAATTCCTCATAGAATTACATGCTTTTTCATATTTCATAAGAGGTTTCTCATTATCTCACAAAAAAATGTTAGAAACCTGAAATTAGGTCTCAACCAAAATTATACGATCCCTTTAAGAAGAAAAAGGAAAGGACCCTGTAATAGATGCGAGTGTTTCGTTTTCATGATGCAGCGTCTAATGATGTTTACTTGCGGTACAGTGTACACTGGATGCTTTAGAGTGTTGACTTTGATGACCATCTACAATATGCTTTTCTGTTTATCAGCCAATGTAATGATCTTCACTGATGTCCTTACATCATCCTGTGTGGCAGAGTCTTGCAATCATATTTCTTCACAAATTATATCAAGCAACCAAAATAAAATTCAACATGCATAAGCAATAAATATCAACACTGTTTGGGTGCAGGTTGTATACTGTAGTATCTGTAACAAAATACTTTGAATTTGACTATTATAACAGGGCTGCACACTAAACCATTTCTTCTACTGGTCCAACCTGTCTGTCAAACCAGTAGATACCCTTTTTATTCATTTTATACAGGTAAATTCCTGAAAAGTTACCGGTCCGACAGTGATTTTTACTGGTCAGGGACCGTCAGACCAGCGCCAGTGTGCAGCATAGCTTATAATCAGAAGCATTTGAAACTCCCCCCCCCCCCCCCCCCCCCCCCCCCCCCCCCCCCCCCCCCCCCGCTTATAAAATTGACATGAACATTGCGACTCCAAACAAGGATCTACATGTGTACATCATTTTGTGCATCAACTCTATTACATTTTACACACAGACAGTGGATAGTTTGTCAGGAGTGGTATTCCAGACAGAAAACAGGAAATACACACAGCATAATGATGGCATATGTTGTTGCAATACGGTTACCTCGTTTCCGCAGGATGTCGAGGAAAAAAAGAATCCTCCCATAGAAGCTATGGAATTCACAATGCAGTGAAACAATGAAAGTACTGGTACAGCATACCAAATTCGAGCAATTACTCCAGATGTAAATCGCTATCTAGTAGACAGTTGACTGTGACAGTGTATGGACACTTCAGATATGCAGCCTGTTCAGATGAAAGCCTAATAAAGTTCTTTGGCATTTATTTTCTGATTTTGGTACATCTATTATCAATTCTCCACACTCTTGGCTTTCATATGGACTGGATGGGTATAGAATTTGTCTTACTTGATTTCAAAAGCCTGCCATAGATGGGGTAATATTTATGCCCATTACTTTTGCAAAGATTGGTCTAAGAATTTTAATGCAGAAGAGCACTACAACATCAGGGATTTATCAAGCACTTGTTCATTGAATACTTCATGAAAACCAAAAAGGTTTTAAATTTGAATGCACTTTCAGACTTTGAAATTTTGCAGAGACAGCAATTTAAGCAATGAAACTTTGGATTTTTTTTCAGAGAAAGTTGAATCTATCCTTTAATCTTTTTTTTGGAATACATTTGTCAGTTTGCTCAGCTTAGACATTAGCATCTTTGTAAGGGTAATGTGGTGGAGGTCAAAATTTCCTGGATCATCAAGGTAAGAGTTCCTTACCTGGTTGCTATAACTTTTGGTGACTATCAGGTGCAAGATTACGAGACATACCTCAACACGGTGTGAAAAATCTACCTCACAAAATATATACATTTTGATTGACAAGGTGATTATAGCTCAGGGACCTTTTTTTCATTTTACTAACAAAAACATTTACCAGGTAATCTCAACAACTCACTAGTTCCAAAGACCATTCTTCTGGCTCTCCAGTAATGATGTAGTCCATAATTGACGTTGTGGGAAATCTCCATGCAGTATAAAGGAGCTTAATCTATGCCCTGTTTCACAGACTATGATGATTTGCACTGGCCTCCAATGCACTGGATTGTTTGTGTGGCTGGGAGAGTTGCGGTGTTCTACGCAACAAATAGTCACTGACCCCACTAACAGACACATCATACTGTTGAGACAAGGCAGTAAGGTGGCAGATGACCGGTGGCTAAAACACCCAGTGGGCATCACCTGACGATGTTTCCGGAGAGGTGTGGCAGGTCGGCCGGTCAGCCTCATTTCTGTTTCTTGGCGAAGAAGCTGGAGATGCTCTTCATCCCTTTGGTGTTGACCTTGCTGAGGGCACGCTGACCAGCGGTCATCTTCCCCGGCTGCAGGGTGGAAGACAAGTGGGCGTGTCCATTCAATATTGAAATAGGAGAGACACTTCACTGGGCATGCAATATGTTTTGCTGCACGTTTGTGCTCACTTATTTTGTGAGATGATTGATATTGACGACAGCAAGAACACAGCAATCAATCAATATTGCAAATGTTACCACTTGTGACATTGCCATGAAAGTTGCGACTTGCGACAAACTCCATGCTTGAAATACATGGTGTATGAAGTGCATGTTACACAGAATAAGGTACTGAAATGTAATCTAGTTGACTACCGTATTTGAAAATTATGACTCAAACATTTTGAGCATATTCCAGCTACCACTGTTCCTCTGGATGTTCTTTTTCAAATGAACTCCAGCTACTGCAGTACAATGTACCTCTGCATGTTCTATTTCCTTCAAGTTGAAAAAGTAGTGGTTTCAGTATAAAACATCAATGCCATTGAATAGCTAGGAAATACTTAAATATACTGCATAGTCAAACTTGTTTATAGCGGCCACCCAGGGGAGACAGAAAAAGTGGCCATTATTGACAGGTAGTCAACTCAGAGTGTGGTCTACTATGCGAAGGAGGTTGCGCTGTTATCACAATTATTACTTAAGACAGGTTGTGACATTAGCGGTGGCCCGGAGTCTCTAGATATTGATGTCGTGCCACCAAATTTTCAAAAGGGTTATGTTTTGGTTGCTCGATCGGGCAACTAAGATCCAAATGAGTTGTTATGATTCATTTTCTCTTGGGCCTATACATTTCTTTTTCGGCCACCAAACTTTCAAATTCATGGATTTTATGGGCCACAAAGAGAGAAAGAAAAAAATTAGTGTTGAGTCCTGCGCAAGATAATACACTTAATTAGGATAGTTATTATGTGTGTGTTCTTTGAAATACATGAGATATTCCATTTCACTTGAGTGGCAATGAAATAATGATCAGCCTTCTGAAAGTCACTGCTTTTGTGGCTACTGTTCACTAATGCAGTAGATGTGTGAGGAAACAACAAACAAGTTTGCACAAAATTCCTCAATGCCTCACCTTCTTCTCTTGCTTGACATCATCTGTTTTAAATGACATAGAATAGTCTTCTTCAGGTTCAGACTTCCCCGAGGAAAGTCTGGCTTTCTGTGGACAGAACAAGAGAAAGTCTTAATGAAATTTCTTTGCAAACTGGTTATACACTGTAAATCACCGTGATTCACCATTGCCACCCTTCCTCACACTGCAAAAATTCACATGATGAGAAATTATAATATACAAAGCCAAAAAGATTTTTTTTTTCCATTCCCATTCATGAGACTATCTACTTTTGCATTCATCAGTGTCAGGCAGAAAATGTTTGTTCTATATCTCCATTTAATGTTTGTGCATTAGAATATGAATGAGCAAGACAAAAAAAAAAAATCAAATGTGTTCAGGATGTTTCAACTTTTGCAAATCCAGGCAGAGGAAAATACAGTTCTAACATCCATCCGTATTTTGGCGAGAGTAATGGAGCAGCAATTTACCTTTAATGGAGGTTCATCTCCATTTTCTACAGGTGTGGTTGTTTTTATTGTCAACTTTGCTGAGAGTTCCTTGATTCTGCCAATGGGAGACAAAAGTTGCTTCTTAGTTATTTTATTCAACAAAACACCACAAACACAGTTCCTTTGTAACAAAGAAACATGTGCTGAATGAGCATTCAAGGTGAGTATTTCTAATAGAGGAGTGGTGTCACACTTAAATTCATATTTGGTTATATGACAATCCTTTCACAGACAACACATTAAACACATATTACCATGAAATCTACTTGTTTCTAGAGTAACATCATTTCTGACTATGCATGCGAGAAAATTATCAAATTTACTTTGAATAGAAAGGCAATCATCAAATAGACCAAAGTACAATATCTTTATCATCCTAGCATTTTTGTATTGTATCGATATTATACCTTGTACAGTTGTGTAAAGTCATATACAATATCATGGATTTCTCATAGAAATTTAAAGGAATAAATAAACTAAACTGAAAATAAGGAGATAGCATTCACCATTTTCAGGCCTCACTGACAGTTAGTACAATTCATTAAACATTCATAATAATTATAAAAGGCCAATATAGTATGGAATCATACATCATTGACCACAGGCTTCATACATTGGCATCATGAACAATAAAATAAAATCAGATCAAATGAAATTGATGTCGAAGCCTCTGGTTATTCAAAATCATGGGATCCATCTTTACTTACCCCAAGAGTTCAAACATCTGTTTGCTGAGCTTCGGGCTGAGGTAGTCGGAGACCAAACCAGCGGCGTACCTCTTGTAGTCTTCTGTTGACATCACAAAAATATGAACGATTGTTTGTGAGTACATGAAGAAGGCATTCCCATTATATGTGTGCATAGGAAAGCATTCATAATGTGCACATGTTGTAAGTTCTGGATTGCATAAAAGTTGAAACAGACAGAGAGACAGACAGATAGACAGACAGACAGACACACACACACACTGTCTGAAATCATGCGGTGAGTTAAAGTCCTTGAATATGCTCTCTGCATGGGTGAGAAATTTCAACTATGTTACTCTCAGGCAATCTTCTGGGGCAATATTAGATGAAGTGTAGTTCATTCACTGATCAATTCAACAATTTTGTTCAAACAGCACAATGTACTTCATTGATACAGTTTGAGACTTATCAAGAGATTTGCTGTGGAATCTTTTATAAAGTGCATGAGTTATGACTCTCACACTCTTGGACACGCCTATTTTAAGTCCTTTCTAATAAGGCAAAGGATTAAAAACAAAAACATGCAGTCACTCAATATTCATAATTTGCATTTCCTATGAACATGGAAATAATTATTGTTTACAATGTTATGATATTACCTACATTACACTTAACAGATATACCTTAGCTGTACATAAATAGATTTTGAATATGTTATTTACAAATTATTTACTGAGTGATTCACATTTTCTTGGCTATGCCTTCAGTGAGTCACTCTTTTCCATCATCATAAGCTGCAGTCACACTGGCAAAAGATCATGAAGTCTATATGAAGTATGCTTGTCCGTCCACACTGGCAGCCAAACTTCACAATCTTTAAATTCTCAAAGTTTTGGTCACTGGTGCACGTGCGCAAGAAAGAAGAAAAGAGTGCACCATTTGACAGCTAGTGATTGCGATGTCACAATGCACACACGTACATGAGGTAGATCACAATGACTGTGCACGCTTAGGAGGCACCGCCCGCAAACAGAGGGTGGACTGGTCACATGACTAACTTCACAAAGTTTAAATTCCTAGCGTTCACACTGCCCAAAGATCAAGAAGATTGGCGAGGGCTCAGGAAATTTCCCTAGTTTAAGAGGGAAGTTTCACGAGAAATTTCGCAAGAAGTTCCCCAGGAAGTTTGCAGTCACACTGGCAAATCTTCAGGATCTTAAAGATTGTGATCTCAAACTGTGCAATCTTTTGCCAGTGTGATTGTGGCTGTATTTACTTTTCCGTCAACCCTGCAAAAGTATACAATGTTTTTCAAACCATTTAATTCATTTGTACGTATATTTTGTAATCCACATTATGATGCACTTTGTACGAGACATACTTCTCACAAAATGTCGAAATAATATGACTTGTGAAATGTATGCTTTGTATTAGGTTTAACCTTTTGTTGGATGGAAATAAAGCTTATATTTGAATTGAATTGAATTGAATTAAGTTATAAATTATCTTGTCCTGGATCTCTCAGGATCTCTAATAGCTATTCATTATGAGAGAAGGAAAGAGAGAGAGAGGGAAAGCAAGAGATAGAGAAAAAAAATATATCGATTTCAAACTACATCATGGCATATCATGACATACCGTCAGTGGCTCCTTGGTCCTTGGTGCTCCTGACAAACGTCATTGACTGTGCCCCGCTGCCAACGTGGATGTCCGTTCCCTCCAGGCAGGCCGCCGTGTGCTCGACTTTCGCTCTCAGCCAATCCAAGGTCTTCGTCTCGTCGTAGCGGTACGCCCTCATGTCGCCGCTTCCTGCCGATGAGGAGCACAGAGTCTCGTAATGGTTGCAATACTGTTTAAGCTGTTATTTTCGCGAATTTCACAAATCACAGTTGGACCATGAATTTAACAACACCCGAAAATGTCGCCACGTGCTAAGATAATACTGCCCTTATGAAGGCCTCTGTGTCGATCGACAAAAAACAACACCTTACGAAAATGTCTGTGACCTCTTCATTCATGAAAATATCTGTACACAAAAATAACAGCGTATCAGTAAACGAATGAGTGGAAAACAAGAACTCAATACAAAACGGTAACAATCTTCACATATGGTGGGCCTTCCCTGGCAAGCTTTGCAGATGTATTTTATCAACAAATGACAATCAGGTGTGGAAATATCAAGCATATGTCTGTACATGTTTTTAAGTTTTCTATGCAGATACCATTTTTCGATCATTTACACAGTCACACAAAATAATGATATTGAGGTTGTGTTCTTTACAAATTTGTATGTACCCATGCTATAATGTTTTCCCATGTTGTTGTTTGTTTTTTTCTTTTCCATAATCTTGCCTTGTTTAGTCAATGTTTTCATTGTCTTATGTCTATACTTTGGCATATAATTTGCTTAATTCACACATGTATTTTCATATCTATAAAGGCAAATTAAATGATGGCCCCATGCTTCAATGATAAGAAATGGAAAACAGAATGTCTATTGATATAACCAATGCTGCACACTGGTACTGGTCCGATGGTCCCTGACCAGTAAAATTACTGTCGCACCAGTAACTTTTTCAGAAATGGACCAGTAAAATATGGAAAAACTGGGTGCCTACTGGTCTGACAGACAGGACGGACCAGTAGAAAAAATGGCTTAGTGTGCAGCTCTGATATAATTCATATCCGTAACTATGCATTCCAACTTTCATTTGATAGAAACAAACCCTGATCTTTAGCTTTACAGATAAGTCAAACTACTTGCAGTTATTGTAATTAAATGACCAAATATTGGATACTTGGAGTATAATTCTGTCAGCTAAATTCTGTCATCTGTTACCTGCATTCCAGACCAAAATATATGACATCATGTACAGTTGTATGACGAATAGGCTGTTTTCAAAGCAGAGACACACACAATCTACTTCATTAAACTATATAGTTAGGGAAATTCAGTTGTTTTTATTCTAAATGAAAATCTTACAACTTTCTGTCTTAGTAACAAGCAATTAATTGACTAAGCCCTTGACACAAAACTGACGACTTAAACCGACCTTTGACCTCTGAGATGTTATCCACAGCAGATATACCAGTGCACTGGAGCAGTCTGATGCATTGTGGGTAGTCTTCATCGTAGACAATCTGATCAAGGGTCATGAACTTGTTACGCTGAAAAAACAAACAAACAAATAAAAGAGCAAGATATTTGAATGACTGAATCACATGAACTATGAACCTCTGTAGCAAAGATATCATTGAACATTTTTCTCTCCTGCCTTTATAGTGCTGTTCTTTTCAAGTGCTACACTGGAAGTCTCGAAGAATAAATCTCCGAAAGTTGTAATACCTTTTCTTTACGGTTTCATGAAAGTAATTCGAAATAACATACTTCCAGGATATTATTTTTCTTTCTTTTTTTCAGCATGATAATTTGACACAATGAATGTAATATATTTGCAAACAAATCAATGCTGAACACAGCTAAATGCAGCTTGAGGTACTGTCCTTTATCAAACAAAGAGAAAGAAATAAGTGAATTAAACTGTAAAAAAAAAGTAAAAAATGTAGGCCAACAATGCAATAGTGACTTTAATTGGAAGTTTCTATCCCCCATTTTTTCTGTCTGTATTTTGGAATACTCACCTCTTGACTGGACTTTTGAAGGTATGGGAGGAGTAAGAAGACTGGGTCCACCGGGGTCACCACTTCTAAAGACCCATCTATGGGGGGGGGGGGGGGGGGGGGAAACAAATAGTGGAAATATCAAAATGAAACAAATACAAAAGAATTATATTTCAATCTGGACCTACATGTATGAGCTGATCAAGCTCTGAATCGAATGTATTTGTGAAAATGACACATTATTACAGATTTGTGCCATTATCTAAGACTCTAGAACAGGGACACCAGATAAAATGAAAGAGAATGCCTGAAATACATACATAAAGCTACTTTGTACACAGAAGGGCCTAAACTTATGACACTTACCAGGGCCCAAATTCAGGCATTTGTCTAAAAACTGGCATCCCTGCTAGAAGAATGAGTCACTCCCACAAATATCATTCAAAAAAACATTAGATGCATTGGCATATTAGTGTGCTGGTGAATTGATCTTTCGTAGCAAGGTATATCCCACAACATGGGCACGGAATATTTTGCGCTCTTTTATCCCTCATTTGTCCTTCAATTATTCTGCATCACAAGCTTAATATGATGCATAATCAAATGGGTTTAATTCAACCCATTCAAAGATAAATTCCTTTCAGTTTCATTTCCTACAGTGTCTTTGTGTCATACAGAAGGCTGATGAAAGAACACTAGAACAAAACACAAATAAACCAAAAACTTCGAAGAAGGAGGCCATGTAAGCAAAAGGATAAGATCTGGGACCTTTGGCAAACAAGTTACACTGACTACCGATAGGTGATCTTTACCTTCCTGGACAGAATCATTGATGAACCATGATCCACATGGTCTTTTAAATTGCATCACCTCATGGACGCTGCTACCATCACTGCTGAAGAAGAACATGGCACCTTTGTCTGGATGTAAGGTAATAAAAGGAATACAAATCCATTTTGATATCACCTTGGTAGAGCAAGCTACATCAGTTTGTTCACACATGGAAAATATTTGATGAATAATACTGATATTGTGTATATTATATCAAAAAGAGTATTTATGCAAACATATCTTGTTACAAATCATAGTGACTCTCTTTTCTCTACACAACACTGGAATTATTGCAGTGCAATTTTATGTGTAAAATTTTACAAAATCTAACATGGGAAAAGAGATATGAAAGTTTGTAATTGCACTTTATTATGTGACGTGTATATTTTCAAAATTTCATTCACTGTGCACTGTAGGCCCTAATGTTGATATTGTTTTACTTATTTTCTGTATAACATATGCACAAACAAAAAAATTAAATGAAAAATAGGAAAAATCCTTAAACACGGAAATATATAAAACTTGAATGAAAAGGAATAATGTGAAGTCTAAGAGTGAAATCAGTCATGTATACAATACGTGTTAGAATCAATAGGCAAATAATAGTACAAAATCCTTCCCAGACTTCATAAAACTTGGATGAAAGGGAATAATGTGAAGTCTAAGAGTGAAATCAGTCTTGTATACAATACAATGCATCAAAACCGATGGGTAAATGACAATAGCTTGAAAACACTTAGGAAACTCCACCGTTTGCTTGAACTAATGCAAATGCTGCACTCTGTAAGAGGTACACAGTAAAGATGATGTGGTAAGTCAAGGGTACACAATAACAAGAGTTTTATATTTCGGTTCGACTAAACTTCAGTTTGTATTTGTGACCGTGCACCTCAAAACGAACATAACGTCGCACACACTGATTTTGCGTGAGGACTGAAAATAAGTGAAATGGTTCAACCTAGCCGAACTTGACTTTTTCATATTTTCTGAAAGAGCGGGTCTTCTTTTACATTATGCTAAAATTTGGTATCATAAAACGGGCATGAAAGTGTGGTTTTTTAGCAGTTTATCTCGAACATTTTTGGTAGAATAGTGTGATTTTTAGTGTGATCTTTAGAATCCCTTTTTCATTTCTGAAAAACCTTGTCCACACCCTTCACTTTCAACTCTAATAACTTTTGAAAGGATAGTGCTACTGCTTTGAAAGTTGGCATTAATTAAGGACAGAATGTGTTAATGAGGCCTGCTTAATTTCTGTGTAATCTGATAATCCCTTCATTGTTGTTACTCTGGTGGTTTACTTCCTGTTTTTTTGTCCCATTCATTGCACAGCCAGCACGGTTTGATAAAGATTAAGCGCTTGAATAGACACTAAACTTCAGAGCCTCTTTTCTCAGTTCACACTTTTCCTGAGTTTGTGCTTTCTTTCCAATATTTAGATAGGTTAGGAGAGTCCATTTGATTTGAGTTATACATCATTTTAAAGCTGAAAGTCTGCTCTTTCAGAATATGGTCTTAACTAAAAATTCATGTCTGGCGACTTTTTGTTTGTTTTGAGGTGCAGGGTCACATTTGTCTGGAAAGCCAAAAATATGATCAGCATGGAGGTTGCATTACATGGCACACCATACCACCATTACAGGCAATCCTTCACTCTGTGACACCTTGAGTTATATGAAACCAAGTATTGTTAATATCAATTTATACATCTGGGAAGCAAGATATGGTAAGGTTACCACATCCCTGAAGCTGTAGTCTCAAGATTGTATATGACTACATAGTAACTCTGTTGCATATATCTCAGTTACTCACCTGTCTTAGGGTGTCTCAGTTTCACAAATGCAGGGTCTGGGCATCCATCCACAGCACATTCTAATGAAGTGTCTGATTGCACACAAAAGGGAGTTATTTACATTAATAGATGTCAAATTACATAAAAGGATACAGTATAATACAGTGCACAGCAAATGTGCAAAACTCACAAGAGGGCATTACTTACATTTATAAATGTCTGATTACATAAGAGGATATAAAAAAAAATGTACAAAACTCACTAAGAGAGCTCAGACTCAGAGTCACTTCTCTTTTTCTTTTTCTTTTTAGCAATGGGACAGGTCACTTAAATTCATATTCATAATCATATTGACTTGGCTGGTAAACACAGGTAGAAGCTCTAGTCGTAGTCAAAGATGGGATGGTTGGTGGCATGCTGAGGTTCAGGTGGGCCCAAACCTGTTATTAGACCGAGTGTAATTTCATGTTAAAACTATTCATAAACAAACTCTCCCTTTCAACAACATAATTAATACATATATTGGATATAATTTGGATGGTGTCATTATTCTAGTGGGCACCATGCATTAAACAATATCAAAATCATGAAATGAAATGCATTAATATCCAATTCTTACACTTACAATGCAGTGTAGCTTGTTTCCTCTAAATTTCTACCATTAATTCATTACAACTCAATTGTTTGATAATGCTCATTATAAAATAGGTTAAAAATGTAGCCAATCAGAAGTGCTGAAATGAGTCACGTGTTAGCTCTTGATTTTCTTACTAACATGCACGGCTGTGCAAAAAGTCCGCAACGAAAAGTCATAACAGCAAGGCGTGTTATCCTATGGCAGATGACTTCTGCGCGAGCGGAGCGAACCCAAAACCATTCAATGTACATGTAATCTCTTTGATACGTATGTAATACTGTACGTGTGTGCGCGCAGCACCACTGGACATGGTGTGATCGTCTGTAAAGCCGATTGAAGAGTGGCCCAGTAGTAGTGAAATATGAAGTCTCATTATCTGATAGACTGATATTATACTAAAGATAGTTCTTCAACCCTGGCATTTTATAAACCAAATAATGTACAGGTTTAAGTGTAACACACTCACACCCGTGCATTATTTGTATACAAATGAGTGGATGTGCCACTGCCAGTGCAGTATGCGTCGATTAACAACTCATTCGAGTCTCGTAGATCATCGAAAACTTGCATTCTTTTTCTGCAATGACATTGTAAAACTAGTGTCATGAATTAGAAATAGAATATGAAATTCGTAAGTTAAAAAAGTTTAATTTAAATTTTTCAAAATTATGTTTTTGAGTAACTAGTTAACAGTTAACAGTTAGCAGTAGTAGCCTTGGCTTGAGAATGACCATTGCATTGATGACTCGAGTCATTCAATGTAGGTCTAACATTTTACGCATAGTTTTGCTCGCTATTTCACAGTGTTATGGAAAATTGACTTGGGTTTCTCTTGTTTACATCACACAGCAATGCATAGTGCTTTGCTACCAGTTTTCTAGTAGGACTCCGGGAGATGTTAGCATTTATTAACCATATTGCTGGCATTGCCATTAGTTACCAACACCAAAGTAAAGGTATGGGACAACCGGTAACTCGACCCTTAACTTTTTGACATTTTGACATCGACTTACCTGGAGCAATAATCACCCATTGGTTTCTGTCTTTCTTCGTGGATACAAGCTTTTTGCGCTTTTTGGAATCCTTAGGCATACTGTCAAGAAACCTGTCTGGACACCTCAAAATACAGGAGTGGAACAGAGTTGCTGATTGTCAATGTTATTTCCAATCTGTGACGTGTGTGGTTGTGCCCTGTTGTATTTGGGATTTCTATTTATCGCGAGCGCGCGCTTCGCGGGGAAAAATTGGAATCCTTTCCCACGCACGACGTTCCAGTCGCGGGAGATCACAACCTAATCCCCACAAATTCGGACGTGATAAAGATACCCGGTTACATACAAAGAATTTCGGTACACTTTCGATTGCCTTGATAGGGACTTGCAGTTGTTGTTAATGCAATAAATATAAGAGATAATTTGATGAACTGCTCTTTCGAGTAAGATCAACAGACAAGTCATGTAAATAGAGGCATTTCTCTTTCTAACAAAGTTCACTATTGAGAGATAACAAAATAAGAGAAGGGAATTATATGGAATTAGGTTATTACGTTACTAAACAACTCGGATGCTGAACACTATGCCCTACGTCGGTGTACTGATTTTTCTGTACTTATTATTAGTTGTTGTGTTGTTGTTTTTTAACGTGGAAAATTGAGCAAAGAAAATGGGATTCCTTTCCGGAATGACAGAGCAGAGCCTGTTCATCAATCAAATTTAAGTTATCATTTATATCTACTCCTTACTGAGCTGCTATTCTTCTGAGAAAAGTATGATACAGTTGCAGATCCAGATGGGGTGCATCATGCAGGTGCGCCCCCTCTTTATTTTTGGTTAAAACAAAATAAATACTTGAAAAAAAAAGAATTAAAAGAAAAAGAGGGGGATGGTGGTGCGTGCACGTGGTGCACCATCTTTAATTTCTAAAGGTGCTTTCCCTTTACAGAATTCTGGATCCGCTCCTGCGATAGGCCCTATATTCTCCTAAAAATAATGAAATATATGACACTATATATGTCTTGACAGGGAAGGCCACTTGGCCTAGCTGAATAGGCCTATGTAATCACTCATAATTTTGTCATTCTTAGCTGGTTCCAGCTGCTCACCTACATTTTTGTAGCCACTTCTTGTTTGCATGCATACATCATGCATGGCATGAAAATAAGTCCACCAAACATGGCTTCAAAAGGCGAGGATTGCCACCTCTGAATCTCTCGTTGGTTTTTTTTTAGCCCCCACCCCCCCCCCCCCCCACATACACACACACACTCCGGCACCCATCATGAGTTTGCTCGTGTTTGTACAAAATATTACCAGAAATTTATAAAATTCAAATTATATTACACAATAATAATAATAATAATGTTCTTATATAGTGAGATTCAACACAAAATAGGTTCTCAAAGCGCTTTACATACATACATGAGACAAAGTTACAATTGAAAAGTGGCAAACCACATCATAACAGTATAATTCTAGTATACTACTGAAAAAAGTTACTGAACATTGTAAGCTAAAAGAAATAAGTGAGTTTTCAATTGTTTTTTGAACAGTTCAGAGTTTTAAGATGTTCCCTGCCAATCAAGCAAATGTAGCAATTCACTGCTACTTGAAATAGTTGTATGGTTTGAATTTTGCGATACTTTAGAATCCTGCAGATTTCTAAATGTTCATGACATCAACAGTCCCTATACATTATTTCTTGATCTCCTCAGGACATTATGTTGATGTGTTGTGTCGATGTGTTTATCAGGAAACGTCGAATAGATGAAGGGTCGAGATGACTATGCTCCATCGTGACTCGTGACCAGCTGCAGTTGCAACAATCAACAACAGTGGAGGAGCATAGCAGTGGAGTGGAGCTCAAAGAGGAAGAGAACTTTGTAAACCCTTTGCACTGCACTGTGTGTGCATTGTAGTGAATGGACAGGCAACGAGTAGGCCTACCGTGATTGAGTTGCACTTGAGTGTATAGAATGCTGGTCAGTCAGAAAGTCGTCCTACTCTGATTACCAATGTCGTGATAATTTACGGATTTTAGAGGCGTATAATCACTGTCTACTATCTCTGCTACTTTGTAAGTTTGGGGTCTAGAACTCTACAGTATCGGATAGAAGTAGTAGACCAAATCATGGCAGACGGTGACTACAAATACAATTACGATGACGGGAACTCCCCGCTTGTCAG
Source organism: Diadema antillarum (assembly GCF_040938485.1). NCBI lineage: Eukaryota > Metazoa > Echinodermata > Echinoidea > Diadematoida > Diadematidae > Diadema > Diadema antillarum. Next base: position 497,838 of record NW_027271996.1, read on the forward strand.
TGGTAGGCCCGACAGAAATCATCATGCATCAAATGATGGGAGGGTTGTCGAGGAAGAGGAGCACGACGATGACGACGTGGAACTGACAGGCTGCGGTGCGACAGCGGCCTGTGATCCCCGGAAACCTCTTCACCGATATCTCATGCTTATTCTCATCTGTTTTCTTAGTTTTGGTGAGAACTAAACGTTAACACTGGTTAAGCTTCGTTTGTTTGTAAACTGTATTAAACTTTACAAACTTAAAAAAGCCACTCATTCAAGTTCAACAATCAAGCTTACAAGTTATGAATAATATTGTATTGGAATATGGCCATGGGATTGTAATTTATATGTTATTGCCTTGATTTAGAAGTCTACTTCTGTTGTCAATTGGTGTTTGTGATAAATTAGGCCTAATTTGTATGGATAAATTGAATCCACCACTCAAATCTTCTTCTTCTGGTTCACCGTAGAGGCGTAGTTCAGTCTGCCTCCTTCAAACTTGAAGATTTTTGCAAGCTTTGTGGATGTGTTTGATTTACATGTGGATGTGGAAAATTTAGGTTTTACAGTTATGTGATAAGAATTGGAAATTGAGGGGTCTGCAAACTACCATGTGTGTAGCTGTAACGGTTATAGACTCAACAAAGTATGATAGCCCTACTACAAAATGTACATGTGTACATATCGACCACCGTCTTTTAAACCAACCGCGTATTGGCGCACTGAACGCTTAGTTCGCACTTCACTGCGCGCAAAGCACATAAAAATGGATTGGCTTTGACTGTTGATGAGGATGGTGTGGGAAAACACAAAAATTCACTGTTCATTAGCCGCTGGTTTTAATCAAGGACAAAATTTCGAATGAATATTTTCACCGAATCGTAATGTAATGTCTAGATGGAAGTTTCTAAGTAACTTCGTACAACACGGTGTTCAATTCAACTCGATTAGTGGCATTGTCAATGCAAAAACAGTGGTCGATATAAATAAGGAGCGTTACCGCGGGGAGCTGAAACGAGGCCACGCAAGTTCGACGGCGATATTTTTGCACTGAAACTTTGAATCGAAAAGGGAACAACGGCATTTGATAGTGCTGGATTTTCTCAATCATGTAGGTCAATTTTTTACTTGAATTTCATTGTTTTAAATATTCTTATCAAGCAAATAAACAGGCAGTCGATGAGTAGTAGGTCCAAACATACAGTGTAGGCCTATGCTACATGATAATGTGGATTTTGAAGATCCAGTTGTAGTACGCTGTAGTTGTGGAATCGATTTTGAAAGGATTACAAAATGAAATGAGCACGACAAGCATGTACGCATATCAATTTATATAAATTTTACATAAAGCAAGGTATTTGTACAATGTATATGTACATGTGTGTGTGTGTGCCTGTTTTGTGCATTGTTCATTCTACCACTGTCTTTTAATCTTTATTTGAAGCCCCCTTGACCTGGAAGATTCTATTTCATTGAACATGAGTCATGAGTCATGTGTAGAGGAGTACTGTCATGTGGTCAGGATCTGCATACAATGTACTATTAGATAAGTATCTACATGTATGCTGCAAACCTTCAAACAACACAAGTATTTTTTTATCATTGTTTTTTTACTTATCACTTTACACAGGAAGCTATTTCTGCTATGACAACCCAGCAGCTCTTCAAGACCAGATCAAAGAGGTACATTGTTTGATTTGATTTGATTTGATTTGATTTGATTTGATTTGATTTGATTTGATTTGATTTGATTTGATTTGATTTGATTTGATTTGATTTGATATGATATGATATAATATGATTTATTCTCTGTATGGCATCACTTTACAATTCCATATTTTCAGCAATATCATCAAACGTGGTGCTATACTCCATGGCTATTTCCTACAATTTCAACAGTTTCCATTACATATAATATATTATGGTATATGCACATTAAATAATGTAACACAATTATGTGTGTAATATATTTCCATACTGAACGCTTGCTAATGAGCATTAGAGTTTGACTCTTTGGTGACCCATGATACATAACATTAATACAATAAAATAAGGGGTCCTAAATGATCCTCATGGAATATAGTGATAAGGAAAGAGAAAGAGAGACAAGGGGAGTAAGGAAGAGGGAGAGATCTAGAGGAGAGAGGGGTGATAGAATTTTTTTAAAGAAGAGAAAAAGTTAAATGGAACAAAATAAGGCAGAGAAAGGACTTGTCTGATATCATGACGTGCCTCAAATTACTTTCACATTGTGGTACTGTATTGAGTCTCGGGGGTGTCAAACTTTGCCAAATACGGTAGAATACACAGCGTAATTCCGAAACAAATGTTTTGACACACAATCCATGCATGTGCTACAATGTGTATAATATTAAACATAATTTGTGTTTCTACATCTTTTGATGTACAAAGGGATGTATATTTTTGTGTGTTGTGGTTGGGACTGTGGGTTGTGTACATGTGCCTTTAGTACTGGTTAGGGAGTTGTGGCTCATTAGATAGACTGTGGACTATAGAGCTAGAAGTCACTGGTTTGAATCCTGTGGCAGCAGTGATTATGTCCATTGTCAAATCACATTTTCCTTGTTGCTTTAATAGTCCTTTGGGGATGACCAGAAATGTTGGTCCCATTGTTGCTAGCTTTTAGTAGTCATTCTCAGCACCTGCTTCAAGTTAACACAAGAAGGACCAAGAGATACGGTGAAAGGACTTTTGCCCATGCAGGTCCAGTCCTCTGAAACTCCCTTCCTCAGCTACTCCGATCCCAAGAAAACTCTGAACTGTTCAAAAAACAATTGAAAACTCACTTATTTCGTTCAGCATACAATGTTCAGTAACTTTCCAGTAGTATTAGAATTATACTGTTATGATATGTGGTTTGCCACTTTTCAGTTGTGACTTTGTTTCATTATGTATGTATGTAAAGCGCTTTGAGAACCTATTTTGTGTTGAATTGCGCTATATAAGAACATTATATTATTATTATTATTATTATGTAGCAGTCATGTGAAATAAATCATTTGAAATTCAATGCAATAAAATATACAAAATATTATGGTTTGAGGAGGAAATTCTGTTTCAAATGATGTATTAGGAATGCATGTTACATGATCGTTAGTCTTGTGGTGATTTTTGCTATAGATACAGAGCTGTAATGAACTTGCCTGTAATAAAGTAGGGCTACTTTTATTAGTTAAGGAGAAAATTTCTGATGTGGCAAGTCACCCGTAGTCGATAATGGTTGGCAAGCTGTTTACAGTCCATGAAATAAGATGACAAAATACTCTATTGCATTTGCATTTTGTTACATTGTTTGCTCAACTGTAATGTTGCGTTACTTGTACATCAATTTACAAACAAACTGTTCAAGAACGAGTGCCGGTATAGTATCCTTCATGCTGTGTGATCTTTTGTACGTAACCTTCCCCAAACCCAATTTACACTACCAGTAGTCTTTGTTCGGGCATGCCATACAACAACTTGTACTTTGCAGTCCACGTTTATGTGTATCTTTCATACAGGCGATGAATGTCGACACGACAAGATTCATGCTGCTGTACTCACTTTACTCATGGCCCAATGTCGTGCTCTGCTTCTGTGGTGGATTCCTGCTGGACAAAGTTTTCGGCATCCGGTAAGCCTCAGAGTGAGTGAGCTGGGTGCTTCAAATTAAGCCATCATCCCTGCATGCCGGGGGCAAATTTAACTTCAATTGCTGTTACTACTAGTGAAATGAAGGGTACTCACATGTTAAAAGTCACAGAAACTTGCTCAGATGCCCACTTTGGCAAGTGGGAAAAATCACTTTGTTGTTGTTTTTTGTTTTTTTAATTCAATGCCCTCATGTGACTGCCAAAGCCCTAGAAAGCACATTGATGTTGTTTTCTTGTCAACCACAAGTGGTCATTATACAATTTACTGCCCATGAATTTGTTTTTTCTTCTGGTGCCATGTTTCCTGATTGATGAGTTCATGTACTAACTTGCATCTTATTTGTATACTTGGCTCAATTCTCAAAAGAAAAAAAAATTATATGTATTGACAGTTCTAGAATTTGCATCAAAAGACTTAAATTCCTGTAGTATTGGGACTTTGTGCTTTATAAAGTCTTAAAATTCAAGTGTACATATTTTCTTGCACGCAGAAGTATTCACTAGAGATCATCAACTTTGTGGATTTAACCCCCCCCCCCCCTTATTCAAAGAATTATCAAGGTACATTGTGTATAAAGAAAAAAACAAACACCCAAAATGTATACATGTGCATTCTTTGAACAAAATTGCAAAACTTCGCAAAAACTCTTCATTTTTCGAATAACTATAATAAATAGGTAGAGTAGAATTTGCGTTGTGATTGGTTGGATTGTATCACGTGATTGTGGAAAAACTTTTGTATAGTAGACGGCTGTGCCACTATACTGAACACTTACAGCGCACCTACGCTTTATGTACGCAGAGATTCGCGCAGTGAGGGACGTAGTAGGACAAGGCCAAGCATTTCAACGTATGCGCGCATAGAGCACTGGACGCAGAATGTAGCAGTATTATACACAAGTCTGCTCTGCAATACGCATTATAGGCGGCTGTACTAGCGCTGTACGTAAACAAGGTTACTGTTAACTCTGCGTGCAAGAAATCAGTATGGTACGGTGAGTCTAATGTTACAATGTAGATCTAGGGCCTAGACCTACAAAAAATACATGTAGATCGAGGTACCTATTTACTATAACAATAAGGGCATGTTGTATCGATGCACCAGTACTGGACTGTAGAACTCCAAATACTGAATTATCCCTCGTGCAATTCTACTCACTGAGGCCGCAGGCCGAGGTGAAACAAAACAGCACTCGGGAAAATTTGTCGTTCTACAATTCCTAAATTATGCGAATAATATTATGAAGTATAATTAGAATTCTATTTATAACAATGAAGTACAAGATGAAGAGGGTTAGCATATTCCTGCGTGCTTTGGCAGAGAGATCACACCAAGGAAATTCAAAGTCTTTTGTTATGATAATGAGTTTGGCACCCCAGTCCCTATAAATAGCAGGTATTCCCACTATTCGACATCTTTTAAAGTATACGAGGCAGTATCCAAACATTCACACGATCACTCAACGTCGGTCTCCACTAACATTGAACAGAATACGTATCAACAATTATTCATCTGGATCAGTCATATATATCTTACAGGCATGAAGCCAGACAGTAAAGTAATGAGCCTGGTCACGGAAGTTGCGACCGCAGGTAGTATGGCAAATGAGTTTCTGTGACGAGAAGAGAGAGGGAGGGTTATCAAACAATATGTTATGAACCCACAACGCATTGGGTGGGACCCTCTTCATCTTGTACTTCATTGTTATTAATAGAATTCTAATTATACTTCATAATATTATTCGCATAATTTAGGAATTCTATTACATAACACTTCGTACAAGCTTTCAGAGGGTTAGCATCTTCAAAGTATTACGCAGAAACTGTCAATTGAGATATGTTTCAGGCAAATGAAACAAAAACTGCTGCACATGGGCGTTCATGATAGGTCAAATTTTATTCATGAGCAATCTGAGTAGTACCATGACAAGGTGTATGTTCCGTATGAACACATAATCACAAGGAGAAAAGAACAGTATAGTTTTGTAACAGTATAGTAACTGTGAGTTACATACGTATCGTGTCCCTCATCTTCCTTTATAACTTGTGAAGATGAGCTGAGAATGGTTGAAGCGAATTTTGCTTCTTGAACTAGCTTAAAATAAAAATCTCGAAAGGTTTTGGCATTGGCAACTCTTCAGTGGTAACGCTTTGATTAAAAGCTGCAGTACTCGAGGCACTGCGGTAAATGTGAGCAGAATTTAAACCGATATATCTATGCCTGCTTATTCAATGTGCCCTTTTACCACCTAGACAGGGTAGAAGTGATTACTTCTTTGTGAGGTTTTCTAGTAGAAATAAAAAGTTTAGTCACAATGTGAACCTGACGCAAGGGTCCTTTTCGACTTAAGTACTCCATGAGCACTGATAAAACACACAACTTCTCGTTTGTGAGGAAAGAAGACAATTTAATAGATTGGTTGGCAATACCCTTGTCTCCACAAAGTGCTCAGTAAATCAACTTCGCGGTCACACCGCGAAGGAGCCAGTCTGAAGTGCTCCCGCATGCAGCGCATGGCGGGCTGGCTCAGAGGTTTTGGAGACAGACATCTGTCCATCCATAAAGCGAGATAATTGGGCCGATAAACGTTGAATCTCACTCTTCTGCCCCGAAAGATTAGACCGCAGCTCTACCTGATATACAGCCCCGTTACCGGCGGCTGTGAACCGTTGTCTTCTGTATCACTCAGGTTTATCACACGTCGAAAAAGATCAGTAAGCGAAGCTTATAACGCACAGTTGCACTGTGCAAGCAAACTCTCTGCCGAACACACGAAGAAAAGATGTCGAATAGTGGGAATACCTGCTATTTATAGGGACTGGGGTGCCAAACTCATTATCATAACAAAAGACTTTGAATTTCCTTGGTGTGATCTCTCTGCCAAAGCACGCAGGAATATGCTAACCCTCTGAAAGCTTGTACGAAGTGTTATGTAATAGAATCCAGTATATTGCACCATAGAGCATGCCCTATTTGTATAATAAAAGGTATGAAAGAAAGGTATAATGTGCATACTTTGAACAAGGTTACCAAGCTGTTATGTGTACATGTAATAGTTTTTGTGGCACTATAACCAGGATGACCATGACTAGATGTGTAACTACATGTAGCCAGCCTATTTGGGGCAGTTTTCAAGTTTTACACTAGTGTATGCTTGTATTTTATACTGTGTGTATAGTATTACATTCTTGTGCGACACTCATCCAAGCATACTCTTGGTGATGGTACAATGTATAAATGAGATATTATGTATAATTTTGGGTATAGCCCAACTGTATGTGAAAATCCCTTTCCTTCATTGAGCAGTGCTTGCTGTCGAAAGAGAATTAGATAGTCATGTGATTTACAGCAGGTTTAATGATTACTGATCGATCTATCACACAGTCTATCCAGGATGGGTAAATACAATGTACATGTACATGTAGTACATACAGGTGCCAGTAACTTGGTTTGTCTCGTGATCATATCGCCCTGTAGTAGACTGTCAGTAATGAAGTAATGTCATTGTCCATTTCAGTGTTTTTGTGTCTCTTTTGTTTTCAGGCTAGGCACACTGATATTTGGCATGTTTGTCCTGGTGGGACAATGCATATTTGCCCTGGGGGCAACAATTGACAGCTACACAACCATGCTGGTTGGACGATTCATCTTCGGGTGAGAACTGCAGCATTTTAATCTCCTTGCCTCGGTCTTGTCCATTCTTGACCTAAGAGGGCAACAAAAAAACTGTAGGGACACAATGCCCCACTGCATCTATTGCTGTTTCAATCAAATCTTGATTTACATAAACAAAGAATAAGCCCTCATTCTATCATTCATTTTTTGCATGTATTTCCACATCTAAATTATTAAAAAAATTAAAAGACATACATGTAATACATTTATATAGAAAAATCATGCCATTCATTCAAGTAGACAGGTACAAGTATAAAGAACAGAGACAGGTAAGAACGCAAGATATATTTGTGCAATATTCACGTAACAAGGGCATTACTTATGAGCTGGACGCTTGTTTGGAGGACACATTCAGAGGGCTATCTGTTAGAACTTGTGCAGAATTGACATGTTGACCCACTTTTGAATTGTTTTTATTCCCCCCCCCCCCCCCCCCCCCTCATATAATAGAGGGTATTTTTCATGCCTTTGCTTTATTTTTTGTTCCTTCATATTTTGGTGCAGCCTGGGAGGGGAGAATCTTGCTGTGGCACAGAACACATACTCAGTGGCTTGGTTTAAGGGCAAAGAACTCAACATGGTCTTCGGTCTGCAGCTCAGCTTTTCAAGAGTGGTAACAACTTTTCTCTGATTATTTGTGGTTGTTTTACATGCGCATGTGCAGAAAGGGTTCGAGAGATACCAAGTCTCTTGGTTGCTATTCATTCTAGACTTGTTTTGTTCATGATGAGCAGAAAAGTGAAATTTGTCTTCATTTTTTTTTAAATTCCCCTCAAACTTTGTGAAGTATGGCAGGTGACCTCAGAGATATAAGATTAGTCATTAGAGTGTAGCATGCTCAACTACTGTCATATATTGAGTAATGAGTATCAGAAAATCACATTTGTAATTTCAAGTATTGTCTTTGAATCAATGAAAATATCACCCATTTTATTCAAGCACTCCATACGAAAGAACTTGGCAATAATAATCCAATATTTAGAATGGAGGTGCACCTACCATGCAAACAGTTTCTACAGCTCCCTTTTAAAAGTCAGAATGTATAAATAAGTGTAGCATTCTTCTGGAAATTAACATGTCATTAAATGATGCATATCACATGTCCTCAAGAAAATGTCTATGCACATTTAAGCTGGTTTCAATAGTGAATGTTATCCAAAGATGTACCAATCATTCTGATATAGATGTGAAAGTGATTTTGTAAGTGTTGTTTAAACTGTCTGTCTATTTCAGGGTAGCACGCTGAACATGAATGCAGAAGTCCCCATTTATAACAAGCTGGATCCCAGCCTGCCCAGCAACACGAAACTAGCTTTTGCTCTGTGGGTCGGTGAGTGTCGATGCTTGTGTTTGATTTATTGGTTTCTGTCTTATGGCTGTGAGCACGCACTTCCATGGATAATGAAGTACATAACATATCAAATTATTGTGTTTGTGCCCTATGGATGCATGGAAACCCTGTTGGCTGTGTGATGCCTACACACAGCATATTTGCAGCTCAGCCCCTAATGTTAAACAGGCACACATGATACAATGTACAAGTTACCTGCAAGGATCAAGATATTCAAGACTGGTTTGAGGTGATAGTTAACAGATTTAATAATTGGTCATCATAAAAGCAAACCATAGTTTATCCCTTACTATAACCTGTTGAAGACTAGGTATGTACATGATATCTATGGGAAATATGTCTTATAGCATCCAGTCACTACCTGTTCATAGTGTGTGAATATCCCCTCATGTTCTTGTCTTGTTGTTTGTTTCTTTCTTTGTATCACATCACAATAATAGGAGCTGGAATGTGCGTGTTCTCTATTTTCTGTGCCTCGCTGCTCGGCTACTTTGACATCCGAGCTGCACGAATATTGAAACGTGATTCTGGAAAAACAGGTGAGACATTACAAAGAGGCACAGAATTACGCCCACAATACATATTGGCAGCATGACCCGTATCTGAAAATGTCCAAAGTTTACCATCGAGAAAACATCTACAACCACGTCTAATAACCCAATTAGAAGGAATGCAAAAAAAAATCATGCAGTGGTAAAAGACAGGTACACTGTATTTGCACATCTGGTAGATGATCAGTTTGTTGCAAGTGACTGAAAAGTAAATACACAGATGTGTGTGGTAAACTTGAAATCTTTCTTAATCATATTGGGTCAGTCAACCCTTGGTATTGTGAATGTGAGTGACCATGCATCACAAAACCAATAAAAAGTTACATTTTCTTATTGAAATATGGATCATTAGCACATGTTTATTTTTCTGTCATCTGTTTTGATGGGTAAAGGACATTCATTCAAATTTGATGAAAAAACAAACAAACTAACAAACATCAAGGTTCAAGGTGGGAATTTTCTCTGTTACACGTGTATATCTAACATTAGCTAGATAGTCTTATTGAGTGACTTCTTTTGGGTTTTGTGGTAAAGGGTCACTGACAGTTATGAGTTGTGCAGTGGTGGGGATTATGATCACTGGCTTATACTCCACGACCAAAGTTACGTAATAGTGGCAGTGGTATTATTTTTACCATCCATTTTGAGTGTTCAGTGAGATGAACGTGCATGTATGTATGGGTAATAAATCCATTCCAAGGAACATTGAATTACTCTTGCGTGTTGGTGACCTTTAAAGGAAGTCTAGTTTTGTTTTGTTTTGTTTTTTTCTTTCTTTTCCCACAGTATTTTGGAACCTGACACCAACAAATGCATAATAATGCACTTGTAAATATATAAATACAAATCAATCAATAGATTAATGAACAGATAAGGATGTAATGGTAATGACAAATAGTTGCTAAGTACTAGTTAGTGAATATGTAGATAAGTATAAACAAGTTCCATTTGCTGTATAGGGAGTGATCATACGTGAAACATACCACACTATTATAAATGGAGAGAAAGCATTAACCTGGAAAACTGAAGCTTATTATGGAAAGGCGACAAGATGATGTTTTTGAATCCTGAAAAATAAACTAAAATTCTGCATCTAGAGTGAATACTCATTGATAATGAGATAAGTGACCAGTAAAAATTGATTGAGAAGCAGCAAAAACATAACATGTCTGTTTTAAAGAACTGTCAAATTTTGCTTTGTAAAAAAAAAAAAAAAAAAAAGAAGAAGGAATGTAAGAAGTAACTTGAATGTGTTGAATGCTCTACATCAGGTGAAACGATCAAGCTGTCGGACATCAAAGACTTCCCCGCCACACTCTGGCTGATCTTCCTCATCTGTGTCTTCTACTACGTGACTATCTTCCCATTTATCGGCCTTGGAGTGTGGGTATCCCAGGACGGGGGAAATGAAATATTTTTGGCCGTTTCGATCAGGATTTGTGCTGGAATTAGACAAAAATTAGGTTTAATTGAGAATGTTTAAGTTATTCGGGGGTTACGAGATGTGGGATAGACATGTTGATCGGTATAGTGGCAGGAAAAAAGCCACATTTTGAAACGTTTATTTGTGGATTTTGGGGGGTAGTGTTGGAAAGTTAAAGAGTAAAAGAGATTTGCTGAAGCGTGACTAAAACTTCAAATTACAATATGTTAGCTTTACTGTGAAAAGGGGCACTCTTATGTTGAAACTGATTGATTATAGTGACATATGTACACATGTATAAGTTTAAATGTGATTTGGAAAATGGCAGTCACTTATCACTTATCACAACATCAATAATGTTATAAACTATCTAATTACTTGAGTTCAAAGTTGCTGTTTTGTTACTTTTGACATGCTGTGGTTTTTTCCCATGTATCAGCATCCCAAGTCTAAACATCGTAACCTGTAGAAGACGAGTCCTTAGTATACTCGGGCAGGTGTCTATGGGGAATGCGTGTTGTAGCAAAATCAGCCTGTCCTCAATGTGTTAATAAGCGACAGCCACTTGCCTCTGTATCCTCCAGTAGTGACTAAATTATGCTTTTTCTGTTATGGCCTTCCAGGGTATTCTTCCAGGATAAATTCAACATGTCAACTGCTCAAGCCAGCTTGGTCAACAGGTATGTACCAATGCCAGTAGTACTGTACCGGCAGCTCACTGTATAAAATATGTGACCCTGCACCACAAAACAAACAAAAAGTCGCCAGACATAAAATTTTAGTTAAGAGCATATTCTGAAAGAGCAGACTTTTAGCTTTAAAATGATGTATAACTCAAATCAAATGGACTCTCCTAACCTATCTAAATAATGGAAAGAAGGCACACACTCAGGAAAAGTGTGAACTGAGAAAAGAGGCTCTGAAGTGCAGCGTCTATTCAAGCGCTTAATCTGTAACAAGCCGTGTTGGATGTGCAATGAATGGGACAAAAACCAGGATGTAAACCACCGGAGTAACAACAATGAAGGGATTATCAGATTAAATTGAAATTGATTATGCCTTCTTAACACATTCTGTCCTTCATTAATGCCAACTTTCAAAGCAGTAGCGCCATCCTTTCAAAAGTTATAGGACTTGAAAGTGAAGAGTGTGTACAAGGTTTTTAAGAAATGAAAACGAGACTCTAAAGACACACCAAATCACACTATTCTGCCAAATAATGTTCCAGAAAAACGGCTAAAAAGCACACTTTCCTGCCCATTTTATGATCCCAAATTTTAGCATAATGTAGAAGAAGACTTGCCATTTCAGAAAATATGAAAAAGTCAACATCGGCTCTGTTGACCCATTTCACCTATTTGCAGTCCTCACTCAAAATCAGTGTGTGCGACTTTTTGTTCGTTTGTGGTGCATGGTCACATATTATGATATTCCAATTATGAAGTTTGCTTTTCAGTGACTACAAAAGAGACAAAGTTACCTCGGAGTATTCACAGATGCAGTGTCATAATCACTGCAGTAGTGACAAAATCAGAAATTTGGAGACCATTATACTTATCACCTAGATCTGCTTATTCTCTGAATGGAATCCCATTTTCTTTGCTCATTTTTTCACAAATAAATTCTCTGAATTATCAGAGACTTGCTAAAGTGGAGGTAGTCCTCTAGCCCCTGATGCACTGACCCCAAAGTCATCATGGTTGAAGTCTTATTTATTCGGGGAGGAAGACATGTTCCAGGATATGCTCTGGGATGAAATTTCATTATTTTAGCTCATGTGATGCTGTTACATCACTTGGCCATTTTGAAACAAGAAATAATGTCAGGTTTGAGTTTCTTCAGTTTGTCTCCCTCTACAAATGAAAATTTGTTAAGATCGCAACTGCTGATCTGTAAATTAACAAACATGTCGGAAAAAAAATTAACAAACATGTCAGGAAAAAATTAACAAACATGTCAAGAAATAATGTTATCTGTTGTCACAAGGACCACTTTGAGAGTAGGTGGAAGAGTTCTTAACTCCAAAGATCTGAGAGTACTGATATGTTGGGGGTGGGGTAGCAGAGACTCCAACCCCAAGCACCTTCTGATCGGGAGATTCTCCCGCCTGAAACCCCTAGCAAACGAGAGACTCCAATTTGATGTGCGCGAAGCGCACATCACGAGCACAAAGCGCGAAGTTCCTTGCGGCCGGGGTCCAGGGCCCGCTTAAGGGCCCTGGAAGCTCTAGGGTTCTAGATGCTCTCTCGTGCTATCTAAGGCTTATTTTTTAACATACAATGATATTAAGTAAGAAATCATTTCAAGCGGGAGACACAGAGCCAGGGCGGGAGAAATTAAATCTCAAGCGGGAGAACGGGAGATTTTGCAAAAATGGGCTTTCGGCGGGAGATCTCCCGTCGAAAACGGGAGAGTTGGAGTCTCTGGGGTAGGGGGTGGGGGGCTTTGCCCTACCAACCCTCCGGAAGAGTTGCTTGCAGACTTCCCTCCAGGCCCTATTGGCCACAGTCTGGGCCATATGACCCAAGTGCTATACTTCTGGGCACAGATCTCCGCAGTAGCTCAAGTCATGCATTGACAACTTCGATTACATGTATGCTGAAAAACGTGTGTGCAGACTTTTAAAAAGAATTAATGCAAATATCATCTTGCTAAAAGCACTTTAACTGTTCGTAAATGATATGATACATAGGTAAGAATGTATGTTCTGTCTTTTTTTTTCCCCTTTCTTTTCCACTTTCCACATCTAATGTCCCTAATTTTTTTTTCTTTTTTTTCTGACATTTCCCGGCACAGCCTTGTGTACTTCATTTCCGCGGCAGCATCACCTGTTCTGGGGTTCGTCGTCGACAGAACAGGCAAAAATATATTCTGGGTTGGCCTTGGCATCTTGTTAACCTTGGTGTCTCACGGTGCTCTTGCCTTTACATTTCTTAATCCGTTTGTCACAATGGTGAGCTGAAACTTAGTCATTTTTATTTAATTTTTTTTAATTTTTTAAAAGGGACTGTACAGTTCTGGTTGAGGAGAAGATTTAGCTTTTAACGTTTTGCGAGATATTCAGAAAGCACTCTATGAGATGTCAAAGAGCATGCAATTCGAAGGGGAATCAAAAGATTATTTGATGAAAATCGGTTTTGAAATGGCTGAGATATCCAAAAACAAGGTGAAACAAAGAGATCTTAATGAAAGGATATCTCAGCCATTTGAAAACCAATTTTCATCAAATAAACATTGAATCCTTCTTAAATTTGCATGCTCTTTCATATTTCATAAGAGGTTTCTCATGATCTCACTTAGGAATGTTATAAACCTGAATCCTCACCTCAACCACTACTGTACAGTCCCTTTAATGAAGCCTTTTCTTGTGTAGTATGCTCTTTGCAGTGGGACTGATAGATATGTATGATGCAAAACTGTACATAAAAAAAGGAAGGAAGAAAGAAAGAATCTACAATGTATACTTGCATGCCTGTACAAAATTGACTGTATCATTTGACTTTTAGTTACATCTTACAGTCATATGTAATGTAATAATCTTTCAACAACTTGAATAATGTCCCTAAATTTTGAATCAAATTGTCTAGTTTTTAACACAAAAGAATTTTGTGTACCGTGGACTCCCATTATAACAAAGTTCTCGGGACTGGCAGTTCTCTTTCGTTATATCAAAATTTTGTTGTAACTAAACAAATAAACAATAAAAAAACAAAGGGAGGATAATGCTGCGGCCTGAATTTTTATTTCGTTGTAAGCGGAATTTCGTCAGTGAAGTTCGTAGAGATTGAAATTTAATTGAAATTGATGCATCTTAGCTTGATAATATCTAGCAGTTATCATCCCCTGCAGCAGAAATGTTTTTTTCAATGTGCTGTAGGATATGCAATATTTTCCTCCCTTATTCAATATCTACCTTTCCATATCACCATCTAGATGCGTTGCCATCAGCAATACGGTAATATTTTAATGTTGTATCTGTCTTTCCTGCCTTCAGACGCTGATGGGTATCGCCTACTCCATCTTGGCTTGTGCACTATGGCCCATAGTAGCCTTCATCATGCCTGAGCATCAACTAGGCACATCGTATGGATGGTGAGCACTGCCAGGGTTTTATGAGAAAGGATGATGATTGTGATGATAATGATGATGGTGATGATGATGATGATGATGATGACGACGATGACGACGACGACAACGATGGTGACAATGACGACGATGATGATGATGATAATACCATTCTGGGATAGCTTCAAGGAGCTGCTGAAAGTGATTATAACCAAGATTTAAGGTTCAATAGTAATGATGGTGATGATGATGATTATAATGTTGATGATGATGATGATGATGATGATAATGGTGATGATGGTGGTGATGTTGATCACGACTTTAACAATGGTGAGGGGGAGGATGGAAACAATATCGGTCATAATTAGAATTATTTGCAATGAAGATATTCATTGTGCTAAGAAATGAAGATAATAATGGCAATAAATTTTCTCAATGAGTAGATTTCTTTATGTAGAAGATACTGTATGCACCATATGTGCAGCGAGTCTAATTCTTCGCGAATTGAGACCTCCCAAACAAAATTGCATGACTGACAGCAACAGCGTGCAATGGAAATTTTAACTGCACATCACTTGATGAGTAATGGACCAATTTGAAAGCTCCATTTTTTTAAAGGTGTTTTATAATAGAGGAACGATAAACTCCTATACTATCGACTCTTCAATCCGCATCTGCTGAATCCTGTCTCCTTGCATCAATCATGCAGCATGCAGTCCATCCAGAACCTGGGTCTGGCCGTGGTGGCTGTCATCGCTGGACTCCTCGTGGACGGGAATGGCTACCTGCTCTATGAAGTCTTCAACCTCACCTGCCTTTGTGGTAGGACTCTCAAGCCGGACATAGATAGAATCAGAATTTCGAAATCACAACCGCTCAGTTTTGTTCCTGCTATCAAGGGATTTTCATATTATCATTTTTTAGGATGTTGTGTAGGTTCGGTGTAATAATGTCAGAGGTAAAAATGTCAGAGGTAAAAATGTCAGAAGTAAAAATGTCAGAGGTAAAAATGTCAGAAGTAAAAATGTCAGAAGTAAAAATGTCAGTGGTGAAAATGTCAGAGGTAATAATGTCAGAGGTAAAAATGTCAAGAGGTAAAAATGTCAGGTAAAAATGTCAGAGGTAAGAATGTCAGAAGTAAAAATGTCAGAAGTAAAAATGTTTTACCTCATTTTTACTTCTGACATTTTTACCTCTGACATTTTTACTTCTGACATTTTTACTTCTGACATATTTGCCTCATTTTTACTTCTGACATTTTTACCTCTGACATTTTTACCTCATTTTTGCTTCTGACATTTTTACCTCTGACATTTTTACTTCTGACATTTTTACCTCTGACAATTTTTTTACCTCTGACATTTTTACTTCTGACATTTTTACCTCTGACATTTTTACCTCTGACATTTTTACCTCTGACATTTTTACCTGGCACTTGTGTAAACATGGTGTCCTCTGGATACATGCAGGCTGCGGTTTGACAGCAGTGCTGAAATAGTCCTTTAATTGCTGCATTCTTCTCAATATGAAATCATTTTTATGAAATGACCCCTTGACCCTTCATTCGGTTTATAACATGATGTGACACTCCCCATGTTTTGTAGGGCTCAATAAAGGATTTTTTTTTTTTTAAATCTTGATATTTGAAACATGCACAATGAGTATTTAAAAATGTATAGTAAAAAGGTAAGGTACCAAACCACAGAAATATAGTTTGTGAGACACTTTGGGTTAAAGCTTGTGTGACCTTTTTGTAACACTGAAAATTAGATTGCATTCATAAGTTGTTATATTGTAGAGGAAGGTAATTCAAACCTTTCCTCAAAATCGTACAACTTGGAAACTTCTTTATGATGGAGGGAGATTAAAAAGTATACATTTCCAGTGAATTTATGTGCATCCCCCCAAAATCCCAACCATTATTATTTGTTCAAAACTTTAAAAGGGGGGCGTATTCTCAAGTGACATTGGCTAAGTTTTTCATTTCTTAAAAAAAAAAAAAACTCTTGGAGGTGTATTTAAAACAGTAAGATGTCATACATGATGTTGGGAGACATTATTCTTCAACTGTGCAAAATTTTGTGACATTTGCAAAAGGAATATTCAATTTTCTGATGAAAAAAAAAATCTAGTTTTAATAGTAAAAATTTGATGTTACCCTGATGGTGCTCCTTCTCTCCCTCCTTCACAAAGTGGCCATGATCTGTTGTGTGCTGCTCTACCTCATTGACTCCTCCAGAGGGGGTGCCCTCAACATGTCCACGGGCGAGAGGAAGAAGATAGCGAAGAAGGAGGCCGAGTTGGCACAGTGAGTATGACCTCATTGTTGCCATGGAGACGTGTGTGTGTGTACATCTTGGTGGATCAGCACAGAATTTGAAGTAGAGTCCTTGTTGTGTACATGTCTTGACATGGCATCTCCAGCAATAAATGCGTCTTGATTATTCGAAATCTTGTACAAAATGTTTTTTGTCATATTATAACATTGCCAAGCAATCACTGTGCAGAGCGATTTTGAAATTTCGTGCTGAATTCTTTATTAGAGTTTTTTTTGTTTAACTCTTTATTTATACTAAGATTGAAGTGTATTGTAAGTTTCCTTGCCATTTTGTTCACAACATGGAACAATATGTAAGGTGGTATACATCCACATGTGGTTGAAGACTAGTCCTGAGTATACTCAGGCAGGTGTCTATGAAAAATGTGTGCAGAGACTCCAACTCTCCCGCTTTCGACGGGAGATCTCCCACCGAAAACCCATTTTTGCAAAATCTCCCGTTCTCCCGCTTGACATTTAATTTCTCCCGCCCTGGCTCTGTGTCTCCCGCTTGAAATGATTTCTTACTTAGTGTGTTATTTGGTGTGTTGAAAAATAAGCTTTAGGTAGCACGAGAGAGCATCTAGAACCCTATCATTTCGTGCTTTGCGCATATTAATTTGGAGCCTCACGTTCGCTAGGGGTTTCGGGCAGGAGAATCTCCAGATCAGAAGGTGCTTGGGGTTGGAGTCTCTGTGTGTGTTGTAGCAAAATCAGCTTGTCCTAAAGGGGTTCATGCTTTGATGATCATGCATGTAATTAAATGCTGCATCGCTATATTTGTATCTATTGATAAGGAATAACACACTTATCTATTAAAAAAAGAAACAAATGAAAACACCCTTGAAGAATGAGCAGTTGTTAGCAGTTATCAGTTTCAGATATCAAGTTACTTTGGAGATAGTGTTATATAATAATAATAAATATATCTAATGCGCACTTTCTGACAATATGTCACTCGAGGCGCTACAATAATTGATACATTATGATTACTCAACAACATAATTTAAGTGAATAAGTTAGTGTTGATGCAGTTATGACACTT
Source organism: Diadema antillarum (assembly GCF_040938485.1). Taxonomy (NCBI): domain Eukaryota; kingdom Metazoa; phylum Echinodermata; class Echinoidea; order Diadematoida; family Diadematidae; genus Diadema; species Diadema antillarum. The sequence goes on from NW_027271996.1 coordinate 515,901, forward strand.
GGCGATGGTTTTGATGCCTTGTGGCGTTTGTACCGTTTCAGGGAGAAGAGTGGAGCCGACATGCCAGGCACATCTGGCTCGATCACGCCGCGCAGCGCTTTCGCCCTTCGCAACAGATACTTGTCCCGACTGGGAGCCAAGGTAAGTTTCATTCTCTCAATCACAATGCCTCTCCCCTATTCACTCTTCATTCTGTCTGTCTGTGGCTAAAATGCTGTTGCCCAATTCTTATTCTGCCTTCTGTTCCCCCTTCCAATACAAATGATGCACAGGACAGAGTGGATTGGTGAGACTTGGATGTGCGAGTTTAACTTCAGAACTGTTTGAACCCACGAGCGCAGCGAGTGGGTTTTAGACTGTTCCAAAGTTAAATGAGAGCATCCAATTCTCACAGATTCACGAAATAGGCCTGTGCTTCATTTGCGTTATAAAATTGGCCCATAAATTCATGAAATACAACCATTTTCCCAATCATGCGTCCAGTACACCTACTACACTATACAAGACTTGAGCCATGCGTTCGTATTCTACCGGACGCATGGCTCAGTGTGGATTAGTAAAAATTAATGCATGACAATTGACCAATCAGATTGCAGAGATTCTAAAACCCATTTTAAAATATATATTTTTCAGTCACCTCTCCACTTATCATTTAACATCTGTGTACTTCACAAAGGTTTTCCTAGTCTCCTTTCAATCACAAATAATTCCACACCACATCAAAGTTGTCTTTAATAAATGTTTGACCCATTGAGGACGAGTCCCAAGTATACTCGGGCACGTGTCTATGGGAATGCATGTTGTAGCGAAATATGGGTTAATAGTGACCGCAAATTAGAAATGTTCTGGAATTCTAGACAAACATACTATTCTATTCAAAACATACCATTACTCTTGTGAGCATAAACACTGCTATAAAATTTGTTATTAATGTTGTATTGTACATGCTGTCTCATATAGTTACTGTTTTCTCCATCTCTCTGCAGCTTCCCGACTCCTACAATCCCCACACACTGGCGCTGTCTCGACATGGTGTGCTCCAATAGCCCTACAGAGGGAGCCCTACTTTTTTTATAACTTTTTTTTACTTTTTTGCTCATGGCCCATGTTGGAAAGGAAACTGTGATGAGGAGAGAAGAAAGATGAGATGTGACGAGTCATTGTGATACCCTGATGAAGATATTCCATGAAAGAGGTAGTTTGCATGGCGGAGTAAATGTAAGGGTGTAGAGATTATGGTTTACCGTTATACCCTGATACATAAAACCGAGAATTCTGGATAGTAAGGTAATTAGGCTGGAAAGCAGGAATTTTGAGATGTACTCCATAGATCTCGAGGTTGATATCTTGACACACAATCCAGTTGGCGAGTGATGCATGTAATTTCAATGGAATTCTTACAAATGGTTTATACCATAGTTTCGTCGATTGAGAATGAGAAGGGCGTTAAGTTGTCTTGAACACTATGGCTTTAGTGGCAACTTATGCCCTTCTCATTCTCACCCGACAGTTTCTGCCTGTCAGAATTTCAAAACTTTTGAATGTTCTGAAATTTAAAACTCTCCAGTTTTTATGCAAAGTGTTCCTGTTGTATCTTGGTTTTGTGTTGAAGTATAGGATCTCCTTAATTAGTACTTGACTGTATCAAAATTTCAGAGATGATTTTATAAGAAAAAAATGTTTGTATGGTGACAAGCATTCTGAACATTCCTGTGGTTGCTTGGAAATTCGCAAGGCAAATTATACTCCCGTGGAAGTTCTGGGCCCCATTTCATAAAGAGTTTATTTGATGACAACTCTTTGCTGGAATGACTATTGTCATGGTAACGACAAGAATACAGCTTCCTGATTGGCTGTTTGCTGTGGAAAGTTGTCATTCCAGCAAGAGTTGTCATCCTAACATCTTTTTATGAAATGGGGCCCAGGTGTGAGGAGAATGTAAAAGTGCCCATATCGGGGGATCTAATGTTTTGCGACTATTTCAGGCCTTCCATGTGACATTTCTTTGGTGAGGTGTTAAAGATGGACTAGGTAAAGCCATTGTACGCATTGTACGACTTATTTTGATAGAATCATTATTTTCTTATGAAAACAAAACATTCCTAGTGTGTAGTGTGTAAGAAAAAAAAATGAATAAGTAGAGGTCAAAGTTTACCTGCAATTTCTATGTCTCGGGTATTATGGTGTTTGGGAGGAATTAAAAATGGGGATCATGGATGCAAAAAGCAATGTCACAAGCAGACTTCTGAATCATGCATGTTGAAACGTGATGAACAGATGCTGTGTTACATCATATGACATTGCTTTTATAAAAGATATGTTCGAAAAAACAAAAAAGTGCAAAAAAAAAAATTTAAAAAATTGCCTGTTATGGTTCAGAAAGCCCAAGCACAAATGTGATCGTGAAACCTTACTCAATGAGTTTTATATTGACTTTGGAACAACTGTACTGAAAGGATTTGATAAGTTATACTAAGAATATGTTGTACTGAAAGTAGATAACATTGTACATCTCACATCATACACTTTTTGTTTTTATATTATTCTCATTACCAAGAGGTTTCACTTATGATATCATACGATATATACTTGTCATTTACTACATATACCATATACAGTCAACCTTGCGTAAGTGAAGTGGAATCTATTCGGACTGAAGAAATAGCTTTCGATTAGAGAAAACTTGACTTATGCGAAGTCGACTTAAGCAATGTTGACTGTATTTATTGAGTCTAATTTGTCACTAATGGGGATTTCCTGACGATTTCAAGTGGTTGAATTCATGATTTGGAGGACCGAAGTGGAGGGGAAAATGTGTGTGTGCATGCCACTTTCATGTCGGGGATAAGAGTTGATATGTTCATGTGTTGTTCAATTTGCAAGTAGCACCCTGACTTGCGAAATTCGGGGAAGTAAAAAAAAAAACAAACCCTCATGAAATATATGGCTTTTAAAATAAAAATCTCATGAAATATATGGTGTATGCATTATTTCAGGGGAGAAAAAACACCCTACTTCTATCAACTCAAGTTGTATGAGCACACAATTTATAAACATGTAATTTCTTTATTTGGTTGTTGATCGTTTGTCAATTCTTTAAATTATGAACAGATTTGAATATTTTATATTATGTATTTAAGAAGAGAGCTGTGCAAAAACTTTTATGACATTTAATTAACAAGAAAGTAATTTCTCATACTATTGTTTATATATCTTTCATTCAGCCATGTTATTGCCAAGTTGAAATGTTTAGTGCGTAAAGTTCGTGAAATCAAAAACATTGTCACATATTTTGACATTTGATCGCTGAGTACATTACCTTTTAAATAGCTATTCTAGGAACTTTCATATTTTATGAGCTGATGCATTGCAGCATTTTTTCGTACTATTTTTATGCCTCCGCCACGAAGTGGTGCCGGAGGCATTATGTTTTCGGGTGTCCGTCCGTCCGTCCGTCCGTCCGTCCGTCCGTCCGTCCTTCCGTCCGTCCGTCCGTCCTTCCGTCCGTCCGTCCGTCCGTCCGTCCGTCTTTCCGTCCGTCCGTAATGAATTTTGTGGACAAGGTAACTATCAAAACCTGTTGAGGTATCCCAATGAAACTTGGCATGTATGTGTATTAGGGGGTGAAGTTGTGCCTATCAACTTTTGGGTGCACGTGCTCAAGGTCAAAGGTCAAAAGGTCAAGGTCAAATACATAAAATTTCACTATTTCCACCATATCTATGCAATGCCAGAAGATATTTTCTTGAAACTTAGTGTATACATGTATTACCCAATTTAGATTCTCTGGTGAAAGTTTGGGTCATGAGGTCAAAGGTCAAAGGTCAAAAGGTCGAGTAAACGTATTAAAACTTCTTTTTTTTCTCTGTAAATTGGAAAATTGTTCAAGGTATCTTCATGGAACATAGTATATACATGTACTGACTGGCAGTGATTATCTAGAGAATGTAGGGTTCATGGGGTCAAAGGTCAGGGGTCAAAGGTCAAGTGCAACACTTCAAAATTTTACTATTTCCCTCATGTTCATGCAATGCCAGCAGGATTATTATTTATTTTTTTTACACTTGGTGTATGCATGTGTAACCTAATTGAAATTCTCTGGAGAGTTTTTTTTTTTTTTTGCCTCAAAGGTCAAAAGGTCAAAGATCAAGTGAAAGTGCTGAACTAACTTTTCCTCCATATCTCAGAAGTGGCTCAATTTATCGTGAAATTTACTGCATATTTATGCATATTCTACCTGAAAGTGATTACTAGTATCTTATGAATTTTAGGGTCAAAGGCCAGATGAACATGGTAAAAATGTACTATTCAGTACAGAAATTGCACTCTCTCTCCATACCGGTACCATGAAAATTACTCAATGCATAAATGTATGAATGGGTCAAAGTCAAGTTAAAGTCCTTAAATCCCCAAATACATGCTCTCCTTTTCATCCAATTAAACCAAGGTCAAGGGAGGTGAACATTCAACACATTTGTGACAAACTTGTCATTTCAATATTTTGCCAGTTTTGTGAAAATGTAATCACACACTGTCCACATGTACTATCTAGACCTATTAGGAAAATCATGCATTATGGCGGAGGCATACCAGTCGCCATAGCGACATTTCTAGTTAGAATTATCCTTAAGTATATTCAAAATTATATTTTGCCAACACATCCACATATCTCACCAAAGAATGAGGAAAGATGTAGTCGTGGGCCTATGTTGCATGGAAGATGAAACTATTATGTTCCAATTATGTTTATGCAACAGCTGGAAATAAGATATAATCTGCAAGTTTGTTTTGCCTTCTTTTTCTTTACATCTGTGCACAAAGGATTGGTTGCAAATGAGTGAAAAAGGGTGAACAAGCAGACAAAGCAGTGTAATTAGCAGTTTTTCTTCTTTTTTGATTAATACCAAAGAGATTGAAAAATTACAATGCAATAGAAGACTGTTGGAATATTGACTAGTAATGGCACATTGTACATGCAGGTGATTGTGAAGTGTACAGTAGTGATAATGGTCGTTAGTTTTGAATATTATGTGAAAAGTGAAAGATCTGTGGATATTTTTTTTTACATTATTTTCTTGTTTTTTACATTTCAGGCCTGAACATCATGGAACCTGCAATATTTATGCATACAATATTGTACATTGGTTCCTGTATGATTACATCAACTTGACAAATTTAGCGTAGAATTGATTTGCTGTCTTTCAAGCAAGGCTTGCGATATCATGTTTCACAATTTTGATACAATAAATGATGATAAATTTTGATGACAGTGGTGTCTTCTCGTCAGTTGTTGTTATACATTGTAGTAAGGTACAATAAACAAAATGTGTACCTGTTATGATGCAGATTCAATGCAGAATGCGAGAATGTGGAGATTTTCTTGATGCCTTGTGCAATAATTATTTTGAGATGTTAATTCATACCTGCTGACCGTGGACACGAATGGGTGTCCAGCAAGTGGCTAAACAGGTTATTACAGTAGGTCATGGCTTGTATCAAATGCAAATGACATTGGCTCAAGCAGAGATGCCAAGTTTCTCAGCTGGTTTGGAGTGTGAAACTGTGATGTAGGGGAGCAACTGAAGTGCTTAGGGGTGGAGTGGAAAACATTCTGCTTTTCAGAGCCATGAAACTTTTCATGGAAATGTTTATGCTAGACATGCAGTGAGCAAAGTTGGAGAGAAAATTCCTAAGTTTTGCTGTTATGTAAAATCTTATGACAAAGCTTGAATTATTTTTCTTGCAAATGCCCAGTGTAGTTCTGTTATTGTCCATGACTGGGAGGCATGAATTTTGCACACATGTGCACAAAAGAGACACAAAATTAAAATTTTCCCCCCAAAAACCCCTATGGAACAACGCTATTCATCCACCAAGCAATGCAAGCTGTGTGAGGAACATGGAATAGTGAGGAATAGAGTGAGGCGGAAATCTTTGTACTGTACATTGTATTGGGGCATTAAAGGTATCGTATAGTTTTGGTTGAGACCTAACTTCAGGTTTATACCATTTTTCGGTGAGATAATGAGAAAACTCTTACGAAATATGTAAGAGCATGTAATTCCAAGAAGGATTCAACTTTTAATTGATGAAAACGGTCTTGAAATGGCTGAGATATCCAAAAAGTGATCCTAATAAAATGCAACAGGCCACGATCTTACTAGGATCTCTTTGTTTTACCTTGTTTTTGGATATCTCGGTCATTTTAAAACCGACTGTCATCAAATAACTTTTGATTCCCCTTAGAATTGTATGCTCTTAACATTTCTTAAGAGTGGTTTCTAAATATCTCGCAAAATGTTACAAGCTGAATCCTCACCTCAACCAGTACTTTACAGTCCCTTTAAGCAATTTCAGTTCGGGTGGGTTTATGCATTTGAGCAAAATATACAAACTTGGCATGCCATTGACTGAGTCGGGCGAGCAAACGTGGCATATAAAAAGTAAAAAAAAAAAAAGAAAGACAAATGAGGCAGACATGTTGCTTAATGATTGATTTTTCTCTGTCATCAACCGATATAATCTTTATTACTTTTCAGTATCTTCTTGAGAAAAACACAAAATTGGGAGAAACCTACCCCCAACACCAGATACACACAAATCTAAGTTGCTCCTAGAACATCTGAAATGTCTCTTTTTTTCTGAAAAAAAAGAAGAGAAAGTCCATTCTTAATAATCATGAATTGTCTGATTCAGTACATGTCTGATAAATTTATCATAAATGCATCCTAAAGCATTCAAGAAACAATGCTTTATGTAATTTAAGGCACTCAACACACACACACACACACACAAAATAAATACAGTACACTGGATATAAACTGCGATTACAAATCAATCTCATAATCTGTTTACCCTAAAGTGTGGCAACAAATAATGAAATACCTCAAAAAATCTGTTCATATAACATACAGAGCAGATCATACTCCATATCTTCTCCAATATCAACATATCATATTTCTATACATGGCAGTCATTCTTCTTCTTTTTTTTCTTGTACTTTTTTCTTTACAACTTGGCATTACTAAACCTGTACGCCTCTTGTATGTTTTTTTTGTTCTTTCTCCCGCAAGGCACTGAGTATCCAAGCATATATTAAAAAAAAAACAACAACAAAATTCAGGGATGACATGTTGATAAAATCTGACACAAAATCCTGTCCATCTTACAGGCTTGGACAATAACTCTGGCCAAAGAGCTAGCTGCAAAAGTGGTTTTGCAGATGATAATTTTTTTTTTTTTTCACAACACTTTGCTGCATCACAAGCAAAACTGAATGAAGTCGCAGAGCCCTAATGTAAAAATGCATTTACTAGAAATCACCTTCATGTATATTCGTAATGCTAGTACTGTGAAATCCTGCTATAAATGGTAAACACACAATCACAAGACTGATTACAATCTCTTTTTAATCTGTTTAAAAAATTCCTATTATTTTAAACAAAAGATCACAATCGAGAGTCCTACAAATATTTAAATAAGTGTCCCCCACACTGCTCCTATACCAACTGTCCAATCACACCCACCACATTTAAAACTTGAATCTTCAAATCCAAAGAAAATTCATCTGTACAGATCCTTCATAGACTTATAATTTGCTTTTGTTAGCTAGCTGGGAGACTTGCTTTTTCCAGCTACCTGCAAGCCTTGCATGCACATATGTGATTTGACCGAAAGATCGGTCTGTATCTGGTCGTCGGGGATATGTTCCTTGGAGACTGCGTCTGGCTTCAGGGAATCCCCTCCTATACGGAGAAGATACGAGCGATAACATCAACAAAATAAAAGACTCCTCCAGACCGACGGATCATTCTGTCCAACATGTGATCTACTTTGATTGACAATCACACAGATTTACATCGTCGATCTTTGTAATGAGGATGGTAGTGATCATCTTGCCATCCTTGAATCCAAGGTCCTTGGGCCATAATCCGTTGAAGACTAGTCCCGAGTATACTTAGGCAGGTGTCTATGAAAAACTTGTGTTATAGCAAAATCAGCTTGTCTGTAACAGGTTAAAGTCTGTATTGAAAAGAGTTTTAATGTACCATGGTACGTCTACAAATGCATGGACAGCATTCTCTGCTGGGTTGATCATTTGGGGAGGAGTTGTCTTCGAAACCTTGTGAAGTGTTACGGAATTATCACATATATCAATATCATATTAAAGTTACCCATCAAGAAAGAAGGGAGCTTTAGACTTTCCCGACACAGACGTTCAGAGGAAAAAAATCATGTTCTGCATGCGTTGTCTGAGTTTGCACAAACAGTTCTGGGGTGTTTTTGTGTTCGCTCAAATTGACACTGCAGAGAGCTACTTTGTGCAACGATCCTACAGGGCACCATTTAACTTTGTATAGACGGCGTCCTCGCGTAATCTAAAGCTACTTTGCAACGCGACGCAGGGAGAGAGGAGAGAGGCCAATGCAATTGTGGTCTCAAACATTCACATCGCAAACCTGAAGCTCCCTGATTCTCCTCCTTACTTCACTGATAAATAAAACATGTCGGTACTGGAGTAAAGCGCTGCTTGACCGAAAGAAGACTTTGAGGGAAGTGAAAGGGAAAGAACTGAGGGCTCACATACAGTTTTGGTTTGTAGTTGCTGCATTGGAAGAAGAATAAAATTCAAAACACTGTACAGGGTGCTCTCATTGTAATGAACATGGGTACAATAAACTCTGAACAAAGTCAGAGTGCAAATCCCACAATCATTGGGCCCTATCACTGAAATCTACAGTGGAAAATTTGATTACAACATACATGGTTGTTATCATGACATTAATTCCCAGTAAAGCATAACCATTTCTTGAGTATGATCATGGCAATGAATTCAAGTAACTCTCTAAAAAACACACCGTAGAAACAGCGAGAAAGCTGGCAGCCGTGAAGATAAACAAACAATTCAGAGAAAATCAGCTTGGAAGTTGAGATCCAAGCTTGTGGGAGACTGAGCATCTGAATCCACGAGGTAAAATTAGAATTTTTTAATAATGGCCAGATTACTGACATGAGGACGCCACTGAAATATGTGACCGTGCACCTCAAAACAAACATAAAGTCGCACACACTGATTTTGCGTGAGGACTGAAAATAAGTGAAATGGGTCAACCTAGCCGAACTTGACTTTTTCATATTTTCTGAAAGAACGGGTCTTCTTTTACATTGTGCTAAAATTTGGTATCATAAAACGGGCAGGAAAGTGTGTTTTTTAGCAGTTTATCTCGAACATTTTTGGTAGAATAGTGTGATTAGGTGTGTCTTTAGAATCCCTTTTCCATTTCTGAGAAACCTTGTCCACACTCTTCACTTTCAACTCTAATAACTTTTGAAAAAATAGTGCTACTGCTTTGAAAGTTGGCCTTAATTATGGACAGAATGTGTTAATGAGGCATGCTTAATTTCACTTTAATCTGATAATCCCTTCATTGTTGTTACTCTGGTGGTTTACTTCCTGTTTTGTGTCCCATTCATCGCACGGCCAGCACGGTTTGGTAAAGATTAGGCGCTTGAATAGACACTGTACTTCAGAGCCTCTTTTCTCAGTTCACACTTTTCCTGAGTTTGTGCTTTCTTTCCAATATTTAGATAGGTTAGGAGAGTCCATGTGATTTGAGTTATACATCATTTTAAAGCTTAAAGTCTGCTCTTTCAGAATATGGTCTTAACTAAAAATTCATGTCTGGCGACTTTTTGTTTGTTTTGAGGTGCAGTGTCACATATGTTTCATGAAAATCAAAACATTCAAAATTTCCAAATATCTTTGGACCTCAAAATTTTGCACAGGAGGTAGTTTCAAGATATCAGACTTTCAGTTTTTTAAACAATCCAAATTCCTATACATTTTATTTTTTTCCCAGCCAAATCCCCATAGCAGTTTGTGTGTTAAATATATTGGTGACCTGAATTGAGTATTAACATGGCAATAGGTCACGTAGTGCAGCCTCTTTATGGACCAAGCAGACACAATTCAACTGAGTCCTATATAACACAATGTTTTCAGCACTTTAAATAGGGGTATGTTTGGGGTATGTCAAAATTGCCCATGGCATGATACAACACGTAAAAGTTTCAGCTTAGACTTATACATACTACACTTACAGAACGAGGAGTCATACCATAATCACACTGTTTTCCCATTGGCAAGACTAATAAATACATGAACACCTTCCGTCTATCACAGTGAGTCTCTGATAACACAAAAATTAAAATGTACAAACTTGGGAAAAAGTATTTACACAAAACACACCCACACACACAAATGTGTATCTGTTATAAGAAAACATGACTAATTATTACAAATGTGTGTTCACTATGAAACAAAAAAATAAATAAAATTTTGATCAATATTGAAGGTAAAATTTTGATCAATATTGAAGGTGGTTTTCCCCAACTTGAATTAGCATAGTAATAACTTTATGTTTTGTCATTTGGACAATTAGGCATGTTCAAATTGTAGCATTGCTTACAGAATGAGTGTGTTTAATGTCCACATTCAGTAGAACATGCTCATAGCGCCACAAACACAATATCCTTACTGTACCGGTACACACTGTGTATTTCACGGTGATCTTTTTATGAAATTAAACCACCACGGCAAAATATACTGTCGTGTTACACAAACTCCAAGTGGAAACCTGCTCACTTTGTGTCCTTAAATTGGGGCGATACACACTTCTTATTCAGTTGCTGTGGGTCACAGCACAAATCTCACATACAACCATCTTAGGAAGACATTTTTTTTTTTTTTCAGTGACTTATACACTGACTACTTGCATGTATGTAGATTTTATCGGGGGTGTTGAAAATCTTTGGTGATGCTCACAAAATCGTGATTTGTAAACAATGATGCACCATCATTAAGATACCCCAAACTACGTATACATTATATCCAGGCCCCATATCTTCTCTTGGCATGAAGAAAACAAAAACTTGAGCTGCTTATGTCAAACTACCAACAGATTTCCTTACTTCAGTAAAAAAAAAAAATAATCATCATCATTAGTTATAAAAAGCAAATCCTACTGACCAGCAATTTCCTCAGCAAACACAGGGCTAATAACATCTTTTAGCAGTGCTGGCTCTTCAAATATTTCCAACTTGCTTTTCAGGGAATTTTAGGAACTAGTCAAATACGTAAGTAGTACTATATATTTAGTACTGTCCGCCCACATTTTCCAGCTAGATTCAAATAATAATTTGTCTAGATTTTTTTTTTTTTTTTTTTTTTTGGGGGGGGGGGGCAATATAATCACTTGGACCTTTGACCCTCTCCCATGAAGTGTCAATCAGTGTTGTTTTGTGACGTCATTCATCAAGGAAAAAAAGGAGTTCGATGCTTTTAGTAGGACTGTTTACACTGGAGATTGCCAATATCAAGGTGTGACCGAGCAGCACAATATAACAATTTTCTGGGATGTTTGCTCAATTAAATTTTCCTGTAACAACACAGAATGAGGAGTAAGCCAAAGCTCTGGACTGATAACATATCATTCATTGCATTTCATTCTCTCTCTTTTACGACAAAAAGCACAGTGCTTAACCAATGTTATTCCAAAGAAAAATCTCAGCATCAAGAGGACCTTTATGATAGCTACATGTAAAGTTAGAATGCTCTTCAACGACATGTATCACGACATTCTCATTTTCAATAGTGATACTACATTGAGAAAAGTAGGAGTAGAGGTAGCATTTTTTTAATAGGCACCAAACAGTATACAAATCTACATACTATCACTACCGGTACCTATGGATTTTCAAAAAGTCAACCTCCTTTCCATTTTTTTAGAGCATGCTAAGAAAACTACACTCGCGCAAAAAGTCAAAAACTTTTCCAACGCACAATTCATCTACTCTAAGATTCCTCTTCAGTACTGAACACTGATAATACATTACATAAAAAATTTATACACACTGGCAACAATAAAACAAAAACATTGAAAATCGTTCATATGCATATTAAAGTTAGTTGTACAAGTATTAAAAGTTTCCTTGTCCCCCAAATTGGTCTGGGGGACCTTCAGTTGTTTCTGGTAAAGACATCCATTGCATTCTTCCACTTGGGCACTAGGGGGGATGATGACATCGAAAGCATCTTTGCGGTAGACTTCCACCGTCAAAATCCACAATTGTGCATCTCCATCTGAAGTTTTGCGAGTGAGGTTCCTGCTTAAAATGCTCCACACACTTACAAAAAAAAAGTTCTGCACTGAATCTGAAGCAAAAAAAAAAAAAAAAAAGGAGAAAAAAAAAGCACACAACCGCTTAAGCTGCCAGGGGGGTAACTCTGCAATCATGTTTCAGTTTGAACTTCATGTGCTGGTCGTTGTCATAGCAACAGATACATGCCCCAGAATGGCTCCTCCAACGCTGTCAAAAGTCCTTGAAGAGTTTGAGAACGTCCGCCTTGACTGAGGGGGCTGACTGCCAGTTCTCCTCGGGATACTCGTCAAAGTTTCTCGTGTCGCCGGCGTGAGATAGTTTGGGAACAATGGGGGGCTGTTTTAGAAAGAGATAAGAGCAAAATATGAGGGTTAAATAGTCACATTCACACACAAGTCAGAGTTATTATGGTGGAGAAATTGTTCTTATTTGCCGCCATTCATACATGGCAGAAAAACACAACTCATTTTTAACAGCAAGCTAGGCACTTAAATTTCCGAACCAAATGCCTTATTACACAATACACTGGAGCACGACCCTTGGCGTCCTCACCTTGAATCTAGTGTGGCAAGCTGCATCACGGGATAAAAAAACAACAAAACTTATTTTCATTTTTCATGTGACATTCAAGAATAACATGCAAGGAAAACTTTTTTGAGCATTTACCCCATCCCCCCCCAAAAAAAATAATACATTCTATTTATATGGCGCATCAAGACAGAACAATTTTTGCACTGAATCGCAATTTAGCGATTTGTGTGTGTGAGTGTGTACACACACAAAAGCCAATTTTTTTCTTTTTATTTCTTCTGTTTCAACAACAACAACAAAATAAAGAGGGGGCGTGTCCGGTGCGCCCCCCTCTGGATCCTCCATTGCAAGCTTCTCTGTTTCGGTATTGCATTGCACAAATCTATTTAATGAAACTAGAAGTGTCGCTATGGTGACTGGTATGCCTCCGCCATAATGCATGATTCTCCCAATAGGTGTATACAAGTAGTACAATGTCATCACTATGTGTGATGACAGTTTCACATAACTGGCAAAATATTGAAATGACAGGTTTGTCAGAAATGTCTTGAATGTTCACTTTCCTTGAACTAGGTTTGCTATAATTGTCTAAGAGTGCAGGTACATGTAATTGGGAAATTGAGGATTTTTTACTTGACTTTTGACCGACCCTTTTATAAGTTTATGCATTGAGTATAATTTTCAAGGTATGAAGAAAAAGTGTAATTACAGTATAAAATATATATTTTTTTCTTTTGCATTTTTGCCTGGCCTTTGACCCTTCACCTTTGACCTTTGACCTTCTGGCAGCAAATTTCCCAGAGAATCTCCATTAGGTAATACATGTATAATATTAAGTTTTAAAAATAATACTGCAAGCATTGCATATACAAGTTGTACTAGTATATGAGGGAAATAGTGAAATTTTGAGGAGTTGACCTTGACCTTTGACCCGACTATTGACCCATAACCCCTAAATTCCCTAGATAATCCCTGCCAGTCAGTACATGCGTATGTACCAAATTCCATGAAGATACATTGAACCATTTGCGAGAAAAGTGAAATTGTAACATTTTCACCTGACCTTTGACCTTTTGACCTTAGACTTTATGACATGAAACTCTCTCTGGAGAATCTTTACGCAGTAGTACATGTCTACAATAAGTTTCACCTTCAGGCATTGCATAGATATGGGGGAAATAACAACATTTTTACCATTTGACCTTGACCTTTTGACCTTTGACCTATTGCAATTTCTCTAAAAAACTACTCAACTAATGGCCCCATCATATGTCATCCTTGGACCAAGTTTGGTGAAAGTTGCTTCATCCAGTTTTGAGTTATCACGTAAACAGCTAAATTTTAGGATTTCACCTCGATCTTTGACCTTTGACCTCTGTCCGATTTCACTCAAAAACTAATCAAGTAATTGTCCCATCACATCATCCTCGGACAAAGTTTGGTGAAATTTGCTTGATCCAGTCTTGACTTATCGTGTAAACAGATACAATTTCATGATTTGACCTTGACCTTTGACCTTTGGCCTTAAGCCAATTTCACCCAAAATCTAATCACGTAATTGCCTCATCATACTTCATACTTGGACCAAGTTTGGTAAAATTCTAGTCAATATCACTCAAGTTATTGCGTAAACAAATGCAGACAGACGTACGTACGGACAACCTGAAAACATACTGTAAAACGAGGAATTTTCGCGTGCACTTTAATTTCGTGACTTTCGCGAGCACCAAGATTCGCAAAATTAAAATGCACATGAAAGTCCTTGTTTACACTATTTGCATTGAACGCCAGTGGCACTTCGTGAAAATTTCATGCCACGAAAAAGGCTGTCGGCTCCAATTCGCGAAAAAATTCATGCCGCGAATATATCATGTTTTACAGTAATGCCTCCGGCACCACTTCGTGGCGGAGGCATACAAAATAAGCATTTATTTTGGGCTCGTGTGAAAGGACCTAGTGCTTGTAATTGAGGGAGACGATGAGGACCATAGTCTGGAGGGGTAGGCTCTAGCTGAAATCTGCAGGAAACATGAAGACGATCTATACCTCAACAATGAGCGTGTTTCTACTGAGAGCACCTCACATCCCTGGCATCGCCACGAATTTTGTCCAACGCAGCACCTCGTATTTTACGACCACTCGAGCTGTTTCTACTGAGCGATAAAATACGAGGTGATGCAAAGGTGACGTGCAAATGCGGCGATTCCGGAAGTCAGGTATTTTTAAGTCACAGATTTGGGTCACGCGCGCATTGCCTGTTAATACGATCCTAACCCTGCCTGCTTTGCTACAACTGCGTCGGCTATTTTTTGATTAGCCATTTCTCTTCGTCTTCCCATCCAATATACCCGAACTAACATACTGGTATCCTGCCACTGACTGATGAGAAATCTTTGGAGATCGAGGGTCCAGTTGAGATTTTTTCAAGGCTGCGACATACTAATGTGGTACTCTCGCGATTCGAGACAATATAAAATGAAATAACGCGGTGTAAAATCAAGTAAGTGATGAGGGCTTAGTAATGCAATAAGTTAGGCGAACAATAGACGATGAATGCCACAATTCTCATGTAACGTAACGTATAGGGCCTATAACACATACACAAGCGAGTTGGTACAAACAAAGCATGATGCGAACACGGTCGCTGTGTGCACACACATATTTTGTACACATGTGTCGAAGGAGTGTGTGCGACGAACCGATTGAAAAGCGCGGGGAGAAATTCTAGACGTCCGATACACCACGAATTTCGCTACCCGGTGTGTTTCTACTGAGAATCGTCCTTCGCGTCACCACGCATCGACCACCTCAATAGATGGACGACGGAGCACCTCACATCAGCCGGCATCGGCCACTACCCGATCTGTTTCTACTGAGGAAAAATTCGAGGTGTCACCACGCATCGGCCGGTATCGGCCGGCATCGGCCGGTATCACCACACATCGGCTGGCATCACCTCGAATTTTCGTCGCTCAGTAGAAACACGCTCATTATCCCTAGACAAGATTTATCCTCTTGAAATGTGACTAAACAACAACAAAACAGGAAGTGGGTTGAATGGGTGCACAGTGTGGTTCCATGACATTTGTTCCTGCGACAATTGCTCCCATGAAATCTTTGCTCGTTATTAAATCCAAACGTTATATTCTACCCACAAACATAACCCTAACCCTAGTACTAATCCTCACATCTAAGAAAACCCCCAAGCCCTCTCACAACCCTAACCCTAACCCTAAGATCTTGGAGAAAATAAGACTGATTACTGATTAGAAGCAATTATCGCAGGAGCAAATGTGTCACCCGAAGTATTGCTGGGGTAATTATAATAGCACAGCCTGTCTCAGAGAAAATTGCTTATATCAAAGGGGACACCCTGGGTATAGAAAGAAGACCTTATGGTTATAATTAGAGACTGCCCCAAAGCTTAATTATGGTTTAATTCAGGATGACTGCGAGACAAACATGATGTAAATAAAATGTGCCTGAGTGTATGAAGTCTCAGACAACATGAAACCTACTTTAAAGGGATGGTATAGTTTTGGTTGCTGGTATAGTTTTGGTTGAGATGGGGGCTTTAGATTTTAGCTTTTTGCAAGATAATTAGAAACTACTTATGAAATATTAAAGAGTATACAATTCTACGAGAGATTCAAAGTACATTGAAGAAAATCAGTTTGAAATGACTGAGATATCCAAAACAAAGTAAAACAAAGCGGTCCTAATAAAAGGTGGGTCTAACCAGGGAGGTGAGATGAGATCTCACCTCCCTGGTCCAACCTTTTATTAGGATCTCTTTGTTTTTGGATATCTCAGCCATTTCAAAACTGATTTTCATCAAATAACTGAAATATACTAAAACATGAACTTCATTCACGATTCTGATGAATTCTGGTTAGATGGGAAAGACGGACTGACAGAACATCGAACGACAAGCGTCAAGTGCGAGGCACTCTTACCGTGAGCTGTCTCTCTCGAACATGATCCCAGTCGATGTTTTCAAACCATTCTGCATTCTTGATGTCCGCCGATCCGGCCCGCATGCAGCCTAACCTCTTCGTTCTGTCGATCACAAGTAGGCCGTGAATCAGTTTCCTGCAATAGTGAGTGGAGAAGGAGGAAGAGGAAGAAGAAGAAGGGAACCAGAAGGGAAGGAAGGAAAAAATGGATTTTAAAACAAAGATGCAAGAAAAATGTGGAACCATTTTCATTATCATCATACATTGAATTGAGAGCAGATATATTTATAATCCAGGAAGTATTTGTCGTCTGAGCTATTTATATCTGATCCATTGTAATTGCTCTTTCCACTCAAGGTTCACAGTTGTGATACTGATATCTGTGAAATATATCATCAGTCTTGGTATTTCAAACAACATATCAACTCAGAAAAAAAAAAATAATCTCATACATGATGCCATGAGCGTCACTTTTGATGGACTTCAGCGCGTTATAAAAGGCCACAATTATCATTATTATTATTATCATACAGCTTAAACACATCTGAAAGACAATTAAACGAAAACATGCAATATCTTGAAATTGTACAGTTGAGCACATTTAGATAATGACTATGATTCAATTTGAAAAAATTTCTGTCATTCTAGAATGCTTCAGAACCCCCATATCAAATACCTTTCCATTACGGTTGACACAAATCATTTCACTCGTTGCAAGACAAAGCCAATCATTGCCATGTGTCATCTTTTTTTTTATGATGGGCGGGGGGGGGGGGGGGGGGGGTTAAATCTGATATACTGTACACAATCAAATAAATCATTCATTGGGTACAAGATGCCTATATGTTTACTTTCCAAACTGTGTAGTTTCATGGACAATCCTGTATATTTATTCCCTGAAACAGTATGGTAAGAAAATGTTATGAATGTGTGTGGAGCAGCTACGACAGAAGTGAAACACGTATAGGCACATGTAGCAGGAAATCTCAAGTGTTACTACCCTAGCTGCCTCATTTCTTTCTACTTTTTTTTTTTGGGGGGGGGAGGGGGAGGGGGTGGTATTTTTTTTCTTTCATGACTCTGTGAATCACTCTGGGAGGTCATTGATATATCATACAGAGTGGCAAGCACTCATTTCAGTGAACCAATGAAGAGGATAGGATTATCCAGAAACCACTCCCTCCCTCATCTCAATGTTGAGGATGTTGATGATGTCAGATGATGAACACTGGGCCTACCACGGCTGAGGATCACAGCCATACCTGCCCTCATGACCTCTTGTGTTACAGCTGATTCCCTTCTCATACCAGCTGCAAAATGCCTCAGAACATAATTTTTGCCCCCCCCCCCCAAAAAAAAAAAAAAACACCTCTTGATGTACTTCACAAGAATACTCATTTAACAGACTGTGTCAGTTGTGTCCATCAACGGCTTGCTGAACATTGCAAAATGGAAGACATTGCAAAATGGAAGACCTTACCGAGGCAGCATTTTGGTTACTTTGTTTTGTTCTGGTCTGTTCTGACTTTCCACGAAACACGCACCATGCAGATGGGTGCAGGGTATGAATCATCCAATCTCTTGGATAGGAATACTGCAGCTGCAGTGGAGGAGGGACTAGGATCTAGCTGTAATATTATTTAAAGTGCACCATTACCCCAGAATTCATATTTGTGTAGAGCTATAGATTACACCCACACACACACACACACACACAAAACAAAACAAAACAAACACACACAAAAAATACCCAGCCATAATTCACATGTGATAGCCCCTGAAAGTATATATAATTTGATAAATCAGATCACATCTCTGTAACAATTTGGCACAACTAATATGCTCCATGCGTTTAAGTTCTGCTCCGTATAGCACTGGTACTGATGTGTGCATGTTCGAGCTATACATGTATGTTTTACAAATAGTATCTGAACTCCATATCAATCGAGGTTTTGATTGAAGTACATGTACGTGTGCAGATGTATATACACGTTGTAGCTCATTGATGTATTTGAAAGAAAAAGGATAGCGCGATCATTCGATTGAAAGAATCAGGTGTTCGACTAGTCTATTTCAAGTCATTTTTTTTAATACGTTACTCCTAAAATTTACATTTAAACCCCAATAAATTTAAATCGCAGTAAGTTCCAGAGGGTAGGTCTTTTTGTTTATTCTACAAATATAGCAAATATAATACTCAAGGTATTGCCAGTACACTTTAAGTCCCTATGCCCCTCATGGTGCTTCCACTCAATGAGCCTGGCATTAACTTTCAACTTCACTCAACTGTGGTCTTTCCTTTTTTTTTGTTCTGAACTTCTCTATGGTTATGACCCACATTTGCTTGTTGTGTGTTATGTGTTGTTTGTTGATATGTGTCTATTCATACAGTGTGTCTCTAAATGTGCAAAGTTAGCACACAAGCATTTTACAAAACCTTCATCTGGACTTTCCATGTTTTTCCTCATTAAACAGCATGTAAATAGTGTCAAAAGTTTCTCTCCTTACAAAAAAACAAAACCCAACAACAACAAAACATCAAAAACAACAATCTACAATTCCAAAGACAGGAACCGTCCAGGAACAAAACATTGTCAGACTTCACCATAATTACCTTGGCACCTACATGAACATTAAAGGACACGTTCACCTTCATACACATGTTAGTGAATGCAACAATATTAGTAGAGCACATCGGTGAAAATTTGGGGAAGATCGGGCAATCCGTTCAAAAGTTATGAATTTTGAAAGTATCTGCGCAGTTACTGCTGGATGAGAAGACTACTACAGTATGTGATGTCATGCGTACAATGATATAAAGAAAATAAAAAGAGAATTTTACAAAATTTTACTTTGTGAAAAAAAGTGTACATTTCCTCGACTTGTCTCAGACGTATGTTAAGGGTAATATTATTCCCCCTGCCTTCTGAAAGAGGGAAGTTAAGTGACCTTTTATTAAGCAAGAAAAGTGAAAATATGTTGAATTTTCTTTATATTTTCTTTATATCATTGTACACATGTGACATCACAAGCTATAGTAGTCTTCTCATCCAGCCTTTAGTGAGCAGAAACTTCAAAAGTTCATAACTTTAGAACGGATTGTCCGATTTTCCTCAAACTCTCATTGATGTGTTCTATTAATATTGCTGCATTCACTCGACCCATATGTCTATGATAGTGAACTTGTCCTTTAATAATACATTGTTGCATGTTTTCAAGGTAAACAGGAGTAATATTGACTGATGCTGATAGGAATGCAAGTTTGTGTACTTTTACTTCAACCACCCTGCACAACTGTAAAGCAATAACAGACATTAATTTCCTGTTCCATTGTCATTATCAGGAAAAGTGATCACGAGGGATACATCAGATATTCCCTTGTAATCCTAAATGCACAATAATCAAGTGACTACTATGATTTATTGTTCTTGCATGCCAAAAATTCAAATTAAAACTTTATTTCCATTTTTTTCAACAGAATATATTTTCATATTCTTTTAAATACATGAACCATTTAAATGCACAATTGCACAACAAATTATATGAGATAAATTAGCATCATTTCAAATTAAAAATCATAAAGTAAAACTAGTAAAAAAACCAAACAACTCTACCATATGGGACGAATCCCACAAAACCTTAAATGTTCCTCAAGGTTATTTGTTTATAAATTGATGGAATAATTTCATGCCATTATCATCTTGAGAATAATCTAAAAGGTCCGCATATTCTTTATCATATATACCTTTATTTTCATTCGTAAGCACTTCCACATGAATCATCAAGCAAGCTTTATACTGACTAAGTACATAAAGCCAAATCCAGATTGATTTTTGGGTAGGGTCTGAAGGTGTACTTTAAGTCAAATGGTCATTGTTTGGTTTACGGTATTTTCTCAAAGGATATAATGTTTCATAATTTATGTGTTTTTCTATCTAAATCTGAAATTTTTAAGCATAAACTGTATTGAGTTCACATAATAATTTTGCTGTGTGGAAATTTGCATGCATTCTGTGCAACAAAAAAATAGTACAAAAACAAAAGCATGTAAATTATTTTGCTTGTTATATGAACACTATTCAAAGTTATGATTCCGTTGATTCAAAAGCATGTGAAATGCATCTTACCTGGCAAAGCGCAAAAATTTCCACTTTTACAGCATTAGCCCAATGTATGTGCTAAGACACTTATAATAGGTATAACTTGTCAAGTGCTTTCATCAGCATTCAGTTAATCCTCCAAAACTTTACCTATTTATAACTTAGGGTGCGTTTATAAGATTTTTCTTTTGGCCAGAAACAGTGTTTTGAAACACTGTTTCTGGCCAAACAGTGTTTCTAGCAAGAAAAAAAAATCTTATAAACGCTAACCGTGATTTGAAACAGCGTTTTGAAACACTGTTTTGAAACGCACAAAATAGTGCGTTTCAAAACAGTGTTTCTGTAGAAACAGTGTTTCAAAAATCTTATAAACGCAACCGTGATTTGAAACAGCGTTTTGAAACACTGTTTTGAAACGCACAAAATAGTGCGTTTCAAAACAGTGTTTCAAAAATCTTATAAACGCAACCGTGATCTCCAACACTGTTTATGTGACGTCACAATGCCTTGCGCGCACCCTGTTTGACCTTTTGCCGAGGAAAAACTGCGCAGAGTGAGTTGCGCAATGGCACAGTTTGAGCGAGAGCCCCAACACGCTCGGAGAAAAAAGTCTTATAAACGCTCTCCTGACGAAACTGTGATTTGAAACAGTGTTTCAAAACAATGATTCTAGGCACGCAAAATCTTATAAACGCGGCCTTAGTCAGCCCACTCAGGTTTTACAATGAACCCCCAGTCCAACACAGAAGGGCCTTACCATGATACAGCAGGAATTTTGAAGTGTAAGAAATCCTTGTTCACTGACATTACTTTTTCATACATCATTCTGTGTTTATGTGCTAGCAAAACACATTATCTTCTGGAACCTGGGATGTTACATTATACAAAGCCTATTGAGATTTTAGCATCGCGTGCAGAATGAGTCAACCTTATGGCCTTTTTGACAAGTACGTACACTCTAATTCAAAGCTGAGAATCTCAAAATAAACAAAAGAATGCATGTGGTAACCTTTTTGTTTCGCTGACTTCACAATTCAATGTCATGTTGAAAAAAAAAAACATACACACAAACAAAACACTTTTGCTGGCAGCATTAGTCACTGAATACAGAGGTTTGATGTTCTTTAAAAAAAAAGAAGAAATGTCCATGTACATGTTTGGTAAGTAATTTCTTAGCATGTCGAGCGATTCTCTGAGGCCAAGGGTGGAAGAAATTTCACGACCACGACAATGGCCTCTTGGAGTGGAAGTGACGGCATTCGATTCCATCCGCCTCCAAGACATGATCCCCCTGGAACACTTTGGCGTCATGCTCATTTGCAGGAATTTCAAGAGCTACGTGTACGTTACTCGGACATTAAGACTGAGGTGAGGGACGATTTATGGGCCGGAGAGTCAAGTTCACTCCGCAAAAGTCTTGATGTGCACACGTAGCACTCACAGGCACACCGCTATCAGACTATTACAACAGCTACCAGGGTCTGATGGTGCTCATGGCAACCATTAAACCAAGATTGAAAGCAGCATAAATAGAAAGATTCCAAACTTCTCTGGTTGGAATCGGAAATGGCTGCGATAAGGGTCGAGATGCTAAACCACACATGAAATGTATCCAGATTGCAAGAATGGGAAAATGTAATGACCCTTTATTTCATAGTATTCAATGTTGCTAAACTTGATGGGTTTGATTTCTGCATTCTTTTTTTAAAGCATAAACATCTATGTGTTTTGTTATATGGTTTGAAAGACAATGCAAACCATATTTCTACACAAAACTAATCTTGTTCTCAATACCAAGTTCTATCACTACAATCATGACAACATTCCCTGCTCTCATCATCTTATCATCATTATCATTATCATCACCATCACCATCACCATCATCATCATCATTATCACCATTATTATCAACAACAAACACATCTTCATAATACTAACCACCATCACCATTAATATCACTCTTGTCCTCATGATCTGCATCATCATCTACACCAGGGCTGTTCCCCCGGCCCTGGTGTAGATAGGAATACATAGGGTGTTATCACTTTGCCCCCCCCCCCCCCCTTATTTACCCAGGAAGTGGCGACTAGAAAAAAAAAAGACTAGCATAAACTTTTTTTTTTTGCTTGTCAGCTGAAGAAACCCCAAAGTGGCACCCAATGTTGTGCTGAAAGCCTTACTAATTTTTTTTTTTTTTTTTTTTTTTTTTGGGGGGGGGGGGCTTGTAAGCTCATGATACCCGGAAGCACCCCCCCCCCCCACACACACACACACACCATCAATGCAACTCATAGTCATCCAAATTGTATTCATCATCAATCAGCATCAGCAACAGCAAATAGCTTGTTGGATCTGGCTATCAGACTACCAGCCCAGACTGTTCTCAAGTTCATCTCATGGGACATACCCACAAAAGATACTTTGTCATCATAGTCACTGTCAGAAAGAAGTAGCTGAAAAGCTTGTATCACCTGAAAAAACATCACTGTTATGTCCAGCATTCTCACCATCATCACAATCATCATCATCACACTCATCATCATCATCAGCAGCAGCAGCAGCAGCAGCGGCATCATTATCATCATCATCATCATCACCATCATCAGCATCACCATCCTCACCATCATTATCATCCTCATCATCCTCACCATCATTACCATCATCACCACCATCACCATCACCACCATCATCATCATCACCACCATCACCACCATCACCATCAACCTTATTCTGACACAGAACACTAATAAGTATCATACCCAACAGCAGTGTGGTACCTAATAAGCTAACATTTGTCATCATCACTATCATCTTCATCACCACCATCGCTCTTGCTATCAAGGTTTTTATCCCTATGGCCACCATCATTGTTATTTGCATCATCATCATCATCATCACTACCACCAACTCATCATCATTCATCAATATCATCATCAACATAAACCTACCTAGCAAAGAACATTACTAAATAGTGCATCATCATCATCATCAGTAGCAGTAGTACAGTACCGTATCAGCTGGGGTGACTTGATATCTCGAACAGATTATAGAACATTATCATCAATAGCTACTCCAACCCGCTGTTCAGACGCAAGCCAGTTTATACTAAAACTCGATAAAGAAACGACATACATGTATAAAGAACCATCGTATCGCCGACAGACTGTTCAGACGCTGATCTCGACCGATCTGGAAAGCGTTGTATAGATGCACAGTTTCCCACTGCGCGTGTTGTTATGGTCATGACATTGCTGCTAGTGAGAGGAATAGGGTCAACTTTCGTGCGCGCTCACATTAACCCCGCCCAGTTATACCATTCTATGGTTGCCATACATTCAGACGCACATGGAATGCTGATTGGTTATCAAGTTCTAGTTCGAAACGATGCTCTGACCGTCGTTTCGTTATACATCGATTTGTTAGTCAGCATTCAGACGTATTAATTCATCGTATAGCTATACCGTTCTAGTATATCTTTTCTGCATCCAAACACTCTGCAAGTGTACCTGGTATCCACACCCCAAGCACCCTGATCACCACCACAGCAACCACAACTACTACCATCATAACCACTCAGTCCGCATCATCACCACAACATTGTCATTAGCAGCACCACAGCCGTAAGAACTTGTTCGCCTGCATCATAACTCTGCCTGTCTGAAGTCAAATCAACCGCAAATACCTCTCAAATTTCCACTCAATGTTCATTTTCCTCATTTTCTTCCTGATTTGCTCTTTCCTAGAAAATCCTCTGACCACATGTGATTCCTGGATTCCATGAATTTTGTCTCTTCTCCCATGGCATTGACCTTCTTCAGTCTCCTGCATCACTACCCCTTGCAGTCAAGCAGAGGATGGGGAGTTGGGGGGAGTTGGGGGGGGGGGTGGGGAGTTGGGGTGGGAATGGGGTAACAGAGAATGCATGACTCTCGCTCTCCAGACATGAAACATACCACTGCCTCCATCATTCTTGGATGATTGCCTGATATTGAACAGACCAGGATCCACTTGTGACACTTGGGGATGAAAGCATGCACGGTGTCCTACCACAAACATCCATCTTCATCCAGACTGGTAGAGCATTTGTGATGGGAAGGGGGAGGGGGGGGGGCGGCAGCAAGAAGGGATGAGGAGGCAGGGATGGGGTGGAAAGGGGAGAGGGGTAGGAGGATGGTGTTGACATAGCAATGTAGTGAATCACAAACACACATCAACTGTTCATCACAGCATCGTCAGGGAGATCATTCTTTTGGTTCCTGGAAAATGCATCATCATCATCATTTAACTGTTTTAGTGACATGCTTGTGTGTTCCTCTCATCAGATGGAAACTTAAAGGACCTCATCACTATTCTGCAGTCACATGCCACACGCTTTCCTGACGGGTAAAGAAAATTCCTAATAAAATGAGAATGAACATTGAAGAAACATGCATTAAAGTAGGTAAACATAGCTACCTCAAACTTCCTGTATATAGTTGGGCAAGATGGACGTACATGTCCTTAACATTATGACCACTCGAATTCTGGTAAACTGACATTTGATGCCATGACTTCATTTTATCTTTTGTTATGTTCCTTTGGCATGAAAGTACAGTATAATTGCTTCTTTTGCATTTTCTTACCACCATAGACAAACTGGCACAAGAATGTACAACAAAAATCAAGCAGGACCAATTATCCTTTTAACACAGATCACAAAAGTCACTGCTTTTCTTGCATGTGTGTGTGTGTGTGTGTCCTCACAAATGAATTAGCAGTTTTTCCACTGCAGCGAAAAATGTATTTTTGAACAGTTAATTTGGGGTGTGCATGTGTATGCCTTGAAGAACAAGAAAAGTCTCATTTTTTTTTCACATCACAAACTATTTTGTGGATCCAGATGTACCCTGGTTTTTCAAAGAAAGGACCTGAATTCAGTGAAACCTATTAAGCAACTTTTAATGACATCCATACTGAACTCATCCATCAGTCAATCCCTAATTTTCAGCACTACCACCTGGCACGACCGCTCACTTTAGAACAACCTGGGCGAGATCACGACCCGGTGCCCCTTCTCCAGAAACAACTGTTGAAGGGGCACAATGGCATGATAATCCACACGTGACGATCACGTGGTGTCCCCATGACATGCATCTATGATTAAAACATGGACCCTTCCATTATGAAAATAAGCGCCGTGCATTAATAACAGCAAAAGAAGAAAAAAGAAATGGAGCATAACTTATGGCATTCATCTTTAAATATTACATGGTATCTGCTATTAAAAGGAAGCACTGCATCTAACAGAGGAATTTTTCTCCCGGGATTTGGGTGATCATGCCCCACAGGTGAGGAGAAGAGGGGATAAGGGGGTGCACATGATTGTCTGGATCACAGTAGGGGACATCCGCCTCGCTTTGTTGTGAGTTCAGGAGTTATCTCCAGGAAAAACTCTAGTTGTGTGTTGTTGTTTTTTATTACGATTATTGCAATCATAGTTACGGGTGAGAGGGTAAGGCGCACACATCCACTGCCATAGGGATGCAGGAGGTAGAGGCCATTATTTGGTTGCCAGTGTATGCTCACCTTCATCCACTCTTAAGTAGCCCGGGTATAATTGGACATTCACTCTCTATTCCCCTCAAGTAAGGTACTGAGGAGCTGAGGATGAATGCAATACAAAAGGCTACCAACCTCTCCAGGTAAAAAACGAAATAATAATAACACTGATGAAAAATTAACAAAAAATAAAAAATGAATACAATAATAAGAAGAATTTTAAAATAAAAATCATATTTCTGCTTCAACAATGGAAAAATTGGCAGACTATTAAAAAGCATCCTAAATATATTCTAGATAGAATTATTTTTCATGAAAAAAAAAATATTTTTTTCTTGATTTTGATGAAGTAAAATATACTAGATTAATTGTAAAAGCATAAAAGTTGGCAGCTCTGTCAATACACACAGTACAAGAGCACCACAACAGAGTTATTTCTATGTTGTTAATGATGATGATGTTGATTATGAAGATGCGATCAACAGCTCTGGAAAAGATATCCCTGCGTACACAGTCAAAATAGTCCACGCCTGGTTTGGGCCACTTTTGCCCGACCCATTCATAAACTCAAAATGTTATCACTTAACTCGGGCCTGGCCTGAGCCAAGAGAGTTACTGAAAGAGGTACTCCAATACTCCTCATTCCATCTGAGTCGTTCTTGGTTCTACTTGTAAATTATCCTATATCCAATTTGCAAAATATTATACTTACAACAACTATGGTCTATACAGTAGTTTAGATACATAGAAAAATAGAGAGTTGAATTGATGGACAAAGATACAACCTGTAAATGATTTGCACTGAAGCTAGTGTGACATGGCCACAGGCTGATATTTAATACCTGACACCAGAGGAGAACAAGGGCAACAGAAAATAAATATGTATAAATTAACAGAAAAAAATATGTATAAATTAAGTGAAAGGTGATGATGGTGATATCTGCAACTAATGTTAAAAGTCTCAGCGTGGTAGTTTGCGGATACACCCCTTTATTCCACAGATTTAATTATTTCATTCCACAGCTCAACACTCTGTGCCACAACATGCTGGGGGTGTGGTATGAAGGAGAAGACTATATGAGCCCAAACATCAAAACTATCATATTGCTGAAGCCTATGGTTGCTTAGCAACCACAAGTCCCACTGCTCATACAGAATTGGGAATTAAGTTAACTCTAGTCTGGTAGCCAGCCTTGTTTACTACATTTCTATGGCAACACTAAATACAATGTGAGCCATTTTCAAAGTTTTTTAAACCAACTTTCAGAGACCCCCTTCAGATTTGCCTTTATGATCCAGGCTCACTGTATCTCAAAAAATTGCTTTTTGAGTAGTTACCCTATGAAGAGAAAAAAACAAACCCAATTGTAATTTTGCAAAAGTAATTAGCATCTATCTTTGTGTGCCATGGTGTAAACTGCCTGTAAGCCACATTATTTTGGGACTGCAATGCACGAGTGCCTTTGGAAAACATTGTCTGTTTTTCATTTTGTACCTCAGGTTACCAAAAACGGCATAATATGCAATACAGCGAAGGTGTGCAAGCTTTGATGGGATGTAAATATTAGGACAAAGCAACAGCTAATGCACTGTAGCATATCACAATTTATCGATCGGTCCATGCGCTTTTGTGCATTTGAGCAAAATATGTTGGCAAGATGTTGACTGAGTCAAGTGCGTGAATGTGGCACACAAAAAGTTCAAGAAAAAAGCCACTAACATGTAGGCACCTTCATGTAGAACTACCCTCAATATGAATTGCTAAGAACTATTATAGAGCACAGCTTGTAGCAAGAATGAATAAGATAATATATCTTGACATTTTGTGTAAGAGAATCTGGTGTGTGACATATCATCTATCTAAGTATCTAGGTACTTATGTATCTAAGTATCTATATATATATATATATATATATATATATATATATATATATATATATATATATATATATATCCTACCTAGATATACCTTTATAATACTGCCAAGGGAAATCACTTACTAAAGAGCGAGTTTTTGCTGTGACATTTTGCAAGGAGAATGCTCACCATACAGCAGAATTGTGATATATAAATACACTCAGTAAAAAAAGTAAGTTCCCCCTAACATTTTTGGATGTATCTCAAAAAGTATTTTACGGATTTTCATAATTCAAGCGGGAATGGATAGGGAATTTCATTACTCATAACATGAATGGCATATCATTGCCACCAGATATTATTATTGGTGTAAAAAAAATGCATTTTATGTCAAAAAGCATGGGAAAAAAAGTTGCACTTCAGGTTATAAGAAGCACATTGTATACATTTCCTTTGTAAGTTAGCAAATTACCTTTTTAAATTGTGCAATTCTCAGGAATTTGTTCAGGTACAATGTGCTTCCCTATCATACAGATGTTATGCATACTTTTTAAACAATAGCCTTTTCAATATGAAAATGTTGGTAGAAGCCATGTGATTTGTAATTCCAATCTGGGTTGATCACATTAATGTGCCTATGGCCATTTTGCATCATGCGCTCAAGTTGTAGATCAGTTTGTTGAGGGAAATGGCATCGAACGTATGGAGTGGCCTGCAAAATAGCCTGACTGTAATCCAGAAGAGAATCTTTGGGATGTCATTAAGCGGAAAGCGAGCAAGAAGGTGAAAGATGACACTTCACTGCAAAAATTTAAGCGCATCTGGCAGAGAGCATGGGCCAACATTGAGCAGTGCCAAGTAAACTTTAGTTAACAGTATGAGGAAGAGATGCCGGCTGTTCATTGAAGCGGATGGTGGACATATCAATTATCAAATACTTCACTGTATGCTCATGAAAAGAAAGAGATAGAAAAATATGCAATCAACCATGCTTAAATGTTCAGAATCATGAGTGATTGTTTGATTATTTGAGTAAAAGTCATTGCAAATCACTAAAGTACAACTTTTTTTTCCATGCATTTTGACATAAAATGCATTTTTTCACACCAATAATGATATCTGGTGGCAATGATTTGCCACTCATGTTATGAGTAATAAAATTCCTTATCCATATCCATTTGAATTATGAAAATCGGTAAAACACTTTTTGAGATATATCCAAAAATGCTAGGGGGGAACTTACTTTTTTTGCAGAGTGTATATAAAAATACATAATGTAATGTAATAATATATATATTATATATGTCACATGACTTGCAATCGATACGTCCCTGTGGCCACATAGGAAATGTCAAGCCTATAGTCCTGTCCCAGCAGTATGTTGTGTGGAGCAGACTGCTGAGCCTATCGCATGTGTGAAATCGCATGCAATATTTAAATCTTAAAGTTTTCTTTTCCACATTGAATGGAAAGCTGAAACACTGAAATTTTTAATGTTGGAATTTTTACTTCCCCATAACTGACAACTTCTGTTTCCACTAAATGTATTTTTTTTTAAACAAGTGCTGGTATATCAAGGGTCTGCTTGCTATAAAATTTTGTTGATATTATGCAGTTATCTTAACTTTCAAAATGATAAAGTCAGGGACACTTTAGGAGGAGGGTTGAACCTCTGGTCAAGTGTTCCCACTTCAAATTCTTGTAAGGTCAACTAATATTTATGATCTTTCAATTTCTGAGAACTTTAGAAGTTATGGAGGCATAAAAATCAGAAATTAAAGGCTGGATGAGGAGTGGTGTATTGTGGCACAGATAAAAACATGCGAACAAGGGTGGTGTAGCTTTTGAGAAGGTTGATACGTTTCTTTTATTTTATTGTTATTGTTAGCACCAGTTTGTCATCACCTTACTGTATACATTGCTTGTGGCATTGTTGAGATGGGGGTTCATGATATCTCCAGCCATGAAAGCAGAAATCCACTTCAAAATTTGATCAAATTTGATCAAATTTGATCAAAATCAGATGAAAAATAAGGAAGTTATGACATTCTGAAATTGTGAAATTTTTCGGAGAACACTTCTTGTCCAGTCGTTATGAATATTTCAAATCAGCAAGTTGATGATGTCATGCTCTCACAATCTTTTATTCATTTCACATGCAGAAATGACAAAAAAAATCTCATATTTCAGCTGTATAAATATAAAACTTGCCATACAACCACCCAAAATCAAACAGAACAAATGTTACCTCCAATATGTTTTAGTATGGGAATATGCTTTTACCTGTTTAATAGCTATAAGTAAGATTTCTTTTTTTTTCTGAATTTCATATATAACATACATGAAATATTGTGAGTGTATGACATCATCAACTCGCTCATATGTATATATAAAGACTGGTCAAGAAATGTTTTCAAAAAAAAAAATGAAATTTCAAAATGTCATATATATCTTCTTTATTTCTCATCCACTTTTTGTCATTTTTGGAACATTCTGTAGGTTTTTTCTTTCTTTCTTTCTTTGGGAGTTTATTATTTTATTTGGGTTGATTTATGCTTTAAACAGCATGTCTGCCTTCACAAGCAATGAAAGCAATTCTTGCAGTTCGTCTTCGCTATAATGTCTAACATGAGAAGATGATGAGAGAATATCTGATGAAGACACTTTCCATGGCAACCAGAAACCAACCAGTTGTGCTATAAAGTTATGCCACTATATACAATATATACAATATAGTATGTACAACATCCTCTTTTGGTTGGTTAACATGAAAATATTCACTGCCAGTAAGCAATGAAGGGAACAATCTCATCCATCACTACGAAGAAAACCAAAATTAAAAGGGTGCTCTGTGCATGTGTGTGTGAGTGTGTGTGTGTGTGTGTGTGTAAGCACATGCACTTGTGAGCACAGTCCAGAGTTGATGGTTTAAATAACAGGAATATGAACTCTATTCTACCCTTCTCCAGGGATATTCAAGACTCGAGAGTGAGGGATGAATACCTCTTACTATGACCTCCATGAACTTTCCCCAGAGCTCAAGTTCATATTTGCATGCATATTTGTGGGAGTCATGGCACTTTTTTCTCTCCCCCCACTCCCCCCCCCCCCCCCCCCCCCCCATCCACAAATAGCCATCATTCCTGCCGAAAATATGCGATGCACTGGCACAAGCAACTTCTTCTGCTTCTTCATGAGTGAAATTTCATACCCAGGGCAAACATGATGCAGGTGGTCCAAAGGTCAAAGGTCATCAAAGATTGATGTTTCACAACTATTCGTGACAGGGGAATAAAGGGAGCAGGTAGGCCCAAACAGGTACACCTATAAATAATACTGGGCATATTTCAAAGCCTGCTGGCGCTTCTGAAGACTCGTAAGTGAAGTGCATTTTTCACCTTACTGCTTTTCTCATAACACACACACACAAAGAAGAAGAATCTCTTTGAAAGGCATCCTTACTGATCTCAATGTTAGCTTTTGGATTTCGGGAAAAATTCTTTCATTTCTTTAACAAAATAAACTGAACTAGTTACAAAGATGATCAATAGGATGCTGGCAATGACAACATCTAAAGTCAAAATAATACTTGAACTTCCCTGTGGTGGGAAGGCACCAGAGTTTCTGTTCGTAAAAGTCGCCGACTTTGGTTCAAAATGTTTTGGTAACAACTTAACATAAAAGTATAGGGCATGCTGTGTACATATGTAATCAATGCTACAATGTAGGCCAACACCTAATCAGGTTGAAATTTATGCACAATGTTCTATAGTGCTTTCCTGGACTCATGCATTTAAAAAAAAAAAGAGAGAAAATGCTTGAATTTTGTATCTGTTGGCTCTTTTCTCAGATAGAGAAATGGTGGTCAATGTTACAACTACACACAAGGGCTTTGGCATTTCATCAGGCAAGTTAAAGGGTGTGTACAGTTCTGGTCGAGGTGAGGATTTAGCTTTTAACGCTTTGCGAGATATTCAGAAACCACTCTATGAGATGTCAATTAGAGCATGCAATTCTAAGGGGTATCAAAAGTTTATTTGATGAAAATCGGTTTTGAAATGGCTGAAATATGTAAAAACAAGGTGAAACAAAGAGATCCTAATAAAGTTGTGGCCTTCCGCCTTTTATCATTATCACTTTTTTGGATATCTCAGCCATTTGAAAACCAATTTTCATCAAATAAATGTTGAATCCTTCTTAGAATTACATGCTTTCTCATATTTCATAAAAGGTTTCTCATTATCTCACTTAAGAAAGTTCAAAACATGAATCCCCACCTCAACCAGTACTGTACAGTCCCTTTAAACCTTATAACGGGGTGGAGGAGGAGGATGGGAACACACAGAAAGGAGTCTATTGATTTTGACAAATCGAGCATACTCAAAGCACTCTATTACCTGGCCTCATCACATTACAGAAAGGAAACACAACAAGACCCAGAAAACAAAACCACGAGAGAGAGACATGATGACCTTTATAGAAATCAATACCAAGAGCTCACTCGGACTATGGACCAGACTCAGTCTGGACTGAAAAACAATGCAGACGCATAAGGCTGCAAGAAAGAATGCCTCTCGCCTCTTTTGGAAGAACATTGTGAAAGATGGTTCAAACTTCGAAAGGATCTTGAAAGCTATGAGTGATTCGTTTTTATAGAAAGGGTATTGTAGCAATTTATTACTTGATGATGATGTTGATTATAGTGAAAATTACAATGATTAGGCCTACATATAGTAATGATATACTGCTGCTGCTGCTATTACTACCACTACTACTATTACTACTACTACTAACAACTTTTACTACTAGTAATAATAATAATGAGGAATCAAGTAGTTATGATAATAATAGTAATGATAGTGATAATCATAATCATAATAATAATGACAATAACACAATTTCTGTACAACACATTTCACAGTCATAGCAAGTACCAATATGTGTGCTACTAGAGTGACATTTAAAATAAACAGAATTAATTATCAATTCATGTTATCAAATAGGCATATTACTTCAAGTAGGTACACAGGACTACAAACAGATTTACAAATGCACAGATTGAGATCTGTCACCATCTCTCCTGAAGTTGAGGCAAAGTTGGGTAATATCTTTATGGGATACACAAGGTAGATGTGTGAGTACAATGTGTCTATAAAACATTAAATCTCAACAAACATTCTCTCAATCATGATATCATATCCCTCAGACTGGAAGTCGGTCAGAAACTTCTCACAATTCCAGCAGAGACTGTGTGACCCCCCCCCCCCCCCCCAAATTCCTACAATGTTCAGGGAACAGCACTGTCCAGGTAAAGTGTCTGTGTGACAACAGATGTTTTTCTCTTACTTTTTTTTCAGAGTAGAAATACACCCTTTGAAAGAAAAAAAAACATTTGTGCATCTGGAAGAAAGACTATCCTACATTATGACAGTCTGACTCTGTGATTGGCAGGACAGACACACTACACTAAAATTTTTGGTGGTAGGACACACATACAAGCTATGCCGAAGACTTGACATTCGCCTGGCTTTGGTGCTGGGCGCTGCATAGGGTTTGGGTTTATACAGGGAAATAATTTGCAGGCCAGTTTGGAGATGTGAACTGCAACATACTGGTGAATGGGCACAGACATCCCCCCCCCCCCACGTTATTTCAAATTTCAAAGTGTAAAAGTATCATGGCATGACACTAAGTTTGTTTTAGATGTTTTCAAGAAAGTAGCATGACTACCGGTACTGCTCATGGTGGGGGCATTTGGACTGCATCCTAATTCCTATATCAGCATCCCAAAAATGAAGAATAGCAATTCCTAAAGGACATCTGATGTGAGACTTGTACCAAGCATGAAATGACATTTGAAATGATGAAAAAAAAAGCAACACAAAACAACAACAAAAACCCTTACCAGGAAATCATGTCTGTTACTCTGTGGTAAAAATACATAAAACAGTTAAACTTTGAAAGTACTACAAATGCGTGAACACCATTCATCAGTCAAAGACTGAAACCGCCTCGATATCATATTTTATTTGAGAACGACAGGAGTGTGGAGAAAAGACTAGTCTGAACTTTCCATGGCATGATAATTGGCCAATCGGTAATTTTATGCACACTTTACGATTACTATGCCCATCCCAGCACCAATCATATAAATAAAGAAATATATATATTTTAATTTCTTTTTCTTCATGACAGTAATTGAAACATAACTGAAATAGCTCAGATAACTGCCTAACCCTGTGTCACTGCCAACTTCCCACAGTGCTATCTTTGCAGTATGAAAGGGGCACGATTCAATTCTGGCCAGCTCTTGGACCCCGTTTACAGTGCGGGGCTGGGCCGAGCCACCGCCGAGCCGCGGCCGAGGCCAGCCTCAATTGCGAGGCCGGGCCCCGCAATTTTGTCCGTTTACACTGCTGGGCTCGGCCGCGCTTTTGATTCAAACCTTTCAATATTTTGTCGTAGTGGCGCTCTGCTTGTAAACAAACGCAATTTGGTATTGTCTGGTTTTCAGACCCTTTGCCGAATGAATTCCGTGGCGACAAAGTCGCCGTTCCGGCAAAGGCCTTTGCCGAAGGAAAAAATCCTTTGCAGGACAAAACCACCTTTAACTATACTAGTTTTCGACGTTGAGGGGGTTAATATCCTGAATAGCGAAATAGTACAGGCAGAGAGTTTAGAAGCCAGACTAAAATTGGCCGTGCATTTGGCCCAGTTTGTGTTTACACTGAGAAAAGGCCGGGCTCGGCCGCAGCTCGGCCGCCGCCGAGACCACCTCCAGAGCATGGCCAAATGTGAGGCCAATTTTGGCCTCGCATTTGGCCTTTTGCGCATTTACATTGAAATGAAGGTGGGCTCTGCCGCGGCTCGGCCTCACATTTGGCCTGTTGCGCGTTTACATTGAAATGAAGGTGGGGTCGGCCACGGCTCGGCCGTGGCCGAGCCTCACACTGTAAACGGGGTCTTGGATACCCTTACCTCAATATGGCTGCCTGACATAGCAACATTATGGCTGAGTTGAGATTTCACATATAAAACGATATCATGATGGCACAGAGGTGTGTGAAATGTCAACTCATCTACCTAAAATGCACTCGTATACAAAAAAAAAAAAAAAAAATTATCTGAATTTGCAAAAATAATGTACAAACATCCGAGCCAGCTGACTGGCTTCTTTTTACATGTAATATATCAGAGATTTTGTAATAGCATACAAATTATTATACACCAACACAGTTTGTCTACATGTATAGTCTTGCAAACAAGTATACATTGTAGAGTAGCTTCTGTGGTTACAGGAAATTCAGGGTTGAGTATGCAATTGATCTTCAATGGGTGTATACCTGTACCAACTATATGCACGGTGAGTTTGGAAAAGGGCATTGTCCTAATGGGGCATACCCGACATACCATTATTATACCAGGTTTTTTGTTTGACTATTATCACCGATTGGTACAGACTCAAGAGTATGGTGTTTACAATCATACCTCAAAGGAGTTGTGTAAAGCCCTTGTATAATAGTATTGACAATGCAAACAAAGCTTACATGAGTAAAATGGCGGGATCTGTTATAACTTATTCTACGGCGCTTGAATACTAAAAGTTCCACAAGAGACCGTCACCATGTGAAGTGCTTTAAAGTGTATCAAGGCAGATTAGGTGTTTTGTGTTAATGCATATATGTCAGATTCATGCGAGCACTGATTATTCACTAAAAACATTTCCTACAGGTTATATCATTCATTTCTATGTGTGTGTGTGTGTGTATGTGTGTGTCTCAAAGTGCTATTTATCTTAAGACTGATCTCACTTGCATATGTACTAAAATAACATCTTCTTACATGACATGAGAAGGACGAATTCATGTTTGTTTTTTCTCAAAAAAAAAAAAATAATATGGAAAGAAATTTGAAAATCTTTTCACTACACATTGCTATATATACAGAAATAAATAGATTGAGCTGAAATTTCTTCCATGTTATTCCCATTATAAAAAACGTAACAAACATGTACATCCAAAAAGTGAGAGGATAATGTGGGATATTCTGAAGTTTGTTTTTTTCTTCAAAACTACGTATCTTCAACTAAACTGGACTCCACAGCAGTGATAACAACATTTCTATTTCTAGCTGCTGAATAGCTATTATAAGTTGT
The DNA here is from genome assembly GCF_040938485.1 of Diadema antillarum. Lineage (NCBI taxonomy): Eukaryota > Metazoa > Echinodermata > Echinoidea > Diadematoida > Diadematidae > Diadema > Diadema antillarum. The sequence continues at coordinate 552,200 of NW_027271996.1, forward strand.
AGGTGAATGGGGATATTGTATAAGCCACATTTCACAGGTTTTGATTTTGTGCAAATTTTGCAAGTTGACTAATATTTGCACACTTCAAGGACTTTTAATGAATTCGAAAAGAGTTATTTTATGTGCACTTGCCAAACAACCACTTCTGTTTGCATCCTCTGGATCACAAACTATTATCATTTTGGTATTTCTTAGTTTGTTTGGGAGTATTTTTCAAATCATCTCTGCTCATCTCTGTGAGCAATAGAATTCTTCCCTAACACCTAACTGATGAATTTCTTTTGTGTGATCCCACAATTGGAACGCACACTATTGCAACCTTGTCCCAATAACAACATAATTCCTCAACCTCACCTTAAAGGCATAATTTACCATTTGCAGATGGAACAAAAACCCACAGCATTAGTGCTTTAAAATAGTTCTAAAATATGAGTTAGGAATAGAAACAACCACTGTAAAACTTTGGATCAGTAAATTCAATGTTAAGTATTGTTAAATATACAAAATGCGAACAATAGTCATAATGAAAATGTTTCCAGGCTAAACCATGTAGTTACGGTTTATTGAGAAAAATACTGATATCTCCCCATCTTTTAGGCTTTATCGCAAAAACTTTATATGGTAGGATGTTTTGTGGTACAACAAACCTATGCATATGCATCAAATGTGATATCTTGAACATTTTTAAAATCACTCTACCAAAGGTAAACAGGACCTTTAACCCATTAAGGACGGTTTGATTTTGCTACAACATGCATTTTCCATAGACACTTGCCCGATTATATTCGGGACTTGTCCTCAACAGGTTAACAGGCATAATTGCATGAATGCAAGACAAATAATGGCAGTGCTCAGTCACACATGTAGGATTATTTCACACTGCAATCATTTGCCTTGCACACATTGTGCACTCATTTTCCTCCCTAACCCCACAGCAACCAAGACGTCTCCAGGGGCTCTTCACAATGTTACTGAATTCCCGCTGACTCTCCATTTCAGTGCATATGTGCGACCTGGTCCCTCCACTCGGGTGTTTAGTATTTGTACCATGGCACATGCCTGTTCCCGATTCTCAAAAGAGGGTATATCTTAGGCGCTCAATTCAGGAAAAAAAATCCTGAAGAATTACTGAAGCAGGGGGTCATTTAACCCATTGAGGACGGTTTGATTTTGCTACAACACGCATTTCCCATAGACACCTGCCCGAGTATACTCGGGACTCGTCCTCAACGGGTTAATAGTATTTTCTCCCAAAATATTTTTAATCAGGAGTAGTTTTAAGACATTGTTCCCGAATAATCCTGAAAAATGATACCGAACAGGGTCGGTTTCAAACCCCTGAGAAATTCTGAAATAGGGTTGGCGTGGCTTCTTAATTTGCCCTGATTCTCCCACATGTACTGTATGCACTTACTTTACTGTGCATGTTTTGCTGCAAAACATGCTGGGCTGGCCTTCTTTTCACAGCACATTTCACTATGTGTGCTGCACATACATCATGCTGCTTGTACTTTCGCTGACAGACATTTCAATCACTTCTGCAGGAAAAAAAAAATGCTCCTCAAATGCTCCTCAAATGCTCGCACTGCAGTTGAAGCATGCACTACTTATTAATCACTCTTTGAGTGATAAGAACTCTGAAAGACTGAAATCCCTGGTAATTGTACCATGGGGTCACAGGTTTTGGTGTTACAACAATTATGGATATTTGAGCGTACCCATACGTGCATAAACTGAGACAGAGATAGATGAAGCGATCTATTCTGGGCTCCGATGACGACTGTCACAACTAAATCATGCAAAACATTGACAATGACTAATTCTCACCTGCATTCCCTTGTCCTAATCACTTCAATGATTTTGCCAATCAGAAAAAAGTAAATATGCCTATATATTTATATCACTATATCATATATATATATATATATATATCAAAATACCAGGGCTGTGTTCTATGATTCTGCACAGCATGAGCTTTATACTTTGCAAAGTACAAATGTAGCTGGTACCACATTCACAGCAAGTGAACTCCCTTTAAAGGGGAAATCCAGTCCAAATATAAGTCTAACTAGCAGCACCCGTGGAAATCCACGGGTCTGAGGGGTTTTATTTTTTTTCTCATAATACGATTTTGCACATTTTTATTGAAGAAATAAAAAGAAAAGTCTTCTCATTCTTTCGTTAATGTGCTGTCTTCTAAATGACCACCTTTCCCAGAAATTTTATAATACATTTTTGTAGTATATGCCCGGCGATCCGGTCCATTGGTAGGGATCATTCCCGCCACTACTTGCTTTTATTATAGAACTTGAGTTTCGAGGGGTTATTTGCACCCGTTGAAGTCCAACAGTTGTCTTGTTGCCCCTCACCCCTCCCCCCCCCCCTCACGCACACACACATTTCCACCTCCGCAGGGCAAAAAACAAAAACATTCAGGGAAAAATTACCAAAAACGCAAATGAGATTCCCCGAAAGTTCTGCCCACAGGTTGTTCCCGTTGAAACGGGAAGATATTAACACTATGACTTTGATTACCCCCTGCTCTTGCATCCACGCGGGCACCCGCGGGAATCCACGGCTGGTCTCAAGGCCTCGGTTTGTTTTGTGTTTTTTTTTTCATGTTTCTTTTCCCCACGTTATGAGAGAAAAATAAGATATTTTCGTCTTCATAATTTTGCTCCCTCCTTGTTGTTTTTAATCACCAAAACTTGGCTTGATATATCATATCAATATAGAACTACATCTGCTTCAGATTGTACATTATCATAATTAATATTAGGCCTACAATTATTGCTCCTATTATTGTTATTATTATATCATTATTATCATTATCCTTATCATTATTATTTTTATTAGTATTATTATCATCATTGTTATTATTTGGGGAGGGGGAGACCATAGTCATCAGGTTTAATAGGCACCCGTGGGAGTATAGGTTCTCACGACCTCGTATTTTTTTTCTTTAATATTTTTCCCATGTTATGGAAGAAAGAAGAATATATACATCACTGCATTCGTCTTCATTTGCTCCCTCTTTTTTTGTCACCAAAACTTGGTTTGATAGACCATAGAACCACACATTCTATTTCCACTTGCAATTTTAAAAATAGGCGGTCGGCAAAGCGAGGTTTTCCTCTACGTCCGCTCATCTTATGAATATGTATGATTACAGCAGCTCTGCAGTAAACGAATGGACACAGCTGCGCGTGTAATCTGATATGTAAGGGTACGATCGGCAAATATATTTAGCCGCGTCTAAACAGTCTGCGTACAATGACACCGGACTTGAGAGCAAACGGCGAGCAAACTAAATGACGTACCTGAGCTGCATATAGTATTCTGCAGTTGTGCAAAATACAATTACATAACCAACGTTCGTTGTTTTCATTTGGGGACGCCAATAATGGCGAACTGTACGTAAATGCCCTTGTAGTCCATGTCACGCACACACAGATTCGTGAAACCATCGTCAATACATTCAGTACACGTAACAGGCGGAGGCAAAGGTACATCACAGAACTATATACACACAGTGTAGAGTGTGTATAGAGTTCTGCGAGGTACATTGTGTGTGTGCGTGCGCGCGTCCGCCGGAAGATGTCAGAGATTTCGCTGCACCATCATCTTTAGTATCCCCCAGTGTCTCTGCAAGCTAAAAGATGGAAGATCGAGAAAGCAGAAGGCCAGCGCAGGTTCCCGTGAATATTGAAACGCTCGGCTCTTTCGTCACGCACAAAAATGCATTATGCATGTAGCTAATTAATTTTTCTTTTTCGTCCTCGACGTCGACACGGAAGCGGAGAGGGGACGAAACCCACGCCATTCGATGTAGGATACTCTCCTGCGGCCGACGGCACCGGTCGCAACTGCCCGGAGCCGACGGCTCGGGAGGAGATAGAGAAACCAGCAACGCCGAAATAAAACAGGAAATACATAAGGCCGCGACAACAACAACAACTTCGAGTATTATAGTATAGGATAAAAAAGAGTAAAATCTTATGAGTTCAATGATATGTAAAATACTTTGACTGAAATCAGATGAAAAATAAGAAGTTATGACATTTTGAAGTTTTGCTAATTTCTGCAAAACAGTTGTTGTACAGTGGATATGAATATGCAAATGAGTGAGCTAACCTGAACCTCACAATTTTCCATTGATCCTATAAAAAAAAATATATGAAAATTCAATATTTCTCTGTCATTGAAGTCTGAAACATGATATTATTCCGGATTGAATAACTTGAGAATAGTGATCAGTTGGATATACATAATGTACCAGGATTTGAGCCTCAGGCTTAATTGCATTTGAATAAAACCTGGGAATTTTAAAATTGTGTAACAAACTATATATCACCCACAGCAAGTTGTGAGCGTATGACATGCTCATTTTGCAATCTGAATATTCATATTGACCATTCAAGAACTGCTTCCTGCAAAATTAGTGAAACTTCAAAATGTCATTACAACTTTCTTATTTTTCACCTGATTTCAATCAATATTTTACTGTTGAATTTGTAATATTTTACTCTTTCTTATCAGACTAACTTATATTTGGACTGGATTTCCCCTTTAAGAATAAAAACCTGCTCATGGAACAAAAATTGCTCTTGTTTGCAGGACGTTTATTCTTAGGGAGTAAAACTGCAAATCACGAGAGATACTATTTTCTACTTCTCGTATTTGCTCAATGGATATCATGTGGCAAAAATGCGTACTTGCTCGGATATGCAAATATGCAATTGTTATGTAAATATGCAATTGCTACATAAATATGCTCAGTCAAACTGTAACTATGGCGTATTTGCAATTTCTGACTGAACTATCACGAAAAAAACTTTATACGCAAATATATGAGTTTCATCAAGTTTCATCAAAAGAAATTCTAAACAATATCCCCTTTGAAAAAAAGAAAAAGACACAGAGTGAAAGTTTGCACACAAAAGTATGTTTGTACATTAGGCTACTCTATGGTAGAAAAATGTGTGTGTCAGTCACGAAGGTTGAACAAGGGATCTCCTCTCCCCCTGGGACATTATTACAGCGAGCAGCGTCTGCCCAAACTCAGTCTTACATGAAGGGCCTTTTCCATTTTCTGAAGCATGTCAAGTATCAAAATCCAGGATGTGTTTTGACAGAATTTAGAGTTCATCTTGATTCTAGAATGGATAGTGTCATCCGGTGTAGGCTGAGATCTGAATTTTGCCGTTGATGTCACAGACGATATTCACAAAATCTTGCTTGTCTGTGAGCTATAAAGTCAATGCATTTAGATATACGCATCGCAAAACAAAGAGTAGAAATCTTCAAACTGCAAGACAACCAACCATTTCAGGGGCGGATCCAGGAATTCTGTAAATGGGGGACGCAACTAATATTTCTGGTGCCACTTCCGGGTTTCATTTCATTTTTTTCTTTTTATTTCTTTTGTTTTTAACGAAAAATAAAGGGGGCCGTGCCCTGGTTGCGCCCCCCTCTGGATCCGCCACTGCATTTGGTTCTGCGAAAGAACTTGGAGTATAAATGTACACAATCAAAAAAAAGGAAAGAAAAAAAGAAGAAGAATATCCCCTGAGTTTGTTGATCATTATATGGGAGGGTAGACTCGCTACAATCCCTCACCTTTTCTAGGTAATTCAGAATTCCTGAGGACAATGAAAGGAAGGCGCAGCAAGACTGTGCTGGTAGCTTCATGCATCATCAGCTATTCACAAACAACCTTTTTTTTTCTCTGTCTCCAAGAATTGGGAGGGTATTTGGGGTAAATCAGCCAAATAATCTCTTCAATGTCAATGAAAGTCTTGAGTAAAGCATAAGAAGTACTCAGCCGAGGGTTAAACTGGCGCGTTACCAGATATTCCCTTTCTTCAATGTCCTTGGCTGCTTAATATTTTCTGCTGACAGACGCGACACCAAAACACCCATCTACTCCAATAAAAGGGAGAATAATTTCTTTGCTTGACTCCTGCGAGTTTTTCTAACATTAGGACAGACATATCCTAATTCTATCAAAACACATTTCATCACAGATTAGACGAACATCCTGGATCCTTCAACATATTTCTTGGATACAAACATAGAGTAACTAATATTAGTAATAAAGAAGCAAGCCTATAAACACATGAATGAACAGACATAGTGGAATTAGAGATGCATACCATATTCGGTCATTAACCCCTTTGTTCCTAAACATTTGAGCCACATTTTGTTTTTCTTTTGTTTTTCTTTTATGCCTTGAAAATCTGAGACAAACCCCCGGACTTTTTTGGAGCATTGTTAGGAGAATGCAAAGTAAAACTATGAATTTGAGGGCAGTACCCTGAAAAGTGTTGTTTTGATGAAAAGCAGGTCATGTGGAGAACAAAAAATAGAACTGTTCACGGAAAAATAGTGCAGATGACTTAGAGTTAACATCCTACACCAAGGTAAAGTGCAACCATACAGTGGACAGTTGCCATCAAATACCACAGACGAAAAACAAATAACTTTTGATTATGTCACACTCCTTTTTCACATGAGATATCGTACTTTACCTGGGGTATTCTGTTGTTCATATTAGGCGTTTTCACATCAGCCCGATGTTTCGAAACAGCGCGCTATTTTCTGACTTGGGAAATTTTCCCGATAGCGAAATAGCGCGCTATTTGATCATGTGAACACAAATTAACGCACTAATTGTATCGCTCTGATCGAGAAAATTTCTCGAGTCCAACTCGGGAAATTTCTGAAATAGCGGGAAAGTAGCGCGCTATTTGATAATGTGAAAACGACTCGAGAAATTAGCGCGATGCATCCCATTATGCCTAGCGTGTGTGACCCGATCGATCGAGGCAAACTGCACACAAATCACGAGGAATTTTTGAGAGGGCACACACATTACTTATGCTGTATGCACATACTCAGCTGTCGAATTAGCTCGACAAAAATTCGAGCTAATTCTCTTCGGGCTGATGTGAATAAGAAATGAAATAGCGCGCTAACTCGCAATCGCAAAAAATTTCTCGAGCTTGGATTTTTATCGGGCTGATGTGAAAACGCCTATTATATAAATTTTTCATGTCTTTACAAGCATATACTGTAAAAGTGAAAATTTTCAAGGTGCTGAAATTTTCGCGCATTTCGCACAAAGAGAAACTAGTGTGAAGATAAAAATCCACAAATATTTTCGCCTGCCATATTTTCCAGTATTTGATGTCTTGATTCTGCGGAATTAAAAGCACGTGAAACTCTTCTTACTCAGCCGAGCGCGAAAAATTAGTCACGCGAAAATATCCACTTTTACAGTAGGTCCTGTATCAAGTAATGAAAAATATTGTTCTTTTTTTCAATGGTTTTGATACTTTTTTTTTTTTTTCGGGGGGGGGGGGGGGGGGGGAGTTATCTGTGAAACCGAGCCAAGGTATTTACAAAGGCATGAATACATACACAATGCACAAGGGTGTTCTGCTTGGCTAACCTGCTCGGGGAAACGGAAGACCAAAGAGCTGGGGGGGGGGGGGGCACACTGAGGTAATCTGGATGGGTGATGAAGAAATCTTTACTTACACTGCTCTTGCAGGGTGATGTAAGGTTCACTTAGTAGCTACAATGTTGGCACATACAATTTAGATAGATAACATAGAAGAACTTACACATTAATAAACTTTGTAACTTCTTATTCAAATTTCACCAAACTTTATCATAGTGCTCAACCAATTTTTTCCTCTTTTTTTTTATAAATTCAATGAATGAATCCCAAAGATTGGGGGAGGGGGAGGGGTTAAAAAAAGCCCTACAAATGCACAGCACTAAGGATGCTTGTGGGAGCGGATGACTTACTTTGGTTTGGCTCCTATTGACTTGGGCCAGTCAATCTTGCAGGCTAGGATCTTCTCGTAGATGCCGAACGGATTTTCGTCGTAGAATGGGGGAAACCTGTAGAATGAGGGAAACAGAGATTGATTGCAGATGAGGACACTATACCCTCACTTCAGGTGCTGGACACCTTGTCAAAAAAAATGTGGCACTTCAACCTGTTCTGAACAGATTGCTTGATACTGAGGGGATTCCTAAGCTTATTTTCGCCTAATTACAGTCAATGAACGTTCCGGGTTACTGCAATGGTTACTGCAATGTTGACAACTGACATGATTACACTAGCTTCCACTAAATCACTTGAATGGGACCATGTAACGTGTCGATTATCTGACCAATGCTATGCACTACAAGGGCTTGATGTAACTATACACCCAAATTAAATCACGGATCATCGATCAAATGACCGGGAGGATAACAACTCCATAGACTTTGCAAAATGCC